>NC_136803.1:22335960-22715960 GCF_951216825.1 Electrona antarctica | reverse complement strand
ACACTGCTCACAGTGATAGGGTTTCTCCTCTGTATTCATTATCTTGTGTACAACTAAACTGCTTAACTGGTTGAAACATTTCCCACAATTGTTACATCGATAGGGTTTCTCTCCAGTATGAACTATCTTGTGTTCTATTAATTTGCTCGACTGGTTAAAACATTTCCCACAATAGTCACAGCAATAGGGTTTTTCCCCAGTATAAATTATCAACTTTTTCCGTAAAGTGACCAACCAATTGAACAATTTCACACACTGGTCACAGACTCACATAGGGCTTTTCTCCTGTGTGAATTATCTTGTGATGTTGGAAGTTTCGTTTTTGGTTGAAACTTTTTCCATACTGGTCACAGTGGTGAAGTATAATTACTCCAAAGAGAGACTGCTTTTTCTCTCTATAAAGCTCATGAACAAACTTCTAATACTTAGGCGAAAGTACTCAGGATAAACGCGGAGGCAGACAGGCAAATGAAGGTTTCGGAGTCCAGGTTTATTGCAAAGACAAAGTACAGCTCAGATGCATGGCCGGAGCCATGCATGCACCCAGCCTGACGGCAGGACACACTACTCCAGATTGAACATTTGAGTAGGGTTTTATACAAGCCCAAATCCCAATACACATTTGAAACAGACAGTCGTTAACACCCAAACCAAAATGTCCGGACAGGTCACAGGAAGCACAACAGGAGACCTCTGGTCTAAATGCTCCTAGATCAAAGTAGGCCTAGCTATTTAGCATAGGTGCAAGCTGTGAAGAATGGTGCCTAAATGTCTATACAAACACGTCCTGTTGTCTGCTCTCACTCATGAGGAGAGATGAGACACTTTTAGTTTAGAACAATTTAGTTTATGTCTAGTTTAACATGATGTAGGCTATATTGATGAAATGTGGTTCCACCAGATACGACATTCCTCCCTTGATAAACGTACTACACGTTTATCACAAAAGAAAAGGAACCACATTTTGATGGTTTGACCCTCCTCCCTTGACACTAAGAAAAGATAAAAATGAAAAACAACAAATAGGCCTATAGACAAACAAACAATTACATTAGAATTCAAATGGTTACAGAGACAAACGGAATCAAGGTTACATAACTTCTTCAGGCGATTCTCATTACACACTTTACACATAACTACATTTCGGTTTCAGCATAAGTAGAATCTTTTAGTGTTCTATTAAAATCTAATCTGAAATGTTGATTGATTACAAATAAGCGAGATCGGGCGTGTTTATGCAAAGGCCCGACCCTGCTAATCAACACATTAAATACTAGACACCACTATAAAGCGAAAACACATCCTATACTACACTGCTTAATTTAGGACATGCTATAACATATACGTTTATAATGCTTTAAACAAAACTCTGCTCTACTAGAGGTAGTACAGGTAAGAATACGTTAACAGGCCAGAGTCTAAGCAATATTCAACTAATATTCTCTACACGTCTCTAGGAAATTACCTCATTGTTCCATAAGTAGGCTACTCATGACTCAACTTATCAAATTATACGACAAAAACATACAATCAACATAATGCCTACTAATTCATGTTGAAAACAATATATTTTTCTCGGCTGTCCAATTTGGTAAGGTTTTTCTCCTGTGGGAATGATCTAGTGTTTAATTTAACTGCTTGAGTTACACACGTTACATATGTTGGTGAGAGTGGCAGGGTTTCTCCCATGTGTGAATTCTTTGGTGATTTTGAAGGGTGCGTTTTTGGCGAAACCTTTTTCCACACTAGTGGGGTTTCTCTTTTGAATAGAGTCTCTCGAGACAGACTGATAACCAGTCTGGTTATCAAGGTTTTGTTCTTCTCCCTATCCTATTCCTACCTCTATATTTTTGTGTGCTGTCTCGCTGGAGAAGTTGGATCTGATAGCTTTTCAGCACTAGAGAGTATTAAATCAGGTAGATCTACGTGAAATATTGATGCTATTTATGCATGTATATATACTTTGTATAGAGTAGGAAAGAAAGGAGTGTTGGGTAGGCTACATGTAGCTTAACTTGCCCAACACTGGTTAAATTAATTTCGCTCCTATGGCACTAAAATGTGGAACAACCTAAGAAATGTGAATCACTAGACTCCTTCAAAACGGCTCACCGGTATGAGGTATCCAATTGAAAACGGAGGACCCTGAACTTATTGCTTTTTCTGGTTTCATCCTCTTTTTGTATTGACCTGTACTTTCTTTGAATTACCCATTCTACATCCAATCAATCAATCAATCAGTTGTTGGAAAAGGTAGAACATCGAGATGTTACATTGCCTGGTCTTTTAGGAAAAGCAGCACACAAAGTACATCATACAATTATTAAGTACATTGCAGAGTAAGAGTAACACACTTTAATAGTGAATCAATACATAGGAGTTCTGTTTTTATTTTATTGGTTTGCTGTGCAGTTCTACACAGTCCAGTTGGTGGCGGTAATGCACCTTGACTTGAATGGTATGCGGCTCTACCTCGCGTCACCTCACCACCAGGCCGGCGCGCTGAGCGGTCGCTCATCTATGGCCCTGTATCTCCATTGCCAGTCAGCCACTGCTGTCCCAATCTGAGAATCCCATCGGCATGTTGTCCTGACTCCTCCATTGTTGAACTTTGTTTATAGTTCAGGTAAAACGTCTCCTCACTCTCCTGTATAAATGTACTCGCTTGTTGTTTTCTTGTGTTACTGTCTGTCACATGATGATGCACACCCTGGATAAGGATGGCTATTTAACACGACACAATAAGACAAGTTAACTACTTACTTAACATTGTGTGATAGGAGGTTAGCTGCTAACGCTAGTCCTAGCAGAAACAGCAGTGAATCTATGATAACCCGCCACAGAGATGATAATAACGGCAAAAATATGTTAAGGACTGGTTTTCAGCTGATCTGTTTTCAGCTGGTAAGTGTTTACATTCATGCTGCTGGATGGTTTTTATTGAAAACAAGCCCTGGGGGCTTATCTGGTTTATCCTTTAGCATACCTTGTTTTTTTTGTTTTTTTTGCAAACTGTTAATAAAGTAATCACAAACTGTTAATAAAGTAATCAATAAATCAATTCAAATGAATGTTATGTAAAGAGAATTGTGATGTCTGCATCCAGACTTTAGCATTCCTCCTCTATTTGAGCGACCACATCAAACGAGGTGGATCGGTGCTGGCAAATACTGCGGCATGGTCATACTGGACCTCTAAAAGGCTTTTGACACTGTGAACCACTCCATACTGGTTAACAAGCTAAAAGCAATTGGTTTTGAATTTTGATAGCACATCAGTGAGCTGGATGCAATCCTACCTGGAGGGGAGAGAACAGATGGTGTAGGTGAACGGAACACTGTCCCCCACACACACCTCCCAGTGAGCTGTGGCGTTCCACAAGGAAGCATATTAGGGACTTTACCGTTCCTAATATATGTAAACGACATGACATCAGCTTGTTCCAGTTCGCAGATGACTCGGCACTGCTGGTCTCGGAAAGGAACAAACTGGATGTTGAAAAGGCCATCAGCTCTGAACTCTGTAGTATCTGCACATGGCTCGCTGATAACAAACTATCTTTACACCTAGGAAAAACTGAATCCAAAAAATAATCTCAGCAAGGCAGAAGTGCCTTTTCATCCGTTTTGCATTGAACCTTAATCGTCAAGCCATGTAAAAGTCTTTATTCTATTCCTTCGTTCCAGACCAGTCTGTGGAGTCCAGCCTGCAGGTGAAAATGAATTCTCCAGCACCAGCCAGCAGCGTTTCTATTAAACAGGAACCTGAATATCACCTTAAACAGGAACCTGAAGACAATATGGACACCAGTAAGTTTCATGTCCTCGCTTTCTTTATTTTCTTCTGCTCCGCATTCCGCAGAAGAAAGATGTCTTTCTTTAAAAATTGTACATTGAGCCTTTTCCAAAGCATAGACTGCATATAAACAATACTGGAACGATAATGGCCAGAGAATTTATGTGTAATCATTTTTCACACTATATGTAAAGTAAGCCTTGTGGAGCCATGAGGGCAAATGGAGCAGGAGCTTGTTTCTATATCGTGAGGCAGCTTGATATCTCACGGTGCGTGTTAATAGCACCTGTATTTTCCGTATTTTCCCCCAGAGTTGGTGTCGAAGTTAAATAAAGGGCCAAGGCGCTATATGTAAATGCACCATTTACCATTTATGGTAACAGTTATTTATTAAAAGAAAAAGAAAAAGGTAAGCTTCATGGTAACATCCAGAGAGTTCTGAATAATAACGGCAAACTCTTTGCTGATCTGGCAGTATGTGGTGCTGCAGCAGCTGTTTATTGATACAGATGTGTTGCTTTTCCTCATGTTTTCATTGCTGCTGCTTTATATTATTATAAGCTGTCCTGTTTTCAGCTGTTTACTGGTGTACTGGTGTGTTTACGGTTTAAGGTTGTGTGCTGTTGGCTGTTATGTGATTGTGCTACATCGATCCAGACTTATAGATATGAAATCTGTCTGTTAACCCATTTTGGGCGGGAACCCCTTTTGATGAAAATATTTATTTCAGAAAACTGGCGGATTTAGAATATTTCTTTAAAAATTTTAAGTCAGGCCAAAATGGGTTAACACATGCTACACAGAAAAAAAATAAGAGATTTGGCTTTCGCAAAAAAAAACATTGATCATGCTGTAACAGTTGCAAGCATGTTCAATGTTTTTTTTTTTTTTTTTGCGAAAGCCAAATCTTGTGAGACCTACAGCAAGAGAAAGATTGGGCCTGAGATCTAAACACCTAAATCACTTGAAGCTTACACATGTACTGTATATTGGTTCACTACAACTTCAGTTCTTACCACTTCTGGTCCCTTTGTTTTACATTCAACCATCATCTACGACTACAACCCATGTCAAATCAAAATTCTATTCCTTCATTCCAGACCAGTCTGTGGAATCCAGTCAGGTAAAGAGTTCTTCAGCCAGCACCGTTTCTATTAAACTGGAACCTGAATATCACCTTAAACAGGAACCTGAAGACCATGCGGACAGCAGTAAGTTTCATGTCCTAGCTTTCTTTATTTTCTTCTGCTCCGCAGCGATATCACCTTATGAACTGTATATGATTATTATCTCAGTATATGATGATCATGATACAAAAGAAGAACAATGCAACAGACACTTTGTGTTATAGTGTCATAAAAAAGATATATCACTAAGATATATCTTTCCAATAGTATAATTGTATTTTATTTTGGTCCCTGCTCAATCTCCACGTATTTTCACCATCAGTTTAACACTGAACCTTCGAGTTAAACTACCTCTGTCTTACAACAAAGATTTATTTTTGAGAGTCCCACACCGGAAATAGCAGACCTACAAGCTACAAGAGTCGCATCTGCGGCACATATGTGAGCTTGTAGATCTTCTATTTTCGGTGCAGGATGCCGTCAATCAATACAATATACATTAGGCTGAGGAAACGGCAAACAATAGCCAACGGATCGGGGCGTTTATCCGGAGGAGGCATTTAATAAGCGAATGCTGTCAGACCCCTGGCGGGTATTAGCTAGTGTGCGCATTTTGCGGTAGGGCTACTATTTGGAAATATATGGCAATTGTTATTATTAAAGTCATTATTCTATTCCAGACCAGTCAGTGGAGTCCAGCCTGCAGGCGAAGATACATTCTCCAGCACCAGCCAGCACAGTTTGTCCAGAGCGCCCTGCAGGACGGGGGAAGAGACAGAGACGATTACCCAAGCACCTCCAGGACTTTGATTTGGGTGAGTGAGTGGGTTTGTGTGGACATTGGATCCCCTCATGTGGTGGCTGTGCGTGCGTTAGTTTCTTTTTTTTTTTTTTAGATTTTTTTTTTGCGGCTTACGCCTTTTATTGGTTTTTTGAAGGGACAGACAGTAGGCTGAAACGGGAGAGAGATGGGGGAAGACATGCAGTAACGGCCGTGTCGCGCTCGGGAGTCGAAACCGCGGCACACTGCGACTGGATTACCAGTCGGGTGCCCAGACGGTTACGCCACCGCCTGGGCTGTGCGTGCGTTAGTTTCACCATTTAAACAAGGAAGAGGATGCATTAACATGTGTTTTGTTACTCTTAGGCCTCATCCCATGCTGGGCAAGACCTGTAGAGGCTGTGGAGGCTATCATTTGTTTTGGGTGGAAGTTGCGGGATTTTGGTGGAAGTACCGCTCAAGGAAATGACGTTGATGCTTTACAAATCAGTTTACATTCTCCGTGTTGTGATTGGTCGGAATAATTGTTGTTTATTCATTTAGAAATGAAGTGTTATTGAGGTAAGAAACAATCATTTTGTGACACTTCACACTGGAATCAAAACATTAGGACAGATACGGAACTAACAACAGAAGTTTCATGTAATAATGTGTTTCTATTCTGTATCTTCTGTCTAGACTCCATACACCTCCTTGTGTGTAAAGAGGAGGTATTTACTGAGCAGCAGCAGGAGAGAACCTCCAGTCTGGTCAAAGAGGAACCAGAGTCTCCACAGATTAAAAATGAACAGGAGGAGAGAACCTCCAGTGTGATCAAAGAGGAACCAGAGTCTCTACAGATTAAAGATGAACAGGAGGAGAGAACCTCCAGTGTGATCAAAGAGGAACCAGAGTCTCTACAGATTAAAGATGAACAGGAGGAGAGAACCTCCAGTGTGATCAAAGAGGAACCAGAGTCTCTACAGATGAAAGAGGAACCAGAGTCTCTACAGATGAAAGAGGAACCGGAGTCTCTACAGATGAAAGAGGAACCAGAGTCTCTACAGATGAAAGAGGAACATGATGAGCTACTTCAAAGATCAGAGGAGGATGGTGGATCAACGGAGACATTGCCATCAGTGAAACATGAAGATGATGAACACATACAAACAGAACCTGTAGCAAGTACCTCATCTAAACACATGGAAACACAAGCTGATGTAGAGGACCGTGGAACATCACAACAAACAACTAGTGATGATCAGCTCTTCTCTTCACACTGTTCTGAATCTGATATCACTGAAGACAGTGATGAGTGGGATGAAACCACGGATAACCAGTTAGGTTTAAACACACTGAAATCTCCTAATACACAACACATGGGAGGAAATAGTTTGTCTTTAAGCAACAAGCTGCTCCATGACCTCAAATCACCAAAACAAAGTAATTGCACAAGGAGTCACACAGGTAAGAAATATTTTAGTTGTGCAGACTGTGGCAAAATCTTTAATCATAAAGGACCTCTAAAGATGCACACAATGATTCATTCAGGGGAAAAGCCATTTGTTTGTACTGTGTGTGACAGTGGCTTTAATCAAAGGGGTAGTCTAAAAAGACACATGATGACTCATACAGGGGAAAAGCCCTTTACGTGTACCGTTTGTGGCAAGGGCTGTACTCATAATGACCAATTAAAAATACACATGAGGACTCATACTGGGGAAAAGCCCATTACATGTACAGTTTGTGGCAAGGGCTGTAATTTAAAGACTGATCTAAAAAGACACATGAGGACTCATACAGGGGAAAAACGCTTTACGTGTACAGTTTGTGGCAAGGGCTGTGATTCAAAGACTGATCTAACAAGACACATGATGACTCATACAGGGGAAAAGCCCTTTACATGTACAGTTTGTGGCAAGGGCTGCAGTTTAAAGGCTGGTCTAACAAGACACATGAGGACTCATACAGGGGAAAAACCTTTTATGTGTACCGTTTGTGGCAAGGGCTGTACTCATAATGACCAATTAAAAATACACATGAGGACTCATACTGGGGAAAAGCCCATTACATGTACAGTTTGTGGCAAGGGCTGTAATTTAAAGACTGATCTAAAAAGACACATGAGGACTCATACAGGGGAAAAACGCTTTACGTGTACAGTTTGTGGCAAGGGCTGTGATTCAAAGACTGATCTAACAAGACACATGATGACTCATACAGGGGAAAAGCCCTTTACATGTACAGTTTGTGGCAAGGGCTGCAGTTTAAAGACTGGTCTAACAAGACACATGAGGACTCATACAGGGGAAAAACCTTTTATGTGTACCGTTTGTGGCAAAGGCTACACTAATAATGGGAATTTAAATGTACACATGAGGACTCATACAGGTTGAAAGGCCCTTTACATGTACAGTTTGTGGCAAGGGCTGTAGTCAAACGGGTGATCTAAAAATACACATGAGGACTCATACAGGGGATAACCCTTTACGTGTACAGTTTGTGGCAAGGGCTGTAATTTAAAGACTGATCTAAAAAGACACATGATGACTCTTTAGTCAGAATTCCAATCTAAAAACACACATGAGGACTCGTACAGGGGAAAAAACATTTACGTGTACAGTTTGTGAAAAAAGCTTTAGTCAGAATTCCAATCTAAAAACACACAGGAAGACGTGTCATAAAGAGGAAAAAGCTATTAAATAATGAGTGTTCAAATACGGCATTATGTTGACACTTAATGTAAATTATCAGCAGTTTAGCTAAATACATTAAACATGATGGACTTACATTTTTTGTTATTTGTCAGCAATTACAATGTCATATTCATGAATATTCATGCAATAGAGGTACAATTGAAACTTGTCTCTGTGTGTTTACATGTTGTTTGGACTATGTGGACTGGTGTATTTCAATCACTTAGTTTGATTATGTGTTAAGATTTTCTGTAGTATGTTTTCTTCATAGCCTAGAATGCATTGTAACAGAAAATATTTACTCTGTAAAAAACACTGTCCGTAATTTCTTCTTTTTCAAATAAAGGTTTGACAGCTACAGATCCTTTGTGTGTTCATTACAGAAAGTTCATGACAACACATGTGTTTCACCTCTTTTAAGTATGGACATCTTGTACTGCACTGAACAATACAGTGACAACTGCTTCATTTTACATCCTTCATACCAAACTATTACTATAAGGAACATGAGTATGAATTAATGATTACAGTCTACACGTATTTTACTTGAACTTGCTATATTGAACATGACATGAGTAAGTCTTAATGTTACAGTGTGCATACTGTCCATTGTCCTTAGCCTGTAACTACAAGTACATCTAGTAGAATAAGAACAGGGTGGTCCGCCTGTGCGCGCGCATCCGTGCACATGCACAGGTGCTGGGCGCAACAATGGCCAGGGCCGGCTGATGCTAATACCTGTTAGAAGACATGGGTTGTGAATGTTGTGGAATGTTTATAGGAGCATGTCTGTCCCTGTAAACAGGGTTAGGGTGTGGGTTAGGGTGTGTAACCCTATTGCTGAATGGATCGACCAACCAATTTGCATGTGATCCTTTTAGTGTGATAAGTAGAGTGAATATCCTACTCCTACACACTACACAGTGTTTTTGGCAGCAAATTTTGATTTTAGTTGTAGTCATAGTCTCTTGAATAGTTTTCATTTGTTTTAGTCACATTTTAGTAGGAATGGAACTTGTTATTCTTATTGATAACGATCACCTTATCGATCAGGCTTATCGAGCCGGTTTCTTATATCGAGCCCACTATCGAGCATTTTCTATTATTTTGTTGAAAGACGGGAGATGACAATACATTCTGAACAGAACCAGTATCTTTTACTAGGGCCTTCAAATACAGTACTTTTGTAACAGACAGAAGGCAATTGACCTTTTTACCAATAAAGTATATAGCCACTCCTACTGTAGTATAGTGTGAATGGAGTGGAACGTGTAACCCTATTGCTGAATGGATCGACCAATCAATTTGCATGTGATCCCTTTAGTATGATCAAAGAGGAACCAGAGTCTCTACAGATTAAAGATGAACAGGAGGAGAGAACCTCCAGTGTGATCAAAGAGGAACCAGAGTCTCTACAGATTAAAGATGAACAGGAGGAGAGAACCTCCAGTGTGATCAAAGAGGAACCAGAGTCTCTACAGATGAAAGAGGAACCAGAGTCTCTACAGATGAAAGAGGAACCGGAGTCTCTACAGATGAAAGAGGAACCAGAGTCTCTACAGATGAAAGAGGAACATGATGAGCTACTTCAAAGATCAGAGGAGGATGGTGGATCAACGGAGACATTGCCATCAGTGAAACATGAAGATGATGAACACATACAAACAGAACCTGTAGCAAGTACCTCATCTAAACACATGGAAACACAAGCTGATGTAGAGGACCGTGGAACATCACAACAAACAACTAGTGATGATCAGCTCTTCTCTTCACACTGTTCTGAATCTGATATCACTGAAGACAGTGATGAGTGGGATGAAACCACGGATAACCAGTTAGGTTTAAACACACTGAAATCTCCTAATACACAACACATGGGAGGAAATAGTTTGTCTTTAAGCAACAAGCTGCTCCATGACCTCAAATCACCAAAACAAAGTAATTGCACAAGGAGTCACACAGGTAAGAAATATTTTAGTTGTGCAGACTGTGGCAAAATCTTTAATCATAAAGGACCTCTAAAGATGCACACAATGATTCATTCAGGGGAAAAGCCATTTGTTTGTACTGTGTGTGACAGTGGCTTTAATCAAAGGGGTAGTCTAAAAAGACACATGATGACTCATACAGGGGAAAAGCCCTTTACGTGTACCGTTTGTGGCAAGGGCTGTACTCATAATGACCAATTAAAAATACACATGAGGACTCATACTGGGGAAAAGCCCATTACATGTACAGTTTGTGGCAAGGGCTGTAATTTAAAGACTGATCTAAAAAGACACATGAGGACTCATACAGGGGAAAAACGCTTTACGTGTACAGTTTGTGGCAAGGGCTGTGATTCAAAGACTGATCTAACAAGACACATGATGACTCATACAGGGGAAAAGCCCTTTACATGTACAGTTTGTGGCAAGGGCTGCAGTTTAAAGGCTGGTCTAACAAGACACATGAGGACTCATACAGGGGAAAAACCTTTTATGTGTACCGTTTGTGGCAAGGGCTGTACTCATAATGACCAATTAAAAATACACATGAGGACTCATACTGGGGAAAAGCCCATTACATGTACAGTTTGTGGCAAGGGCTGTAATTTAAAGACTGATCTAAAAAGACACATGAGGACTCATACAGGGGAAAAACGCTTTACGTGTACAGTTTGTGGCAAGGGCTGTGATTCAAAGACTGATCTAACAAGACACATGATGACTCATACAGGGGAAAAGCCCTTTACATGTACAGTTTGTGGCAAGGGCTGCAGTTTAAAGACTGGTCTAACAAGACACATGAGGACTCATACAGGGGAAAAACCTTTTATGTGTACCGTTTGTGGCAAAGGCTACACTAATAATGGGAATTTAAATGTACACATGAGGACTCATACAGGTTGAAAGGCCCTTTACATGTACAGTTTGTGGCAAGGGCTGTAGTCAAACGGGTGATCTAAAAATACACATGAGGACTCATACAGGGGATAACCCTTTACGTGTACAGTTTGTGGCAAGGGCTGTAATTTAAAGACTGATCTAAAAAGACACATGATGACTCTTTAGTCAGAATTCCAATCTAAAAACACACATGAGGACTCGTACAGGGGAAAAAACATTTACGTGTACAGTTTGTGAAAAAAGCTTTAGTCAGAATTCCAATCTAAAAACACACAGGAAGACGTGTCATAAAGAGGAAAAAGCTATTAAATAATGAGTGTTCAAATACGGCATTATGTTGACACTTAATGTAAATTATCAGCAGTTTAGCTAAATACATTAAACATGATGGACTTACATTTTTTGTTATTTGTCAGCAATTACAATGTCATATTCATGAATATTCATGCAATAGAGGTACAATTGAAACTTGTCTCTGTGTGTTTACATGTTGTTTGGACTATGTGGACTGGTGTATTTCAATCACTTAGTTTGATTATGTGTTAAGATTTTCTGTAGTATGTTTTCTTCATAGCCTAGAATGCATTGTAACAGAAAATATTTACTCTGTAAAAAACACTGTCCGTAATTTCTTCTTTTTCAAATAAAGGTTTGACAGCTACAGATCCTTTGTGTGTTCATTACAGAAAGTTCATGACAACACATGTGTTTCACCTCTTTTAAGTATGGACATCTTGTACTGCACTGAACAATACAGTGACAACTGCTTCATTTTACATCCTTCATACCAAACTATTACTATAAGGAACATGAGTATGAATTAATGATTACAGTCTACACGTATTTTACTTGAACTTGCTATATTGAACATGACATGAGTAAGTCTTAATGTTACAGTGTGCATACTGTCCATTGTCCTTAGCCTGTAACTACAAGTACATCTAGTAGAATAAGAACAGGGTGGTCCGCCTGTGCGCGCGCATCCGTGCACATGCACAGGTGCTGGGCGCAACAATGGCCAGGGCCGGCTGATGCTAATACCTGTTAGAAGACATGGGTTGTGAATGTTGTGGAATGTTTATAGGAGCATGTCTGTCCCTGTAAACAGGGTTAGGGTGTGGGTTAGGGTGTGTAACCCTATTGCTGAATGGATCGACCAACCAATTTGCATGTGATCCTTTTAGTGTGATAAGTAGAGTGAATATCCTACTCCTACACACTACACAGTGTTTTTGGCAGCAAATTTTGATTTTAGTTGTAGTCATAGTCTCTTGAATAGTTTTCATTTGTTTTAGTCACATTTTAGTAGGAATGGAACTTGTTATTCTTATTGATAACGATCACCTTATCGATCAGGCTTATCGAGCCGGTTTCTTATATCGAGCCCACTATCGAGCATTTTCTATTATTTTGTTGAAAGACGGGAGATGACAATACATTCTGAACAGAACCAGTATCTTTTACTAGGGCCTTCAAATACAGTACTTTTGTAACAGACAGAAGGCAATTGACCTTTTTACCAATAAAGTATATAGCCACTCCTACTGTAGTATAGTGTGAATGGAGTGGAACGTGTAACCCTATTGCTGAATGGATCGACCAATCAATTTGCATGTGATCCCTTTAGTATGATAAGTATGAGTGGATATAGCCTACTCCTACTGTAGTATAGTGTGAATGGAGTGGAACATGTACAGGATTGGGAATCATTTGCATTTAAATGATTTAGACTGGAAAATACTTAGCGTGACAACATCTGAAAGGTGACAAAAGCAATTTGAGCTATTTGTCACCCCTACATTTGGACTTTACAAGGTTAAGTATTCCTAATCCTAAATTCACAGCACCCACTGCACACAGCAATAGTCATTGTATGAAGTCATTCTCTCATGGTCAAATAGAAATTTCATACATGCATGTTTTAATGGCCACTTCAGCCCCTTTGCAACCATATCTTTCCTGGTGACCAAAGTGACCAACCAATTGAACAAATGTGAATCACTAGACTCCTTCAAAACGGCTCACCGGTATGAGGTATCCAATTGAAAACGGAGGACCCTGATGTAAACATTATAGGCTACAACGTATTGCTTTTTCTGGTTTCATCCTCTTTTTGTATTGACCTGTACTTTCTTTGAATTACCCATTCTACAAACTGTGAATAAAACCCAATCAATCAATCAATCAGTTGTTGGAAAAGGTAGAATATCGAGATTTTACATTGCCTGGTCTTTTAGGAAAAGCAGCACACAACGTATATACAATTATTAAGTACATTGCATAAGAGTAACACACTTTAATAGTGAATCAATACAATATAGGAGTTCTGTTTTTATTTTATTGGTTTGCTGTGCAGTTCTACACAGTCCAGTTGGTGGCGGTAATGCACCTTGGTATGCGCGGTATGCGGCTCTACCTCGCGTCACCAGGCCGGCGCGCTGAGCGCTCGCTCATCTATGGCCCTGGATCTCCATTGCCAGTCAGCCACTGCTGTCCCAATCCGAGAATCCCATCGGCAACTCTTGTCCTGACTCCTCCATTGTTGAACTTTGTTTATAGTTCAGGTAAAACGTCTCCTCACTCTCCTGTATAAATGTACTCGCTTGTTGTTTTCTTGTGTTACTGTCTGTCACATGATGATGCACACCCTGGATAAGGATGGCTATTTAACACGACACAATAAGACAAGTTAACTACTTACTTAACATTGTGTGATAGGAGCTTAGCTGCTAACGCTAGTCCTAGCAGAAACAGCAGTGAATCTATGATAACCCGCCACAGAGATGATGATAACGGCAAAAAATATGTTAAGGACTGGTTTTCAGCTGATCTGTTTTCAGCTGCGGTAAGTGTTTACATTCATGCTGCTGGATGGTTTTTAATGGAAACAAGCCATGGGGGCTTATCTGGTTTATCCTTTAGCATACCTTGTTTTTTTTGTTTTTTTTTGCAAACTGTTAATAAAGTAATCACAAACTGTTAATAAAGTAATCAATCAATCAATTCAAATGAATGTTATTTAAAGAGAATTGTGATGTCTGCAGGTGAAGATGATGGCAAGATGATCAGCGGATGCTGGCAAATACTGCGGCATGGTCATACTGGACCTCTAAAAGGCTTTTGACACTGTGAACCACTCCATACTGGTTAACAAGCTAAAAGCAATTGGTTTTGAATTTTGATAGCACATCAGTGAGCTGGATGCAATCCTACCTGGAGGGGAGAGAACAGATGGTGGAGGTGAACGGAACACTGTCCCCCACACACACCTCCCAGTGAGCTGTGGCGTTCCACAAGGAAGCATATTAGGGACTTTACCGTTCCTAATATATGTAAACGACATGACATCAGCTTGTTCCACTAATATATGTAAACGACATCAGCTTGTTCCAGTTCGCAGATGACTCGGCACTGCTGGTCTCGGACAGGAACAAACTGGATGTTGAAAAGGCCATCAGCTCTGAACTCGGTAGTATCTGCACATGGCTCGCTGATAACAAACTATCTTTACACCTAGGAAAAACAGAAAATAATCTCAGCAAGGCAGAAGTGCCTTTTCATCCGTTTTGCATTGAACCTTAATCGTCAAGCCATGTAAAAGTCCTTATTCTATTCCTTCATTCCAGACCACTCCTGTGGAGTCCAGCCTGCAGGTGAAGATGAGTTCTCCAGCACCAGCCAGCACCGTTTCTATTAAACAGGAACCTGAAGACCTCCTTATACAGGAACCTGAAGACCATATGGACACCAGTAAGTTTCATGTCCTCGCTTTCTTTATTTTCTTCTGCTCCGCATTCCGCAGAAGAAAATATGTCTTTCTTTAAAAATTGTACATTGAGCCTTTTCCAAAACATAGACTGCATATAAACAATACTGGAACGATAATGGCCAGAGAATTTATGTGTAATCATTTTTCACACTATATGTAAAGTAAGCTTTGTGGAGCCATGAGGGCAAATGGGGCAAGAGCTTGTTTCTATATCGTGAGGCAGCTTGATATCTCACGGTGTGTGTTAATAGCAGCTGTATTTTCCCCCAGAGTTGGTGTCGAAGTTAAATAAAGGGCCAAGGCGCTATATGTAAATGCACCATTTACCATTTATGGTAACAGTTATTTATTAAAAGAAAAAGAAAAAGGTAAGCTTCATGGTAACATCCAGAGAGTTCTGAATAATAACGGCAAACTCTTATGGTAAGGGGAGGCTGATCTGGCAGTATGTGGTGCTGCAGCAGCTGTTTATTGATACAGATGTGTTGCTTTTCCTCATGTTTTCATTGCTGCTGCTTTATATTATTATAAGCTGTCCTGTTTTCAGCTGTTTACTGGTGTACTGGTGTGTTTACGGTTTAAGGTTGTGCTGTTGGCTGTTATGTGATTGTGCTACATCGATCCAGACTTATAGATATGAAATCTGTCTGTTAACCCATTTTGGGCGGGAACCCCTTTTGATGAAAATATTTATTTCAGAAAACTGGCGGATTTAGAATATTTCTTTAAAATTTTGAAGTCAGGCCAAAATGGGTTAACACATGCTACACAGGAAAAAGATAAGAGATTTGGCTTTCGCAAAAAAAAACATTGATCATGCTGTAACAGTTGCAAGCATGGTCAATGTTTTTTGTTTTTTTTTGCGAAAGCCAAATCTTGTGAGACCTACAGCAAGAGAAAAATTGGGCCTGAGATCTAAACACCTAAATCACTTGAAGCTTACACATGTACTGTATATTGGTTCACTACAACTTCAGTTCTTACCACTTCTGGTCCCTTTGTTTTACATTCAACCATCATCTACGACTACAACCCATGTCAAATCAAAATTCTATTCCTTCATTCCAGACCAGTCTGTGGAATCCAGTCAGGTAAAGAGTTCTTCAGCCAGCACCGTTTCTATTAAACTGGAACCTGAATATCACCTTAAACAGGAACCTGAAGACCATACGGACAGCAGTAAGTTTCATGTCCTAGCTTTCTTTCTTTTCTTCTGCTCCGCAGCGATATCACCTCATGAACTGTATATGATTATTATCTCAGTATATGATGATCATGATACAAAAGAAGAACAATGCAACAGACACTTTGTGTTATAGTGTCATAAAAAAGATATATCACTAAGATATATCTTTCCAATAGTATAATTGTATTTTATTTTGGTCCCTGCTCAATCTCCACGTATTTTCACCATCAGTTTAACACTGAGTTAAACTACCTCTGTCTTACAACAAAGATTTATTTTTGAGAGTCCCACACCGGAAATAGCAGACCTACAAGCTACAAGAGTCGCATCTGCGGCACATATGTGAGCTTGTAGATCTTCTATTTTCGGTGCAGGATGCCGTCAATCAATACAATATACATTAGGCTGAGGAAACGGCAAACAATAGCCAACGGATCGGGGCGTTTATCCGGAGGAGGCATTTAATAAGCGAATGCTGTCAGACCCCTGGCGGGTATTAGCTAGTGTGCGCATTTTGCGGTAGGGCTACTATTTGGAAATATATGGCAATTGTTATTATTAAAGTCATTATTCTATTCCAGACCAGTCAGTGGAGTCCAGCCTGCAGGCGAAGATACATTCTCCAGCACCAGCCAGCACAGTTTGTCCAGAGCGCCCTGCAGGACGGGGGAAGAGACAGAGACGATTACCCAAGCACCTCCAGGACTTTGATTTGGGTGAGTGAGTGGGTTTGTGTGGACATTGGATCCCCTCATGTGGTGGCTGTGCGTGCGTTAGTTTCACCATTTAAACAAGGAAGAGGATGCATTAACATGTGTTTTGTTACTCTTAGGCCTCATCCCATGCTGGGCAAGACCTGTAGAGGCTGTGGAGGCTATCATTTGTTTTGGGTGGAAGTTGCGGGATTTTGGTGGAAGTACCGCTCAAGGAAATTACGTTGATGCTTTACAAATCAGTTTACATTCTCCGTGTTGTGATTGGTCGGAATAATTGTTGTTTATTCATTTAGAAATTAAGTGTTATTGAGGTAAGAAACAATCATTTTGTGACACTTCACACTGGAATCAAAACATTAGGACAGATACGGAACTAACAACAGAAGTTTCATGTAATAATGTGTTTCTATTCTGTATCTTCTGTCTAGACTCCATACACCTCCTTGTGTGTAAAGAGGAGGTATTTACTGAGCAGCAGCAGGAGAGAACCTCCAGTCTGGTCAAAGAGGAACCAGAGTCTCCACAGATTAATGATGAACAGGAGGAGAGAACCTCCAGTGTGATCAAAGAGGAACCAGAGTCTCTACAGATTAAAGATGAACAGGAGGAGAGAACCTCCAGTGTGATCAAAGAGGAACCAGAGTCTCTACAGATTAAAGATGAACAGGAGGAGAGAACCTCCAGTGTGATCAAAGAGGAACCAGAGTCTCTACAGATGAAAGAGGAACCAGAGTCTCTACAGATGAAAGAGGAACCGGAGTCTCTACAGATGAAAGAGGAACCAGAGTCTCTACAGATGAAAGAGGAACATGATGAGCTACTTCAAAGATCAGAGGAGGATGGTGGATCAACGGAGACATTGCCATCAGTGAAACATGAAGATGATGAACACATACAAACAGAACCTGTAGCAAGTACCTCATCTAAACACATGGAAACACAAGCTGATGTAGAGGACCGTGGAACATCACAACAAACAACTAGTGATGATCAGCTCTTCTCTTCACACTGTTCTGAATCTGATATCACTGAAGACAGTGATGAGTGGGATGAAACCACGGATAACCAGTTAGGTTTAAACACACTGAAATCTCCTAATACACAACACATGGGAGGAAATAGTTTGTCTTTAAGCAACAAGCTGCTCCATGACCTCAAATCACCAAAACAAAGTAATTGCACAAGGAGTCACACAGGTAAGAAATATTTTAGTTGTGCAGACTGTGGCAAAATCTTTAATCATAAGGGACCTCTAAAGATGCACACAATGATTCATTCAGGGGAAAAGCCATTTGTTTGTACTGTGTGTGACAGTGGCTTTAATCAAAGGGGTAGTCTAAAAAGACACATGATGACTCATACAGGGGAAAAGCCCTTTACGTGTACCGTTTGTGGCAAGGGCTGTACTCATAATGACCAATTCAAAATACACATGAGGACTCATACTGGGGAAAAGCCCATTACATGTACAGTTTGTGGCAAGGGCTGTAATTTAAAGACTGATCTAAAAAGACACATGAGGACTCATACAGGGGAAAAGCCCTTTACATGTACAGTTTGTGGCAAGGGCTGTAATTTAAAGACTGATCTAACAAGACACATGATGACTCATACAGGGGAAAAGCCCTTTACATGTACAGTTTGTGGCAAGGGCTGCAGTTTAAAGGCTGATCTAACAAGACACATGAGGACTCATACAGGGGAAAAACCTTTTACGTGTACCGTTTGTGGCAAAGGCTACACTAATAATGGGAATTTAAATGTACACATGAGGACTCATACAGGGGAAAGGCCCTTTACATGTACAGTTTGTGGCAAGGGCTGTAGTCAAACGGGTGATCTAAAAATACACATGACTCATACAGGGGAAAAACCCTTTACGTGTACAGTTTGTGGCAAGGGCTGTAATTTAAAGACTGATCTAAAAAGACACGTGATGACTCTTTAGTCAGAATTCCAATCTAAAAACACACATGAGGACTCATACAGGGGAAAAAACATTTACGTGTACAGTTTGTGAAAAAAGCTTTAGTCAGAATTC
This sequence comes from Electrona antarctica, assembly GCF_951216825.1. Classification (NCBI taxonomy): domain Eukaryota; kingdom Metazoa; phylum Chordata; class Actinopteri; order Myctophiformes; family Myctophidae; genus Electrona; species Electrona antarctica. Next base: position 22,696,982 of record NC_136803.1, on the reverse strand, counting down.
CAATCTAAAAACACACAGGAAGACGTGTCATAAAGAGGAAAAAGCTTTTAAATAATGAGTGTTCAAATACGGCATTATGTTGACACTTAATGTAAATTATCAGCAGTTTAGCTAAATACATTAAACATGATGGACTTAAATTTTTTGTTATTTGTCAGCAATTACAATGTCATATTCATGAATATTCATGCAATAGAGGTACAATTGAAACTTGTCTCTGTGTGTTAACATGTTGTTTGGACTATGTGGACTGGTGTATTTCAATCACTTAGTTTGATTATGTGTTAAGATTTTCTGTAGTATGTTTTCTTCATAGCCTAGAATGCATTGTAACAGAAAATATTTACTCTGTAAAAAACACTGTCCGTAATTTCTTCTTTTTCAAATAAAGGTTTGACAGCTACAGATCCTTTGTGTGTTCATTACAGAAAGTTCATGACAACACATGTGTTTCACCTCTAAGTATGGACATCTTGTACTGCACTGAACAATACAGTGACAACTGCTTCATTTTACATCCTTCATACCAAACTATTACTATAAGGAACATGAGTATGAATTAATGATTACAGTCTACACGTATTTTACTTGAACTTGCTATATTGAACATGACATGAGTAAGTCTTAATGTTACAGTGTGCATACTGTCCATTGTCCTTAGCCTGTAACTACAAGTACATCTAGTAGAATAAGAACAGGGTGGTCCGCCTGTGCGCGCGCATCCGTGCACATGCACAGGTGCTGGGCGCAACAATGGCCAGGGCCGGCTGATGCTAATACCTGTTAGAAGACATGGGTTGTGAATGTTGTGGAATGTTTATAGGAGCATGTCTGTCCCTGTAAACAGGGTTAGGGTGTGGGTTAGGGTGTGTAACCCTATTGCTGAATGGATCGACCAACCAATTTGCATGTGATCCTTTTAGTGTGATAAGTAGAGTGCATATCCTACTCCTACACAATGTTGTTTTTGGCAGCAAATTTTGATTTTAGTTGTAGTCATAGTCTCTTGAATAGTTTTCATTTGTTTTAGTCACATTTTAGTAGGAATGGAACTTGTTATTCTTATTGATAACGATCACCTTATCGATCAGGCTTATCGAGACGGTTTCTTATATCGAGCCCACTATCGAGCATTTTCTATTATTTTGTTGAAAGACGGGAGATGACAATACATTCTGAACAGAACCAGTATCTTTTACTAGGGCCTTCAAATACAGTACTTTTGTAACAGACAGAAGGCAATTGACCTTTTTACCAATAAAATATATAGCCACTCCTACTGTAGTATAGTGTGAATGGAGTGGAACGTGTACAGGATGAATGGAGATCTTTAAATATGTGGCCTGAATACCGCCAGGTTGAACTCTGCTATTAAAACAAACTGCAACGATTAACATTCAGACACTGACATTATGTGATTGTCTACACGATTGTCACAGATTTCAGCAGGTCACCAATTTCACTGTAACACCATCGAGTGGCCGATAATTTGGCTTCAGAGTCTGATATTCAGGCTAGAGAGTTTCCTAACCTTTTTCCCCTCACTGTATATGTTTCTTTTCCCTTTTTACCTCCATTATGATGAATTCCTGTACTGTTCTTTGTCTATATAGAAGTGTCTATTTGTACGTCTCTAAATGTTTTGATGAATTGAACATGGTGGACCCTGTTGTAAACAAGTGTAATGCTTAATTAGGTCGTCCACTCACAGTTAACAGCCTTTGTATTGAGTTTGTGCTTGAAATGTACTGTAATTCTGCAAACTGTTAATGGGTGGGTGACGTGACATGCTGTCCTTTGCTGTCCTCAGTGTCAAACGCATATAAATACAAAATATATTTGTCAAAAACCTTCTGAATATTGTGCAGGACATTATGCTTCATGTGAACATACTCAAGATTAAAACATTTCATTCCTCATTTCTTCAGAATTTTCAACCAAACATAGCAAAACTCATATGGTGCGACTGTCCTGGCCCTGTTTCTCAAAGTAGGAACTTGAATAAAACTAAGGGGAAAAAATGCTAAAATTCTTTTAAAAATTCCATAAATATAATATAGATGTTTATTTGTGAGCCTAATCTTTTCAAAGTCCAAGCATAATGTTTTCAGTAATTTCTGATCAAAAAGATTTTGTCCCCCAAACCAAAATCATATTGTGTGACACCATTTTGGGAAATTTCAACAGGCAATTGTTTGGACACCCATTGGGATAGAGAGGTCCTTCTTCAGTAAGGCTGCTCAGCACTTGCATTACAATAGCATGACAGGTGTCTGTGGTGAATTATCATTTTAACATTTCCATGAAATACGATCTTGTTGGAACGCTGACCAATGCGACTCATCCGAGTGTCTGTGGGTGTGACACCTTTTTCATTAAAAAAGCTAAAGTTATTAGATTTTTTTGGTCATAATTACATGTAAATCTATGTTGCTTTGTTATAGCTAGCATGTTGTTAGCATGCTAATGTGTAGCTAGTAGCCTCAAGGTTATGTTAAGTGCAGAAAACATAATATGGTGTGACACTATATCATAATGGTGTGACTGTCTGCCTGTCACGCCATATGACTTTTTTGTCACACCATATGATGCAAACTGTATTTTCCTACAGATATAACAATAAATAACAAAGACCCATGTTTCTTTTGTCCATTTAAACATTTGTTTTAAACAGCTTCACCTAAAATCTGCAACTATCCACAATAAAATGTGTTTAATTTTGTTTTATTAAGTCATTTGCATGTTATTCAATGTTAAAGCAATTTTCCTGTTGCTGTTTTTCCTGAGTAATTGTTTAATCAATCTGTAAAGTTCAGTACTCACTAATAGGTAGGTTAAAACACAGTTTGCTTTGAGAAATGAAGATATGATCATACGGTGTGACACTAAAGGTGGCCTTAAGGTGGCCTTACACTAGCCGATAATCGGGCATTTTTTGACGCTCGGGGGGTGCCCGACTCAATCGATCTGCTCGGGGCGCGATCGGGATCGACCCGATCAACATCAAGCATGTTTGATATTTGTTCTGCCCCGCTCCGATTATCCTGTAGTGTGTGGTGCTATCAGATTTCAGATTGAAAAGAATCGGCTAGTGTAATAGACCGCATACATTGCTGTGTTTTAGTTGAACACTGGGTGACGCTGTAGTGTTGTATTATGGATTAGTCTGACTGTAGCAAGCAGACGATCTGTGACGCATGGCTTAGGGTCGGCGACAGGGGCGGCAGGTTCCTATAACGGCAGTGGGTGCCCCCCGCCCCGCCTCCCTGCCCCCGCCTCCCTGCCCCCCCCCCCCCCCCCCCCCCCCAGTTTGCTAATAAATACAGTGGTGCGCGCTTTCAGTTCACAACAATTAACGAACACATTAAATTGTTTCAGCATCTTGTTTCAACATTTCAGCATGATCAACAGTAAATAATTAAATTGTTTCAGGCAGCCATAAGCGGCGGGTGGATTTTACCTTTAGCTAGGTGGGACGACGACGACGCAGATTTATTTATTTCCCCCAGATGGTCTAACAATGTCATGATTTGACCAATTTATTACCAATCTCGTACACCATTGCTCACGAAAGCAAGATCCTTGACCCAATTACAGCCACTGCATCTTACCTTTTAAAGTAAAAGTAGTCTGAGGAAAAGGAACAGTTCTGTTCCCCGGACATTGTTTTGGGATATTTTGGCTGAGATGCAGCTCTGTTTGTCAAGTCTCAAGTCATGGCTCTTTACAGACGGGCCGACGGTACACAGACAGCAGCCTCTCCGCTGACTGTGTTAGTGTTGTGTTGCTGCAGGAGACGGAGTGTGAATGAACCGTGCGGTCACTGGAACAAAGCCACCGTATTAGCATTTGAATACCTGTTCTGTGAACACCGTAAAGGTGTGTGGCTGTGCCTACGTGACAAAATGACCAGGGGGAGAGGATCTTCAACTTAATCTCAGTGGGTGCTATTTGGCTTATTATTTTTTCAGTGGGCGCCCAAGCCCTCAGGCACTCCCAAAGTTGACGCCGCTGGTCGGCGACAGAGTACAGCATCTTGCAATGGGTCTGGTCCACAAGATTCGATACTCCACCAAGATACCCATGTACCTGTGTAGATACTTCCTTAATGTTAACAAAGTCCACACCCACAACACCAGAGGGAGTGCAACGAACCATGTTCAACCCAGATTCGGCACAAACAAGGGACTAAATTATTTTCGCTCCTATGCCACCAAAATGTGGAACGCCCTACCAACAGTCATTAAGACATGCGAATCCCTTGACTCCTTCAAAACCGCTCTCAAAGGGCACCTACGGATGGCTGCAATTCGAAACTGGCTCCCGTAAAATCTGAATCCCCCCCACCGCCCCCCCCCCCCTTTCCCCTCACTGTATATGTTTCTTTTCCCTTTTTACCTCCATTATCATGAATTCCTGTACTGTTCTTTGTCTATATAGAAGTGTCTATTTGTACGTCTCTAAATGTTTTGATGAATTGAACATGGTGGACCCTGTTGTAAACAAGTGTAATGCTTAATTGGGTCGTCCACTCACAGTTAACAGCCTTTGTATTGAGTTTGTGCTTGAAATGTACTGTAATTCTGCAAACTGTTAATACAATTTTCAATCAATCAATCAAAACGCAGGGCTCATTGACTATGACGTACTCTATGTATGGCTCTGGTGACAAATTAACAATGTGTGTGTGTGTGTGTGCGTGTGCGTGTGCGTGTGCGTGTGCGTGTGCGTGTGCGTGTGTGTGTGTGTGCGTGCGCGCGCGCGTGCGTCACAGGGGGCAAACTTTCATCACAACTACTTGTTTATGTAGTTGTGAACATTCCAAGTGACCTGTTCTGACGATTACTTTTAAAATATGCCTTATTGATTTGATCGTCTAAAGATTGGGGGGGGGGGGGGGGGGGGGGGGGGGGTCCAGAGATGAGGCCCAGAATGTTATTAATTCATTGAATGTCACCGATATGCAATGTCTGTCATGTGTGTCAGCTGCCACTAGATGGCGACAAATGCATTCCATATTATTTTGCATTTGGGGGAGAATTGATTGACTGCTTATTAGGCTCATGTTGTGATAAGAGAGACAGAGACTTCACTATAGATGTTTAATTAAAAAAGGCTTAAGCTATTTGTGGAAAAAGCTGAAGTAAACCCTTAAAGAATTTAGAATGTCAGCCACCCAGGCACTCACCGACTGACATGAGTTCGTTTTCAGTCACTCACACAATCAGTCAGCCAAACGAGGTTGTCACTTGCAATATCAGGTTTTATGGTTATAAAACGCTACCTAGCTGGCAGGAACAAACAGATGATGCAACAGTGGCAATCTCTCTCTCTCTCTCTCTCTCTCTCTCTCTCTCTCTCTCTCTCTCTCTCGCGCTCTGATTCACTCTCTTGTGCACATTGTGATCACTTAAATTTGTGAACTTGTGAACTTCACGATGAGCCAGCAACATCTGGAAAGAAGGAGAGAGAGAGATAGAGAGGCACACGCAGTGAGACAGAAAGCAGATAGTGTAAGGGGAAGATAATTATAGAGGGGAAAAAATAATACAGCAAAGTAAGAGCACGAAGAGAGAGAACAGCAGAGAACAGCAGATACACATGAAGATGGTGATCTTCATGTGTATAAGGGGGCAGGCAACGGTCCACGCCCCACCACCCCCCGCCCCGGACAGACAGGTTAAACAGACGTTAAGGTGTCAGACTTGGATGGTTAGAGCAGCGCGATTATACATACAAAGTAAATGCAAGCTAGAATTGCGCGAACGGGCGCGACCTGATGCGGCACAAACGGGACGAACCGAGGCGAATATATATTCAGGTCCAATTCCTCATGGGGGCCGAGATCCCTGGTCCAATTGATATGATATGATATGATATAGTACTTTATTGTCAGTTCACACTGAAATTTGTCTTGCGACACAGCAGCCAAGTATGCAGAACACTATATACGTACACACATTTGACATAACACAAAAAACAAGACAATTTACATACATAAAGACATGAAGACAAGAGCAATATTCCTCATGGGGGCCCTGGCCCCCCTGGCCCCCCGGCCCCCTCAGACTGCTATGAATGACGGTGACAAATATGTATTTATTTATATGTGGACTGAACTGAATATGTAAGTCAGAGAGACTACCTATAATAATTCCTAGTAGGGTCACCCTACAGACAAAACAAATGTATTTTTCCAGGCATTCAATTACGTTCCATTTCAAAGAAGTAAGGATGCATCATTCATTTCATGCCATTTTCTCCCATGTCTAGAAATAACTGGAAAAACGACATTCCTCACCTAGGCCTATGGGGAGGGGTGCTACAGTGCTAATGTCATTGTCGCAGTGGTCAGGGTGCCTAAATGGGCAGCTGTAGATATGCAAATGTGGGGCATTGTCTTCATGTCCAATACCTGCCAGGTACACTGTATAAAGGAGCACACAGCTGGGAACCAGAGACTATAGTTTATCAACAGAGAGACAACATGCCGGCCCTCCACCAACTAAAAAGAGACTCATCGAGGCGGGCCAGAGAACGCTACAATTCTTCAAGAATAAGATGCCAAGTTTGCCAACAGCCGCTGCCGGCTCCACGAAGACTCCACCAGCTGCCGCCGAGTTGCCGATCCTGCCTGCCCTGGCACAGGCACAGGACACCCGCATCACCAGCAGCGGGATATCCTCACCATCACCAAGCCCTGACGACGCCGAGATGCCGCCCACCACCACCAGAGCCAGAGGCAGCCGTGGCTGGGCCCTGCAGTGTCGAGCTTGTAGCAGAGGACGAGGCTGAGCTGGCAGCCGCCATGCCGCCGCATCAGTGCCATTTGTCAGGCGCCCCAGCCAGCAGCTGCATGCCAGATAATTTAGGCAAAGACAAACCAGTCCAGGTCCAACTGAAGCCGTTTCCCAAGCGGCAACATAAATGGAAAGGCATGCTGCTCAAGAGGTTCCACTCTGAAATCGAACGGCTTTTTTAAGCAGCAAACTGTAATTCCGAGACTATTTTAGTCTTTATACCCTTTTCCATTTCTTATTCTTATTTCTTATTATATTTTTTACCACGAATTATTGTTGCCTGCCTCTCTTTTTTTGATAGCCTAATTAAGCTGTCTTACTGAGGCCTTTTTGTATATAGCCTAAGCCACTGTATATATATCCATTTTCTTAACCATTTTTATTATTGTATGCTTTGACAATGCAAACGTATGTTTCTCATGCCAATAAGAAAATAAAAATCTTTCATTGAAATTGAAATTTGTACGTGTACCATTACTTTACATTTTACTTTTTAATTAATATATATTTTAATTTTAAAAATGCATGTGTGCTTGCCCTGCACAGTGCAGGTGCAATTAAAAAGATGATAATAATCTAATATGAGTTCTTTATAGATCTAGCCTCTTCATTTTTATCTCAAAGTGCACCAGATTGAAGCATTTTCATCGCAAAAAAAAATCTGGAGCACAGATGTGCAAGCCCCCCCGGACCCCGGTGGGGCAGTGCTATCATTGATAGCACTGAAACTTGAAACCCGATACTATGCACCACCCCCCATCCACTAGCTGCCGGCCGCTGCGGCTGATGAGATGTTGCATGTTGCCACACACACATTAAACTAAAAAGCTTTGCTGTTTGTTGAAGAGACACATTTTCGCTGAATTAATAGAGCTTCGGAAGGACCACAACAAGCCACTGGCTTTATTGCGTTGTGTGATGTAGGCTATATTGTGCGCACCTCAAAAGCTATAGTTAATTTCTCTCTGCATGCCTGAATGCACAGACTGCTATGAATGACGGTGACAAATATGTATTTATTTATATGTGGACTGAACTGAATATGTAAGTCAGAGAGACTACCTATAATAATTCCTGTTATAGTGTCCGTTATTTGCAAAGACCGTCGGAGGAGGGACTGTCCGAGGAGGGGGGGGGGGGGGTATTTATACGAGCAAATTTACTAGGGCCTTCAAATACAGTACTTTTGTAACAGACAGAAGGCAATTGACCTTTTTACCAATAAAGTATATAGCCACTCCTACTGTAGTATAGTGTGAATGGAGTGGAACGTGTACAGGATTGGGAATCATTTGCATTGAAATGATTTAGGCTGGAAAATACTTAGCATCCCTGTGACAGCATCTGAAAGGTGACAAAAGCAATTTGAGCTATTTGTCACCCCTACATTTGGATTTTACAAGGTTAAGCATTCCTAATCCTAAAATGGAGTTGATATGTTATCTGACAATTGGTATGAATGAAACATGTGAAACATGTCTTTCAGATTGACCATTTACTCTTGATGGACAATTGAGTTGTGTGTAGATGTGTGTCTTTACATGTACGGTAAGCATGACGCTACTGTACAATACCAGTGCATTATTATTTCTAGTCGTAGGCTATGGGAATTCCACCTTTATCTACCTTGTTAGAAGACATGGGTTGTGAATGTTGTGGAATGTTTAGGAGCATGTCTGTCCAATTGTTAATGGACGGGTGATAATGGGTTAGGGTGTGCAACCCTATTGCTGAATGGATCGACCAATCAATTTGCATGTGATCCCTTTAGTATGATAAGTATGAGTGGATATAGCCTACTCCTATACTGTAGTATAGTGTGAATGGAGTGGAACATGTACAGGATTGGGAATCATTTGCATTTAAATGATTTAGACTGGAAAATACTTAGCGTGACAACATCTGAAAGGTGACAAAAGCAATTTGAGCTATTTGTCACCCCTACATTTGGACTTTACAAGGTTAAGCATTCCTAATCCTAAATTCACAGCACCCACTGCAAATGAAATGAAATGAAATTAAATCTATATTTACCCAGGGTATCTGGGCTAAGCTCAAGAACTTGTTTCCAGCCAGGCCCTGCTCATAGAACACATTTCATCGTAGTGGTTGATGCCTTGTTCAAGGGCATTTCAGCGGTGGTAATTTTAACGTGTCGGACGGCCGATTCGAACTGGGAACCTTCCGGTATCTAGACCGCGCCGCTATCCGTTCGGCCACCGCTGCCACAGCACACAGCAATAGTCATTGTATGAAGTCATTCTCTCATGGTCAAATAGACATTTCATACATGCATGTTTTAATGGCCACTTCAGCCCCTTTGCAACCATATCTTTCCTGGTGACCAAAGTGACCAACCAATTGAACAAATGTGAATCACTAGACTCCTTCAAAACGACTCACCGGTATGAGGTATCCAATTGAAAACGGAGGACCCTGATGTAAACATTATAGGCTACAACGTATTGCTTTTTCTGGTTTCATCCTCTTTTTGTATTGACCTGTACTTTCTTTGAATTACCCATTCTACAAACTGTGAATAAAACCCAATCAATCAATCAATCAGTTGTTGGAAAAGGTAGAACATCGATATTTTACATTGCCTGGTCTTTTAGGAAAAGCAGCACACAACGTATATACAATTATTAAGTACATTGCATAAGAGTAACACACTTTAATAGTGAATCAATACAATATAGGAGTTCTGTTTTTATTTTATTGGTTTGCTGTGCAGTTCTACACAGTCCAGTTGGTGGCGGTAATGCACCTTGGTATGCGCGGTATGCGGCTCTACCTCGCGTCACCAGGCCGGCGCGCTGAGCGCTCGCTCATCTATGGCCCTGGATCTCCATTGCCAGTCAGCCACTGCTGTCCCAATCCGAGAATCCCATCGGCAACTCTTGTCCTGACTCCTCCATTGTTGAACTTTGTTTATAGTTCAGGTAAAACGTCTCCTCACTCTCCTGTATAAATGTACTCGCTTGTTGTTTTCTTGTGTTACTGTCTGTCACATGATGATGCACACCCTGGATAAGGATGGCTATTTAACACGACACAATAAGACAAGTTAACTACTTACTTAACATTGTGTGATAGGAGCTTAGCTGCTAACGCTAGTCCTAGCAGAAACAGCAGTGAATCTATGATAACCCGCCACAGAGATGATGATAACGGCAAAAAATATGTTAAGGACTGGTTTTCAGCTGATCTGTTTTCAGCTGCGGTAAGTGTTATTCATGCTGCTGGATGGTTTTTAATGGAAACAAGCCCTGGGGGCTTATCTGGTTTATCCTTTAGCATACCTTGTTTTTTTTGTTTTTTTTGCAAACTGTTAATAAAGTAATCACAAACTGTTAATAAAGTAATCAATCAATCAATTCAAATGAATGTTATTTAAAGAGAATTGTGATGTCTGCATCCAGACTTTAGCATTCCTTCTCTATTTGAGCGGATGCTGGCAAATACTGCGGCATGGTCATACTGGACCTCTAAAAGGCTTTTGACACTGTGAACCACTCCATACTGGTTAACAAGCTAAAAGCAATTGGTTTTGAATTTTGATAGCACATCAGTGAGCTGGATGCAATCCTACCTGGAGGGGAGAGAACAGATGGTGGAGGTGAACGGAACACTGTCCCCCACACACACCTCCCAGTGAGCTGTGGCGTTCCACAAGGAAGCATATTAGGGACTTTACCGTTCCTAATATATGTAAACGACATGACATCAGCTTGTTCCACTAATATATGTAAACGACATGACATCAGCTTGTTCCAGTTCGCAGATGACTCGGCACTGCTGGTCTCGGACAGGAACAAACTGGATGTTGAAAAGGCCATCAGCTCTGAACTCGGTAGTATCTGCACATGGCTCGCTGATAACAAACTATCTTTACACCTAGGAAAAACAAAAAATAATCTCAGCAAGGCAGAAGTGCCTTTTCATCCGTTTTGCATTGAACCTTAATCGTCAAGCCATGTAAAAGTCCTTATTCTATTCCTTCATTCCAGACCACTCCTGTGGAGTCCAGCCTGCAGGTGAAGATGAGTTCTCCAGCACCAGCCAGCACCGTTTCTATTAAACAGGAACCTGAAGACCTCCTTATACAGGAACCTGAAGACCATATGGACACCAGTAAGTTTCATGTCCTCGCTTTCTTTATTTTCTTCTGCTCCGCATTCCGCAGAAGAAAATATGTCTTTCTTTAAAAATTGTACATTGAGCCTTTTCCAAAGCATAGACTGCATATAAACAATACTGGAACGATAATGGCCAGAGAATTTATGTGTAATCATTTTTCACACTATATGTAAAGTAAGCTTTGTGGAGCCATGAGGGCAAATGGGGCAAGAGCTTGTTTCTATATCGTGAGGCAGCTTGATATCTCACGGTGTGTGTTAATAGCAGCTGTATTTTCCCCCAGAGTTGGTGTCGAAGTTAAATAAAGGGCCAAGGCGCTATATGTAAATGCACCATTTACCATTTATGGTAACAGTTATTTATTAAAACAAAAAGAAAAAGGTAAGCTTCATGGTAACATCCAGAGAGTTCTGAATAATAACGGCAAACTCTTATGGTAAGGGAAGGCTGATCTGGCAGTATGTGGTGCTGCAGCAGCTGTTTATTGATACAGATGTGTTGCTTTTCCTCATGTTTTCATTGCTGCTGCTTTATATTATTATAAGCTGTCCTGTTTTCAGCTGTTTACTGGTGTACTGGTGTGTTTACGGTTTAAGGTTGTGTGCTGTTGGCTGTTATGTGATTGTGCTACATCGATCCAGACTTATAGATATGAAATCTGTCTGTTAACACATGCTACACAGAAAAAAATAAGAGATTTGGCTTTTGCAAAAAAAAACATTGATCATGCTGTAACAGTTGCAAGCATGTTTTTTTTTTTTGCGAAAGCCAAATCTTGTGAGACCTACAGCAAGAGAAAAATTGGGCCTGAGATCTAAACACCTAAATCACTTGAAGCTTACACATGTACTGTATATTGGTTCACTACAACTTCAGTTCTTACCACTTCTGGTCCCTTTGTTTTACATTCAACCATCATCTACGACTACAACCCATGTCAAATCAAAATTCTATTCCTTCATTCCAGACCAGTCTGTGGAATCCAGTCAGGTGAAGAGTTCTCCAGCCAGCACCGTTTCTATTAAACTGGAACCTGAATATCACCTTAAACAGGAACCTGAAGACCATACGGACAGCAGTAAGTTTCATGTCCTAGCTTTCTTTATTTTCTTCTGCTCCGCAGCGATATCACCTTATGAACTGTATATGATTATTATCTCAGTATATGATGATCATGATACAAAAGAAGAACAATGCAACAGACACTTTGTGTTATAGTGTCATACAAAAGATATATCACTAAGATATATCTTTCCAATAGTATAATTGTATTTTATTTTGGTCCCTGCTCAATCTCCACGTATTTTCACCATCAGTTTAACACTGAACCTTCGAGTTAAACTACCTCTGTCTTACAACAAAGATTTATTTTTGAGAGTCCTACTCAGCAGACCTACAAGCTACAAGAGTCGCATCCGCGGCACATATGTGAGCTTGTAGATCTTCTATTTTCGGTGCAGGACGCCGTCATTCAATACAATATACATTAGGCTGAGGAAACGGCAAACAATAGCCAACGGATCGGGGCGTTTATCCGGAGGAGGCATTTAATAAGCGAATGCTGTCAGACCCCTGGCGGGTATTAGCTAGTGTGCGGGTATTTGCGGTAGGGCTACTATTTGGAAATATATGGCAATTGTTATTATTTAAGTCATTATTCTATTCCAGACCAGTCAGTGGAGTCCAGCCTCCAGGCGAAGATACATTCTCCAGCACCAGCCAGCACTGTTTGTCCAGAGCGCCCTGCAAGACGGGGGAAGAGACAGAGACGATTACCCCAGCACCTCCAGGACTTTGATTTGGGTGAGTGAGTGGGTTAGTGTGGACATTGGATCCCCTCATGTGGTGGCTGTGCGTGTGTTAGTTTCACCATTTAAACAAGGAAGAGGATGCATTAACATGTGTTTTGTTACTCTTAGGCCTCATCCCACGCTGGGCAAGACCTAAGCTGTAGAGGCTATTATTTGTTTTGGGGCGGAAGTTGTGGGATTTTGGCGGAAGTATACCGCTCAAGGAAATTACGTTGATGCTTTACAAATCAGTTTACATTCTCTGTGTATGAAACAAGTGTTGTGATTGGTCGGAATAATATCGTATCCGGGGGAAATTTGTCATTTGTCACTTCCGCCGATAGCGTCTCTGCCTTAGGTTGTGACCAGGCTTTACTCTATGCAGATGAGTAAGCCTGGGACCGAGGCTAGCCTCATCCAGACAGAGACGTTTACCCTACAGACGGAATCGTCACATGAAATGTATGTCTCCACTTGAGAATGCTCAGAACGCACTGAGAACGCTGTAGTGTATATGCCCAGCCTGTAGACGGTGCTGCAAAGCTGCCACAAAAGCACCCAAAAAGAGAGAAGATGTGGAGCATGCGGATTGACTGTGTACGGCGAAACGGAAACATGCCAGAAACTACTTAAGGGGAGGAAGAAAAATGAGCAACATAAACAATAATGGCTTAGTAGAAAACCGACAATTGTGTGGACTGACTGCCACACTTGACTACAAGGTGACCCATCCCAGTCCTTTTTCTATTCTTTCATTCCAGACCAGTCTGTGGTGTTCAGCCTGCAGGTGAAGACTAAGAGGAGTTCTCCAGTGACACACAAGACTGCTTCAATGAAAGAGGAAGCTGAGACACACATTAAATTGATTAAATTGATTAAAGATGGAGCTGAATTTGAATATGAAGTTGAAGATGACTTGGATCTCGGTAAGTTTAATGATCATTCTTTCTCTCTGTTCTGTTGTAGGTTCTATATCATATTATCAACAATAGGGCTTGCAAACCTCGCACCTTAGTATGCAAATTCGGGGGCGGGCGCCATTTTGAAGGACAGGTATAGCAGATCAACAACAGTGCATCAGCACTCCCAACAATGAATTTCATCAATGTTAAAATCCAGCTTCAAAATCTAGCCTACTTGGAAAAGGTGGACGGTGGACAGATTCATAAGGACAAATTGTGTTTAAGTAATGGCGCTGGTTCATATACAGTATATCGATCTCGCTATATATTAGATCCATCGAAAAGTAGCTAATACACACCCACACAAGTGCCTCCCGATAAATCACCGCCACTTAAAAAGCGACCGAAAAGTTCCGAAACACTAAAGCTAAAATACTGTGAGAACTAAGTTAGGCATTTCCACTCACCAAACATCCATTATTGTGGCTAACTGGTGGATTAAACAGACTAGGCCTCGATCAACTTGAATAATGATGCTTAAGAAATTATAACATTCATGTTTCTTCAAATCATGTTATGTTATAGTTTTCATGAAACATTTATTTGTTTTACCTCAATCTCTATCACAGATGTCTCAACTGCCCAACTACCAATGAAGAAACCTACCTTCTGTGACCAGTGTGGGAAAACATTCACAACACCCCAGAGTCTCAACATACACCAGAGGACTCATACAGGAGAGAAACCTTACCCCTGTGACCAGTGTGGGAAAAGGTTCAGTGTAAAGTATTATCTGACAACTCACCAGCGAACTCAGACAGGAGAGAAACCCTACCATTGTGACCAATGTGGGAAAAGTTTCACTATAAGCACAACGCTCAGAATTCACCAGAGAATGCATACAGTAGAGAAACCCCACCAGTGTGACCAGTGTAGTAAAAGGTATCGCAGAAGCGCTGAACTGAAACGTCACTATCAAATTCATACAGCAGAGACAAACTTCCACTGTAAGTGTGGGGATAAGTTCAGGACGAGAAATCTTCTTAAACGTCATGCGAAATTCAGGTGCTATGACCTCCCGGTAGGGCTCCTCACTGACAGGTTAGTCAATAGCGTACATGGTTATAAAATTCATGGAAATATATGATATATGGAACGTTATTGGAATTGTTTTTTGTTTTTTTTTACATCTGACCTCACTGACACCAGTGCTTGTGCTTCTCAACTGTGCCGTCTTAAGAAGCTCTGTTGTTTCAGGCCTGAAAACATCAATTAAAAAAAATGAAAAAATGAAAAGAATAAGTCAGAGGTTGCTTCTCGCCCTAAGGGCGTCTTACTGGTGTGTTATTGGCTTATGCTTATGCTTCCATATATGTGTGACATTTTCTTATGGTAAAGATATGTGCCCTATGGTTAATGAGGCCAACGAAGAAAGAGATAATCTTTCTTGACTGTAAATCCAGGCCACTTCTCTCTGTCCACCTCCAAGGTAAGATGTTGTGTAACGCTTCTGAAAAGACAGCACAGTATCATTGCTATGTCTTCAGAGGAACGAGAATGTGGCAGCGGTGGCCGAACGGATTGCGGAGCGGTCTTGATACCGGAAGGTCGCCAGTTCGAATCAGCGGTCCGACACGTTAAAATTACCACCACTGAAGTGCCCTTGAACAAGGCATTGAACCACTACGATGAAATGTTCTATGAGCAGGGCCTGGCTGGAAACAAGTTATTGAGCTTAGCCCATAAGAATCTGTATTTCTTAATAGGAGCTGGGGACTTGGGAGGGAATGACCGGTAGGTAGACTGTTCATATTAATATATTAATTGGAGATATAAGTATATATGAATTAATGCATTGACTGTTGATAGACTGCACTTACCGTAGGCCTATTTTGGTTTGTTTTTGGGTGACTGCAACTGCAAGTAGTGAAACCATGGTGCAACTTGCTGCCTTTTTAATATTTTGTCATGTAATTTCTCATATTGTCCACTAGAGGTCTGTCTTGCTTTTAAAATCATTGTATTTTAAACGAATACCAATACAAAACGCTCGCCTCAAAACAGTCGCCTCGGGCGCTGAAATGGAAGCCATTATTTTTGCGTCAACTTTACTTTAGTATGACTAAACAGAAATTACAGAACAGACCAGGAATTAAATCAGTGTAATATCGGGTGTACGCTTCCCATTGAAGTCAACACAATCTTTGAACTATTGCAGCTGAAGAGAGAGAGAGAGAGAGAGAGATGGTTGCAGTTATTATGCAGTTATTAACACTAAAGTAAGTAGGCTTCTTATAAGCCAGTGGTTCTCAAACCTTTTCATGTCAGGACCGCCAAATTGACACTATTATGTTAGCCAGAGAGACCCCAGAAGATTTTTATGGCGGTGAATCATTTTAATTCCAGTTTAATATGCACAATTTAAGGTCACAACATGCACCCTTTATTGATACCATTTGGATATCTGGGACCCCAATTTATATTGTATCATCAGTGTTCATCAGTGGTGGAAAAAAAATAGTAAAGTAATTTGTATAAATACAATTTTAGGTATTTTCTTTTACTTTACTGGAGTATTTTCAATTTTCAATACTTTTACTTCTACTCCACTATGAGGCAAATATTATACTTTAACTATTATTTGAAAACATGACTTTACAGGCAGGCCTACTTTGTAGATTTTGATTATTATAACATAGGCCAACATCATCAGTGCCATTTTGGCCATTTGACTCACAATACGTCGCATTGCGAAAAATTGTTATCTTGTATAGATCGGCTATTTTCAAAAAAATATAGTAAGATTTTTCATTGTAATTGAAAACTTGTGAAATGGGACATTCTGCAAATTCTTTCTTGTAACAGTCACAGTTGGTTCCTGGGAGTGGAGGCTCCCAGGAACCGCTTCAAGGACCCCTGGCGGCCTGGGGGAGTCCCTGGACCTATGCCCTGGACCCTGATAAACGAACCCGACGTCAGAGCAAAACAACAACCCCCGCCGCTTGGCTTGTTTGTGGCTTACGCCCGTCGCGATATCTGGCAACTTGTTAGTGAGTGAGTGTGGCAACTCTCCTCCTGTGAAAAGAGCGTCAGCCGCAGTTGTGCGGTTTTCATTGTCGAACTTTGTTGTTATTTCAGGTAAAATTACTATAATTGTATGTGCTTGTTGTTTTCGGTGCAGAATGTGTGTGTTTTACTGTGTCATATACTGCGCGCCGTGGATAAGGATGCATGTTTAACAACACAACTATAGTGTGCTAGCATAGCTGCTAACGCTAGTCCTTGCAGAGAGCCAGAGCCATCAGCCATGTGTGTTGTTGGAATGTCTTGTGGAATTGCATCGTGGTGGTCATTGTAGAAACAGTGGTTCCCAAACTTTTTCATGTCAAGGACCCCCAAATGGACACTAATTAGCCCGCGGACCCCCATATGAAAAGATATGCCAGGGACCCCCATAAGAGAATATTTTTACGGCTCTATAGCAGTGAATCTCAACCCGTTTAATTTCAAGTGTTGTAAAATGTAAAAAGGACCCCCTTGCAGTTTGACATGCATTAGGCAACAGACCCCCATTGAATGTCATTTCTATCCCTGAGACCCCCAATTTATATTGTATAATCAAAGTTGATTTAACTCTGAGTCTGAGAGTGTACAAATGGAACCAAATGCCTAGCTCTGGTTCATAGCTCTAATGCCGTTGCAAGTAACGGAAG
Organism: Electrona antarctica; assembly: GCF_951216825.1. Classification (NCBI taxonomy): domain Eukaryota; kingdom Metazoa; phylum Chordata; class Actinopteri; order Myctophiformes; family Myctophidae; genus Electrona; species Electrona antarctica. The sequence continues at coordinate 22,679,637 of NC_136803.1, read as the reverse complement.
CAAGAGCAGTAGGCTATGGATCAGAGCTACCAAATGCCATTTGGTTCCATTTGTACACTGAGTTACAGACCCATGAGGGTCCATTTGGTTCCTAATTATCATTTAGCTGTCTACCATTACTGTTGCTAAGAATAAATTGGGAGTTGTTGTTTTTTCTATCAAATAATACAATTTCAAAATGCGGAAAGCCTCTGGATAAAACGCCATCTGTCACTCTGAGCTTATCTGTACTTTGTAGACTCATGGGTACAGGTCAATACAAAATCTGCTAGGATCATAGAAACGGAAAGACAACTAAGACTTGTTTACATAAGGGTCCTCCTCAATATCTATTGTAATTGTGCATTACGCTACAATAACAATATATTGTGTATTGTTATTACTGATTATGATCAGGGCTGCCAACACTGCTGGAGGACCCCTGCATTGTCATTTCTCCTGGATTTGGTATCATAGTTCCAAAATTCACCAGAAAACAGGAACTTTCATCTACTACACAGTCTGTTAAAAAGTTTCTGGCGGAGGACCCCCTGACCCTCTGCTTGGGGGGCCTTGGCAGTGAATGCAATCATACAGAGTTTACTTAAATAATGAATGTGTTTTAAAGATGGGACTATCCTGCCAGCAAGGTGCTACCTAGGTGCAACTTCCCATAGACAGCCCATTCATCCAAACAGAACTGTCCTATCAAATTGTATTAAATGTCAAACTCACCAACATTGCAGCTGTACGGAAAGCTTGAATTAATCCTCTTTCTCTCTGCAATGTGTTTGTTTAATAAAAATCCACATGTTATGAGCTACTCCCTGTAGAAATTCCTTGCAGATGATTTTTTTCCCCAAGTGCTGGAGTTTGGAAGTGCTCGTTGAGTATCACTCAACAGCCCATGTGTACCACCTGTTTTGAATGTGCACATGCAGCAGGAGGTTGCTTTACTTACTGTAACAAGCACTTCCAACACACAAGGAATTTCTGACAGGAAGTAGCTCATGTCTACGGTGGATTTTTATGAAACAAACACTTTTGCAGATAGTAAGACGATAATTCAAGCTCTTCGTACAGCTGCAATGTTGGTGAGTTTGACGTTATTTAATACAATTAAATAGGACTTTTCTGTTTGGATGAATTGGCTCTTGGGCTGTCTATAAAGTTGCACCTAGGTAGCACCTTGCTGGCAAGATGGCAGCCGTGTGCATATCATCAATGGTGGGGCCCTATTCAGAATCACATGATTGGATCCAAAAACATCAGAGTTTCTATTGTACATTACCATTAAAGCCAATGCAGCTATGTCTTTAGTATCAAGAACCGAAATTATGTCTTGAATATTTAAAAAGAGTACTGTACGTTTTAGACTGACAAATGTGTAGCTATTCTTTAATCAAATGTATGCAGTCAGACTCAGAATAGTAAAGGTACCATGTGTGGCTTTAATTAGTTTACATTTATTTTGTCTTTTATTTGAATAGCAGCCTAATCAGCAGCTCTGAGCAAAATGTAATAATTCATGTATTTTTTAAAATTAATTATTCATCTTTCAGGCCAGGAGGAGGATGCGTCCCTACCTTTTAACCGTGAATAATCATGCTCGGCTTAGTGGAGTCGTCTCACTCTTCATCCAGGATGATACTACAGAGGTATTCTCATGTTTTATCTTAAAGTGTATCTATTATTGGGGTAAGTGATAGAGCACCGAAGTCCTGACGTCACTGCCCTCTACTGTCAGTAGAAGGCGTCAGTCCACAGGTTCATGTACTTTTTATTTGCATTGTAATCTCCATAGGGGGATTTTAGATCGCCTCATATAAGAACTGTGTTTGAAAAATAAACCGATCACCCCGGCCTTTTCACTCATATGGATATGAAGCATCGACTGAATGTGGAAATGTGCAAATATACCCAAAGAGTAACAAAATAAGCGTTAGAAACGAGTCAAACAACCCAGAGACTACATTTCCGGGTATGCGTGTGGCTGCATCTGTCCGTCACACAACAGAAACTGGATGTCAATTACGTTTATTTTTATTTTATTGATATTTAATGTTTCGTGGTTAGTACGAGTCGAGTCACCACCAGCTGAGCTTACGTCAACGAGGAATCTCAGGAACGCAATGTGTTGACAGCTGGGCGTGACGTATATTAGCAGCGACATTGCCTTCATATGTAGTTTCAAGGCTTTTGCGGCCACATTAATTCCATTTTCTCCAGAAACTGGCTGTATCAAATATGAATGGACATCATTAACGATGCACAGCCACTCCCCTGACAGAAAGGCCGGGGTGGTCGGTTTATTTTTCAAACACAGTTCTTATATGAAGCGACCTAAAATCGCCCTATGGAGATTTCAATGCAAATAAAAAAATATGAATCTGTGTGTTGGTGCCCTCTACTGAAAGTGACGTCAGACTTCGGTGCTCTTAGTAATGTGCTCCTCGGTCACGTCAGGCTAGGTAGTAGTAGAAATCAAAGATGAAACATTGGACAGGTACGGCTTGATGACATGACTATAGAGATAATGTGTACCGATTTTTGTGATGTTTGGGCACAATCAGTAGGAGATTAGCTGTAGCCTACACAGACGATGGATGGACATGGGCAAAAACATAGTTCCGTCCACGCCTTCACTTCAGCCTGTTGGAGACAATAACTATGTATTCTGATAGTAATTATTGCTATAGATAGAACGTTCACTCAGTAACAGGGGTCTCATTGCCTCCTCCGCTCTTTATAATCAGAAAATACATTTTCAGGTCAGGACACCAATTTTATCCAGTCAGGAGAGAGAAGTCATACTCAACAGAATACAAGATGAACAAGTGACGTGATGACACATGAGCAGACACAATTGGAACTGGAACAATGTACAATTTAAGCTGATAAATGCATAGCAACCCACCTGAACAACAATTCAAAAGATTTTAAAAGATTTGAATCTGCTCTGAGGAAGGCTGAGGCCGAAACGCGTTAGCGTTACATATGAAGAAACGTGCATCTGAACCAGTATTGCATCCTTTATTTTCGAGCGCTGTCTTTTCCACTTTGAGGTATTTGAAACGGCTAGTTGTATTTATAGCCGAGCACCCACCCAAACAAAAGGCATCCAGAGGAAGCGCACCTGTTGTGTTTCCTACCTGAACATGTATTTTCTGTTTATTAAAGTGCTATAGACTCTATTGACCTTATGCACACCGCTGCCATCTTGCCAGCAAGGTGCTAACTAGGTGCAACTTCCATTCATCCAAACAGAAAAGTCCTATCTGATTGTATTAAACAACGTCAAACTCAGCAACATTGCAGCTGTACGGAAAGCTTGAATTATCCTCTTTCAATCTGTAAAGTTTTTGTTTCATAAAAATCCACCTTAGACATGTTATGAGCTACTTCCTCAAGAAATTCTGTGCAGGTTATTTTTTCCTAAGTGTCAGTTTGGGAGTGCTCGTTTGATATCACTCAACAGCCCTGCATACCACCTGTTTTGAATTTGCACATAATGTAGGAGGCAGCAGGAGGTTGCTTTACTAAAAACGAGTTCTTCCAAACTCCAATACTACAAAAAAATCACCTGCAAGGAATTTCTTTTTTTTTCTTATTTTTATCCCACGATTTTGTAACCCATTTTTCACCCAGTGTCGATTATCTAATGTAATCCTTGGTGCTACACTTCCTCTGCCAACCTGGGGGGGCAGCGGACTGACCTCATGCGTCCTTCTATGCATGAGGAGTCCAAGCTGCTTCATAGCGCGTAGAAGGAACACGTTATTCCAACCAGTTCCTTTCCCCTCCATCAGGTGCCCCGGCTGGCCAGGGGGAGGTAGTTTAGAGACCAGGATTACTGCATGTCTTTTGTGAGGGTACCTACCCTAGGGGACATGGGGAGAACATGCTAACTCTAAGCCCGCCTCGGGTATGGGCATTGATGACACGGAGGAGAGAACACGCCCCAGTGGGAATGAACCCAGGACCTTCTAGCTGTGAAGCGACAGCACTACCGACAGGAAGTAGCTCATAACAAGTCTACAGTGGACTTTTATGAAACAAACACTTTGCAGATAGAGGATAATTCAAGCTTTCTGTACAGCTGCAATGTTGGTGTGTTTGACGTTGTTTAATACAATCTGTTTCTGTTTGGATGAATGGGCTGTCAATGGGGAATTGCATCTAGTTAGCACCTTGCTGGCAAGATGGCAGCAGTGTGCATAAGGTGAATAGCAGACACAGGGAGACCCCTGCTATTTGAACAAACACTTTATTCCAATGAAAACTTTCAGAATATAGAGCTTTAATCTTTTTTGTGTGCATCTATTCTGTTCGGCATTGTGCAGACTCCTCTGAGGCTCTTATTTTGTATCGCTACCCTTGATGTATCTTATACTTAGAGTACTCCACTTACTCTGTAGCCTATCTTGACTGCAGTGCTGCCTCTGGCGACTGAACTTCTGGATCAGTATAAGATTGCTGAACTGTCTCTAACTTGTATTTATTATTAAAAAAGAAATGTACCCGTGATTTCCACAGACGATCAAAGGGAGACGTCTACGGTATCAGAAGAGGGCCTCCAAAAGATTTTCAACGTTGTCTGGGGAACAGCGAGACGACGGGTGTAATGCAAAGAAGAAACCTGTGTTAAAGTTGTACATGATAAAGAAGAAGCCTCTGTTAAAGTTGTACAGAATAGGTATGTAATACTGAGTTGTTTTACTGGTGGGTTACACTGACTACTGCAGAGAGATACATCTAGTTTTCATCCTGGCCACTAGATGTCGCAGTCAGATGGACATGAATCTAAAAATTGAAAGTGTACATCAAATTCAACACAATGGTTTGGTGGTTTCTATGGAGCTTCTCCGAGCAAAAACGCAGGTCTCATTGAAAATGAACTATAGGCACGTTTTATCGCTCCCCGTTAGTGTAAGTAGGGGTGTGCTGAAATATCGATATTGCGATATATATCGATACGTCATCCCGCGATAAATAATCAATATCGATTATTAAGATATCGATATCGAAAAAAGTTTTTTTTTCTTTTCTTTTTTTAAATAAAATAATCTTGTTCATAATGAAGTGATGAACAACATGTTTAGAAAAGGAGGAAATGACAGCTAAAATAAAGCAAATCCCACTCTCACATTCCACAGCAACCAGAAGTACTGAATTACTGGATGGTGATTTGTCCAAACAGCTTTGTGGGAATACAAAATGCAGAATGCATTTCCCCAGCAGTGGACAAGTCCACTGACACCAGTGATAATGGTCAGTTGGTGGTGTTTGTGAGGTATTATAATGATACCAGTGATAATGGTCAGTTGGTAGTGTTTGTGAGGTATTATGATGAGGGTATGAGTCAAAGGGGGAGTTTATTGAGTATTAATTTAGTGTTTGAGTGGTGCAACCACTCCTATAGACAGCTATGTGTGTGTCCCTCCCTGTGTCCGAGCACGAAAATAGCGTTTTTTTCAGTTCCAAGTATTTTGTAGTTGCAGATATTGTGATATATCGTTGATGAAATTTCATACAATATATCGATATATCGCAAATATCGCAATATATCGAATATCGCGTTATTATCGTTATCGAGGGCCTACTATCGCGATATATATATCGTATCGTGAGGTACCCATATCGTCCCACCCCTATTTGCAAGGCCCTTAAGACTACCAACCGATAACCGCATATTTGTATTGCAATGCTCGAAACGATGAAGCTCTATAGCTCCTCTCTGTTGCATATGATCCAGCCATGTTGACCATTTCTGTACTAGTTCTGTCCACCCTCTTTACACCCTATTTTCCCTCCGTTTTCCACTAAACTTTCATCTACAACCAATGCCAAATCAAAGTCCTTATTCTATTCCTTCATTCCAGACAAGTCTGTGGAGTCCAGCCCGCAGACGGTGGAGAAGAGTTCTCCAGCACCAGCCAGCACCGTTTCTACTAAACGGGAACTTGAAGACCACCTCAAACAGGAACTTGTAGACCACGTTAAACAGGAACCTGAAGACCACTTCAAACAGGAACTTGAAGATCACCTTAAAGAGAAACTTGAAGACCACCTTAAACAGGAACCCGAAGACCACCTTAAACAGGAACCTGAAGACCACTTCCAACAGGAGTTTGAAGATGACATTAAACAGAAACTTGAAGAACAGCTTAAAGAGAAACTTGAATACCACCTTAAACAGGAACCTGAAGACCACTTCCAACAGGAGTTTGAAGATGACATTAAACAGAAACTTGAAGACCGCCTTAAACAGGCACCCGAAGACCACCTTGAACAGGAACCTAAAGACCACCTTGAACAGGCACCTAAAGACCACCTTGAACAGGAACCTAAAGACCACCTTGAACAGGAACCTAAAGACCACCTTGAACAGGAACCTGAAAGCCACCCTGAACAGGCACCTGAAGACCACCTTTACTCCAGTATGTTTCCTGTTCTCTTTCTGTGTTTCTTCTGTTGTCGCTATCACCCAGAGATGCAAACTCGGATCAAAATAGGGCACCTATGAGATACATGTTTTTATTTGTTCTTAGTGTGGAGTGGTTCAATGCATGTTTGGTTACGGTTAACTTCAGTAACGTTGCAGGAGTCTGGCTGTTCAATATGACAATTCAATAATTTGTTTTGGACTACGCATTGGCATTGGCACTTTCCTATTTTCTATTACATTTTGATCCCATGATTTTGCAACCCATTTTTTCCCGGTGCCAATTGCCTAAGCTGTAACCCTGGGCGCTGCTCTCCCTCTGCCAACCTGAGGTGAGCCCCGAACTGAGCTCATGCTTCCATGAGGAGCATGACGCGTGAGCAGGCCACTTCTTATCACAGGAGGGGAGTTTCCCCGGTAGGACGTAGCACGTGGAAGGAACACATTATTCCAACCAGTTACTTTCCTCTCAATCAGGCTGACCGGGGGGAGGCAGTATAGACACGTTCAGAGACTGGTCCCCTGGTCGCAGCGAACGTATTTCCTGTAGGTGGAGACGACATATCTGCGGTGTAAACAGGAAGGTCTTCTACTATATTGAATGGTAGAGTGACTGATGTTGGTCTGCTCAAACGTTACTCTTTTACCTGTATTTACTAACACTAACTTTACAAAGATCCCCAGAACATCAGGATGAACCTGTGTAGTTTATGGCTGCTCCAACATTAGTGGCTGCTGTACTTTATACCTCATACTCTGTGTGGGTGTGTGTGTGTGTGTGTGTGTGTGTCCATTCCAGGAAGAACAGTATACCAGCCTGTTACTGTAGTCTCTCCACAAGGCCAGCCGGTTACACGGGCCATTTCTCCTGGACCTATACGCGTCCAGAACAACCAGGTAGTACATCCTAATACCGTTTTCTCTTCTACAGTTGTGCCTCTGGACAGTTGTATACTGTATCTTGATGTGATGGGTTGAAATTGAGAAATACATTGAAGTGCCAATTAATGTTGAAATGAATCATATTTATAAATAAAATGTAAAATAAAAAGTTGGTCACAAAAAAAAATCATATATATTTTTTAATTAATTTGGCAAACAAATGAATGATGGAACCTTTTTGTCTGTGTGTCTCAGCTACAGTTGCCGCTCCACCAGGATCTGAACCTTGTCAATGACGACGATGGCTCGTCTAAGAACAAGCGTGTCATCCCCAAGCAGGCCACCAATGTATTGCGCTCGTGGCTCTTCCAGCACAACCAGGTGAGTGCAAGTATTCAATTTTAAAACCCATAAATTGAGGCCGATTCTAAAAATGATTGCTTCTAAATCCTAACGGTTTTCTGAAAAAGCCTATGTTTCTGTCAGTGGTGCTCAACCTTTTTCAAGTCAAGGACCCCCAGAATTGTCTGTATTTGGCTGCGGACCCCCATCTGAAAAGATGTTGTTCCAGGGACTCCCCCAGAATCAAAGATTTGAGATTTGTGCCTCATTTTCAGGATTTTTCAAAAATAGCAGATCTACAAATGTCGCGCTACGAGCTTCAATCCACGAGCTTCAATCCATGTTAGGCCAAAGTAAAACTTGTGTTTCTTGAGGGGCCCGCTGGCCTAGTGGACAGCGGGTCGCGTGTTCGAGTCCCATTCATGACAACCTTTTTTCCCCCTTTCTCCCTCCCCCTCTTTCCCGTCCGTAACTGTCAATAAAGGCCAAAAAGCTTGAAAAAAATACTTGTTTGTTTTCCAAATTTCCACAGTATCCATATCCAACAGAGGATGAGAAGAAACAGATCGCCACCCAGACGAACCTGACCCTCCTACAGGTTAACAACTGGTGAGTTAAAGAAGTTCCACATACAAAAGAATCATTAGAAACATGTATGTTTGGTCAGTTAATAGTGATTCTCAACGTTTTTACATATAAGGGCCCGCAGTTTGATATGCATTAGATTGGAGAGTAGACCGCAGACCCATCTCGTTTGATAAAATATCGGGGACCCCAATCTACACTGTAAAGATTCTTAATTTAACTCTGGGAGTCTACAGATGTAACCAAATGGACTGAATGAATTGGGTGTCAACTATATGACTGGCTTTGACACCAAATGCTTGCCAAATATTTTCGCAGTGTTTGGAAAAGGCCTTTAAAAAGCCCCTCGTGGTTGCTTTGAGTCGATTCTTTTCTCTCTCATGGACAAATGGTTCCAGTTAGCAGCTCACATAAAAAGGTACACCCTCCTGTCTCCAGGTTCATAAATGCCAGGAGGCGGATCCTGCAGCGGATCCTGCAGCCATCCATGCTCGACGCCAGCTCCTCGGAGACGACCAAAATCAAGAAGACGCCAGAGAACCGGCCACTTCAACGCTTCTGCCCTGACTCCATCGCCGCGAGAGGGGTCACCCAGCAACAAGTTACCGTGCCAGGCGGTACGGCACTTTGCTGCTGCATTGCAGTTTACAATTTAGCAGACGCTCTTAATCCAGAGTGATTTACAATAAGCAAGGTCAACACAAGTTAATATGTCATCAATTGCATAGAAATAGTAATCCTGGATCATAGGTAAACCAAGAACCTATCCTCAGTCTGACCCCCCAAAATCCCCACAAAAAAATCTTGAATCTGAAACTATACACACTACTATAGGATACCATAACATACTATTTAAATTCCATTTTAGCCTTTTCATAAGCCTGCAACGGTCGTTGAGACTAGGGCAAGTGCTATGGGCTAAGTATAGGCATTGTCATTTTAAGCAAAACAAGTTACTCCTAATAAACGGGTTGGGTCACGACCCTTTTCAGTCACGCCAATGTCAAATCAGAGGGTGTAAAGAAGTGAAAAAGACTTCTTTACGACCTCTGATCTGACATTGGTTGTGGATGAAGTCACATGCAACCTTCATCCACACAACCCATGTCAAATCAAAGTCCCTATTCTATTCCTTCATTCCAGACCAGTCTATGGCGTCCAGCCTGCAGGAGAAGATGAGTTATCCAGCACCAGCCAACACCGTTTCTATTAAACGGGAACCTGAAGACCTCCTTATTCAGGCACCCGAAGACCACCTGGACACCAGTACGTTTCATGCTTTTTTTCACTTTTGATTTGACATTTAAGTAGTAGTATTAGCATGACACAATACAAATAAAACATGGTAATATTAAGGCATCTTTAGTTTTTTCATCAAGTTATTAGGGTTTTGTATAAGAATATTCTAATCCTTCATTCCAGATCAGTCCAGCCTGCAGGTGAAGATGAGTACTGCAGCACCAGCCAGGACAGTTGGTCCAGAACGCCCAGGACGGGGGAAGAGACAGAGGCGATTACCCCGGCACCTCCAGGATTTTAATTTGGGTGAGTGGGTTACCTCTCACCTCTCCTCAGAGAGTAAAGTTGTTACTATAACGCTTACGGTGTTGGTTTAACTTTGATACTAGTGCTTAGAGCGGTACTGCTAGTTTTCACACAGTGGGAAGTTACTTTATCAAAGACGCTAGTAATATCAACCACAGAACAAGGAACAAGGACTGCTTACATAGACACATCAGCAACGTCCATACATTACAGTGTTGTGTGCAGGTCATTCAATCCTGTTTCACTACTGGACTTCATCTATTCTAGATTGTGCATTAATATGTAACCTCAGTCATTTCATTCTTGAGTATCGTGAAATAATGTTACTGATTTACTGTGTCTACAGTGTCTCGAGCGTCAAAAGCCGACATTTCATATGCATCAGAGCCTCCAGGAAACAGTACAAACAGAGAGGACTTCTTAAAATGTGAGTTGTGGAGTGGAGTGATATTATGTAATGCCAGAGTGTGGACGGGCCAACTTGAAGACCTTTGACTAAATGTATAATTCCTCCCTGTCTTCAGTTCCAAATTTGCATTTCCACTTTACAATGTCCGCCATTGTTGATTTTCCAAACTGGCATGGAATGGAAACAAGCCTGTGTTTATCTAGCATCAGTATTATAATGACTCAAATATTAAATAAGTTGCATATCAGCACCCCCACCACCTCAGTGGTGGTACTGCAGCTAAAACAGCTTCAGAAGCAAAAAAGGAATGCCATGGACTGGTTATATCAGAGTGGTGATTGAGGCTCAAACCATTAGAAATAAGTTTGAGGGACATAGACAAAACTGTTTTAAAATTCATGTTATAGCTGGTTAGGTTTAGGGTTTCTGGGATTTTTTTCTCATTCAAATTTAGGTTTTGAGGAGTTTAATTTTTCTCATTCAAATTTTGGTTTAAGGAGTGCGTCTGTGTCATCATCACAATGACACCACAGAGACTAAATACATATGACTGCCAGTGAAATAATTTCCGACTGTACAAGGAGTCTGACCAATCGATTTCGCCCCCACTCCCAATACAATTCCAATCAAAGGACCTTTATTGGCATGGGAAAACATCTTAAAAACAATAATAAAAAAATACAATAAAAACTAAGAAATACTAAGAAATTGTTAATTGTCTCTGTTCTTTTCACAGATTCCTTTCCACTGTCATTAGACCCCAACACTACCGGCAAGTACCTCCAGCTGTTGGAAGAGAACCGGAAGGTAGTCGCTACACTACAAAACCAAAGTTATCCCGATCATCCAGAGAGATTTAGCCTTTATGAGCAGGTGCTGAGTAGAGAGAGTCTTTCGGAACGTTGTTACTTTGAAGTAGACTGGATTGGATATTTGTTTGGCATAGCAGTCTCCTACAAAGACATCAACCGAAAGATGGAGGATATATCGGTCTTTGGATACAATGACAAGTCCTGGCGGTTAGATTGTGAAGGCGGGGTCAGTGGCTTCACGTTCACGCACAACAGCGTTGTGACTTATGGGTCACTGCGTTGTTCCTCGAGAGTCGGGGTGTATGTGGACCGCAAGGCGGGAATTCTGTCATTCTACAGTGTTTCTAACGACACGATGACCCTCCTCCATTCAGTTAAAGCCACCTTCACAAAACCTCTCTACGCAGGGATATGGCTTTTTGGTATAGCAGAGTTTTGCAACACTTAAAACCATATACTGTATACGTAGTTGACCAGGGTCACACGGGGCTCTATTTTTGACCCACTCCATCCCCCTACACACACACACACACACACACACACACACACACACACCAAATGGCTTCACTGAAAATAGCTGATCTACAAGCTAGTGTTTAACCACACACTGTATACCCGTAACCAGGTGTCATGTCTGTATAGGAAAAACACGCAAACATACAAGAATCACACCCAGTGTGAAGTAAACTGTGCCTTTAATGAGATTACTATAATGCCTTATTCCTGACTTCCTGCTGATCCCCCCCCCCCCCCCCCCCCCCACACACACACACACACACACACAAACAATTACCTTATGCTGCCTTATTCCTGACGGCCTACTGCCTTATGCTGCCTTAATGCTGACTACTGCCTTGTGCTCCCTTATATTTTGGGTGCAGTACTGAGTTCCGACACGTGTTTTGTTCCGACGGTCATTAGACCGACAACCTACCTCAAGCCCTAACCTAACCATGACCGCAAGCACGGGAGCAGCGCATGTTCGAGCGGTAGTCCGACAGTTGTTCCCGCATGTCGTAGTAATGCTCCGTCGGAATTTCGTTCGGATCCCTATATGGGAAGTGGCGTTGCGGTCCTGTTTGTGTTGTAATCAATTGCAGGTGTACGTGCTACATACATACACACACTGCCAGTCAGAGGCAGCTAGCACCGCTTAAAATCAGTTCTGTAAGCTCACATGTCAAATGTCATGTCAAAAATCTTTAAATATTTGAAACGGAGATCATTATACAGTACATATTGAAATACTAGATCATTACACAGTAATATTGGTAAAAATATTGATGTAATTGATCATAATACAGTATGCATTGATATAATACCTCTCTGTCTATCTACCTCACTGTCTGTTTATCTACCTCTGTCTATATCTCTGTGAGTCTTGATTTTTTTAAGTACTGTTACAATTATGTGATGTAATTTCTTACTGGTTTGATGTTTTATTTATTTATGTAAAACCATTGAAAACTGTGCACTGGAGTAACATGGTATGAAGACCAGTTTAAATACGGTTTAAAATAAACAAAGTATTTTAATTGAAACTATACCTTTATGATTTATGTCTATCTAGATTGATTATCCGCTTATTGGGTGGCTTGTAGACATTAGTTTTTGTTTTCTTTTAGTTTAGTTTTGGTTTTGGGAGAGGGGAAGGAATTGGCTAACTTTACAAAAGATTGTGAAAGTCTTTGAAAAAGACAAACATTTTGCATAATGCCATGCCCAGAAGAGGGACTAATTTGTAACTTTGTAAATGATTTGTCGTATTGGGCATAACAGTGGTGGCCTTGTGTGGTTCCACCCAAAAGTCCATTCATTTTTACCATAGTGATTTCCAAAAATATTTTTTTCAATTATTTTAAGCCTAGAATGAAGCCACCGGTGAATCATGACCATAACACATTTGAAGTAAAAAAAATAAAAATATTCAGACATATCTTTTCACAGAATCAAATGTTTTATGGTCATGGATTCACTCTTGTCTGAGAGACCGAAACGTCATAGCAGCACTCACAGAGCGTTCTCTTTTTTTGTTCTCATGATTCACCATGCACCTGCTTAATTCTAGGCTTGGAAATCTCTATTGGGAAAAATGATTAGATTTTGGATCAGTGGAGCCGCCACTGCTATACTCTATTAGCAGACACCCGACATCTCTTTATGTCTGGTGTCTGCTTCCCTCACCTGTCCTCCAAGCAGGACATTTTCTATTTTCTCACCAGTGATCATGGAAATCGCTGCTACACTTTGGGACGAATGACTGAGTGAATTGTTGTTGGAAGAGCCCCTGGACAATGCACAAGCTACACACTGAGATACACAACAGCTGGCAGTGCATCCCCTAGCTCAATTTGCGTTAACCAAAGCAGGCCTACTCAAAACATGGCAGTGAGGCAGTGAGGTTTACATGCCGTAACCAAAGTTGCGTCTCCCATTGGGGAAATGCGCCCATTTTTGTAGAGCACTCTTAACTCTTGTGCTCGAATAACGCCTTCATACATTCACCTAGAAACTTAACCTAGAAAGTGAATGTATTTATTTGTGCATGCTGCTACCCTCTGTTTAAGTGCACTATACTTTATTGTGGACATGTGAGTTGGACCCAGAATTCAAACCTCACAAAAAGGTATTCACAAGACAAAGTAATGAATACAAGAAACAACAGGATACTATTCTTGCCACCTTTATTGAATACAGTGGGTCATATTTTATGACTGTATTGTTCCCTTGAATAAACAACAACATACTGTTGTTTCACCTTTGTTGAATACAATGGGTCATATTTTATGACTTTGTACGCCGGTGACTTGAATTGGAGAACTTATTCAGCAGCTTCTTTTCCCTGCAACGATAGGACAATAATGTTAGATATTCAATATGAATCTTTAGATAAATCTTAGTTGAAGATAATGAACCTTCAGTTCATATTGAACATGTATTACCTTGGCGTCACGACTTTTAGTTCTCATCTTGTTGACCTGGCATTCAGCGATGTCCGCACGCTCCTCCGCCTCTTCTAGCTCATGCTGAATCTTCCTGCTCTTGGTCAGGTGAGAGTTGGCTGCTTCCTCCTACAATATGATAGACATGGTTCAAAGCCTCAATATTTGAAAAGCAAATTGCAATACAATAAATCATTGTCTTCGTGCAAGTACTCAATTGGGGAAGTTTCATGGTGATAACAATCTAATAGGTATGGCTTTGCCCACTCAATTCATAATTAACGTTCCAATTGTGTAGCTCTGGCTCATGGACTAAGAACCAAAAAGAAGTTAAAGTTGTGTTGACATTACATAAGTGATTCCTGTAGTTAAACTATGATAACACCACACGTCAAAAAAGACGTAGATTTGTCTTACCGCTTCCTCCGCCTGCCTCTTGTAGGCCTTCACCTTCATCTGCAGCTTGTCTACCAGATCCTGAAGCCTGGCAAGATTTTTCTTGTCCTCTTCAGTCTGAAGTGAGAGATAATTTATAATGTCAGTTGTATGTCCATGCGATCTCTGTTCATTTTGTCGGTGGCACGATGGTCATTAAAGTGAGCATGATAATATAGTAGTGTACCTGGTATGACAGCTCCTTCACTCTCCTCTCGTACTTGCGGACACCTTTAATAGCGTCTGCTCCGCCTCGCCCTGCATTTTCAACCTCTGCCTCCAGTTCTCGCACCTTCACAGTTGAATGATACATTATGAAATGATGTCTTCTTAATATTTCATTGACTATAAGCCGTGTTGAAGTAAAACTACACCTTACCCTGACTTCCAGTTTCTGGAGCTGCTTCTTGCCTCCCTTCATGGCCAGGTTCTCAGCCTCGTCGAGGCGGTGCTGCAGGTCCTTGACCGAGACCTCCAGGTTCTTCTTCATCCTCTCCAGGTGAGAGCTGGTGTCCTGCTCCTTCTTCAGCTCCTCGGCCATCATGGCTGCCTGGAAAGGAGATAAAATATACAGTACATGAAAATGTGGACTCGAGACCAGACTCTATAGATATACTTATAATAACGGTGTATTAACCCATGTAGACCTGAGGCCGATTCTATAACCTAACATATGGTTTTCTGAAAACCTAATAAAATAAATACAAAATTATGATTCTATATGATACTCAGGTGTATGAGACACAGAGGTGGTATGAAAGGTATAACAACAATGAAAGGTACAACAACGTATAGATTACACCAGGTTTAAATGGGTTTATTATATGTATATGTATATATGTATTGTATATGTATATATATATATATGTATATATATGTGAATGGTAGAATGGATAAGGGGTGGAGCTCCTAACTTACATCAGTGATGGCCTTCTTGGCCTTCTCCTCAGCGTTCCTTGCTTCTTGAACACTGTCGTCCACTTCACCTTGGACCTGCATCAGGTCGGTTTCAAGTTTCTTCTTGGTGTTCAAAAGGCTTGTGTTCTAAAAAAAAAAGTAAAATAAAGATTCGGTTTTGCAATGTTTGTGTGCATGACTTACTTGTATGTTGGATATGTTGAGAGTTATTTTTCATGGACTTACCTGGGAGTGCAACAGGCCAGCACGTTCACTGGCGTCCACCAGTTCTTGCTCGGCCACTTTGCGGCCTCTCTCCGTCTGTTCCAGAGCCACTCGCAGCTCCTCGATCTCGGCGACCATGAGGCCGTTCCTGCGCTCCACCATGGCGGCTTGTTCCTTCACGTCATCCTGGCCTCTGCAAGCATCGTCGAGGTGCAGTTGGGCATCCTAAAACAAATCACATTTGAGGTGGTCATGTTAAGAGAAACATCAGAATGTGTTCAGATATTCGGAGAAGTTCCGTTGTTTGAATGTGTCTTAACGAATATGTTTCTAACTACTATGTTTTGCACCTTAAGCTGTCCCTGGACGTTCCTCAGCTGCTTCTGGGCCTCGGCAGCCTGGCGGTTGGCGTGGCTCAGCTGAACCTCCATCTCGTTCAGGTCTCCCTCCATCTTCTTCTTGATTCTCAGGGCATCGTTTCTGCTCCTGACCTCAGAGTCCAGAGTGCTCTGCATGGTGTCGGTCACCCTCTGGCTGTTCCTCTTGATCTGCTCCATCTCTTCGTCCTTCTCTGCCAGCTTTCTGTCCACCTCACCCTTGATCTGGTTGAGCTCCAGCTGGACCCGGAGAATCTTAGACTCCTCGTGCTCCAGAGTACCCTGAAAGGTAATACAGGATCAAAAGGTTATAGGATGTTTTAATGTAACATTGAATTGATCATATACTCATTACTCCTACACTTTTTTAATATAAAACCTGTTGCGAGAAATTTAAAATATGGTGCATTGTTCATCTAGGAGCTAAAAGTGTTACCTCGGCTTCCTCCAGGGCTGTCTGGATCTCTGACTTCTCTGTCTCCACTTGTTTCTTTGACTTCTCCAGCTCATGGATGTTCTTTCCAGTCTCACCGATGTGTTCAGTCATGTCTGAGATCTCCTCTGCAGTGGGTTGAAAATAATGAGTGAATTAACTTTCCATTCAGCAATTATTTTGTATTTGCATTGCAAACTTTCTTTTATTTTTATTCCCTCCCCCCTCTTTTTTTGTACAGTTATTAAAAGAATGATGTAGAGAAAACTCACGTTGCAGGTTCTTGTTCTCACGCTTCATGGTCTCCAGTTGGTCCAGGGACTCCTCGTAGGAGTTCTTCATCTTAAACAACTCGGTGCCGAGACTACGAGCCTCTTTCTGCGCTCCCTCCAACTCCGCCATGCCCTCTTCATGTTTCTGCTTCCATTCTGCCAAGACCTGCACAGGAGCAGTAATGAAATGTGTCATTTACCCTCCCTTTAATTAAGGACCTGCACAGCATTTGAAATGTGTCAATTACCCCGACTTTAAGGAGGCAAGAATGATTTATGTTTTAAAATAATGTATGTCAAAGCACCTTATCGAAGTTCCTCTGTTTCTTGTCGAGGTTGGCGGCCAAACCGTTGGCCCTCTCCACATCGATCATGAGGTCTTCCACTTCACCCTGGAGTCTCTGCTTGGTCTTCTCCAGAGAGGCACACTTGGAATTCACAGCCTCGATTTGCTCCTCGGCCTCCTGGAGACGCTGGGCGAGCTTCTTCCTGTTGGTCGGTTTTGAATAGAATCATTGTGAGCAATATTTTGTTACAGTGAGGGGAACCTTTTTCATATCAAGGCCCATTATTCATTCAGCATTTGATCCACGGATCACCATTTGATGAGTTCTAGCCTCGCAGCTAAAGGATATTTTGTTGTTGGATACGATTTTGATGTGGTACCATAGTACAGGGTTGAACTGTAAAAGAATATAAAAATCTACATTTTCTAATCGTGTAGACATCTTGTAAATTAAGTAATGCGTACAATGAGCGTACAATGAAACCAATACGGGTCCATTTGGTTTCATTTTACACTCAGAGTTCAAAATCTATAAGGGTCCATTTTAGTTACCAACTTATGTTTATGTTTATTGAAGGATTCCCATTAGAGACACATGACTGAGCCTCTAGTCTTCCTGGGGTCCTCCATCATTTAGCTGGGGACCACCTGGAAGTTAACCCCCTCAAGGACCGCTGGTTAAAAACCACTGGTGTGAACAACACTGATCACTTACTTGGCCTCCTCCAGCTCCTCGGTGCGTTGGACAGCGTCAGTCTCGTACTTGCTCCTCCACTGAGACACCTCAGCGTTGGCCTTGGACATTCCACGCTGCAGCTCAGCCTTGGCCTCTTGCTCCTCCTCAAACTGCTCCCTCAGGAGGTCACAGTCGTGGCGAGCTGATTGCACGGCGTGGGCGAGGGCGTTCTTTGCCTGGCGAAAGAAAAACATGCCAAAATAATGTCAGACGGATAAAATTACAAAAAGACGGAATTAGGCCTATTCATATAAACAAATAAAAGAAAAGGCCGCCTCACCTTAACCTCCTCTTCAACAAGTCTCTTCAACTCCTCAATCTGCTGGGTGAAGGCCTGCTTGCCTCTGGTGAGCTGAGAGACGAGAGCTTCTTTCTCCTCAAGTTGACGACCAAACTCACCTGGTTCGACATTTTTATGTTAGTTTCAATCATGTAAATAATCTTTGATCAATACATATTCCTTATATTCCTGGGAGAACTGCTGATGAAAGCATTATCTCTAATCAAGAAATTTGCCTAATTGTGCCTAAATTAAAAATAGTGCACATTTACCATTTTCAGTCAACAGTCTTGCTCTCTGAGCTCCAATATCATTGATCTGGCGAACATTCTCATCACTCTTGGACTTGATTTCACTGAGTTGGTCCTCAAGGGTGCGGCACATCTTCTCAAGATTTCCCTGTTAACATTGGACACATTCAATCACTGAAGTAACCTACAATGTATTCCCTCTTTTTCTTTCCCTGAAGTATTTTGTCAAGAATTAACACAAACGCAATCTATTCTACCTTTGCCTTAGCGACGGCCTCCATGTTGCTCGACAGGTCATCGATCTCCATCTTGTATTCACTCTTCTCCTTCTCCAGCTTCTGCTTGACGCGCTGGAGGTTGTCGATCTGCTCGCCCAGCTCTGCGACGCTGTCCGCCTGTTTCTTGCGGAGAGCAGAAGCGGTGGCCTCATGCTGCAGGGTGGACTCTTCGAGGTCACGGCGCAGCTTCTGGAACTCAGCCTCGCGCTTCTTGTTCATCTCAATCTGAGCGACGGTGGCACCACCAGCCTCCTCCAGCCTCTCGCTGATCTCCTCCAGTTCCCTGGAGAGATCGGCTCTCTGCTTCTCAACCTTGGCCCGAGCGGCGCGCTCTGCCTCGATCTCCTCCTCCAGTTCTTCAATACGAGCCTTTCAAATTAATGGACATATTAGAATCCTAATTTACACTTATCACTAAAATCCAAATTTACTTATCAATCGTAAAAAATATATACCTGGAGTTCTTTGATCTTCTTCTGCAGCTGGGCCCCCATAGATTGCTCATCCTCAATCTTACTCAGAAGCTGGCATACTTCAAACTCCTTCCTATGGAATACAGTAATATATATACATATGTTAGTGGTAGTTTTTCTCCATCGCATTTCATATTATTATTAGGGGTACAGCCCGAAGGGCGTAGACCCCTTATTGTTAACGTAAATATTCCGCTGTTTTAACAGTTTTGACATTTCTGAGCTATCGTTTTTCACGAATTTCGATGGAGGGTAGAGGGTTGTGAGGATCCCTGAGGAACTGAAGCTCACGCTCATTCGTCAAAAGACCTCTAACCTTTAGATCTCTAGATGAAATTATTTTTATGATTTGCTTGATCCATTTTTTTGGATATCATATTTCATGATCATATTTCATCATATTGGCCCAGGCGGTGGCGTAACCGTCTGGGCACCCGACTGGTAATCCAGTCGCAGTGTGCCGCGGGTTCGACTCCCGAGCCCGACACGGCCTTTACTGCATGTCTTCCCCCATCTCTGTCCCGTTTCCTGTCAGCCTACTGTCTGTCCCTTCAAAAACCAATAAAAGGCGTAAGCCGCAAAAAAAATATCTTTAAAAAAAATATATATATTTCATGATATTATATATTATTATATATTATATCATATTTAATTTCATCATCCACGGAATGTGAACAGTTCTCAAGTTATGTGGATTACAGATGTACGTACACAAACAGACAGAGACATGGTGCATTTATAGTTAAGATTGTGCTACACATTACTTCTTAATCTTCTCATCAGACTGCTGCTTGTCATTCTCCAGATCCATGATGGCTTCCTGGGCCAGTTTCAGATCTCCCTCAAGCTTTCTCTTGGTTCTCTCGAGGTCCATGCGGAGCTTCTTCTCTTGCTCCAGAGAACCCTCCAACTGCACAGCAATATATTTGTCTTATTATTCGGTACGACAATAAACGCACTGTATTCAAATTCGAAACATCCAATTGACTTGATAAACTCACGTCGTCAACTTGCTGTTCCAGCTTCGTCTTGGCCTTGGTCAGAGTGTTGACCTTGTCCTCCTCTGACTGCAGGTCATCCAGGGTCTGCTGATGTGCTTCTTGGAGCGCCTTCTTCTCCTTGGTCAGCTTAGCAAGACCCTCGTCCTGGGAGGCCATCTCCTCGGTCAGGTTTTTCACCTTTAGGCGAAGAAGCACAACGAATGGGTCATTATTGTTCTAGAACTTGATAAGACCGCTATGCTAGAGTGTACCATCGTGAATTGATCGTTATTGTTCTATAACTTGACAAGACGGCTACAGTGTATAATCTATACCTTGTTTTCAGTGGCGTGTTTCTCTTTCTCCACTTTGGCCAAGGTGAGTTCCAGGTCGTCGATGTCCTTCTTGAGCTCAGAGCATTCGTCCTCCAGTTTCCTCTTCTTGGCGGTCAGTTCAGCGTTCATCTCCTCCTCGTCCTCCAGTCTCTCGCTCGTCTCTTTGAGCTTTGCCTCCAACTGGATCTTACTTTTAATAAGACCTTCACATCTCTCCTCAGCATCATTCAGAGCCTCGTCTCCCTAGTTGTCATTGAAAAGGATACGTGAGGGACATGTCGAGCATTTGTTCTGGGTGAGATATATCAGATTTGTTTTGCAGCTGCCTCCTTGGGGGACTGCCATGCCATCTACATTCGATATCATAACATATATAAGATCGGATGATAAACATATAATTAGCAAGGGTATCTTTGAAAAACAAAGAAAAGGTCCCGCACACTGTCAGCCACTCTGGACAGACAATGTTTAAGTAGCTACTTACTGATGACGCTGCCAGTGCAAGGCCATTCTTCTCCTGCACCAGAGCCACCATCTTCTCTTCCAGGTTCTTCTTCGAGGCCAGGGCAGTGGCCAGGTCAGTCGTCATCTTTTCATAGTTCTCCTTCATCGCTGACAGCTCCTTCTCAGTCTCAGCGCTCTGCAGAAGAGGCTTGATCTTGTAGTAGACCTTCATCCATGGCCAGTGTTTCACAGAGACGAACGAGCGGAGGTTGAACTGGATGGTGTAAACAGCGTCTCTGTGGAAAACCGTTTCAGTGGATCATGATCGAGGGTTTCCAGGTAATACTGCAGGCTGTGACTATAGTTTATATTATTGTGTCATAGTTGTTACTATTGTTGTTATTACTACTCGAGGGTTCTTCTCTTGTTTTTTCCTTGCCACCGTCACCAAAAGCTTGTTCGGCAATGTTTGATATTTTATTAGTGATTTGACACTTTACATTTCTTTCATTGAACAGCAATGACAAAGTTTACTTACAAATTGTTTCCAATATTAAATTGATGTTTTCAAAGTACCTTGTCTTCATCATCTTCACAAACTCCTTCCTCATGAGGTAAGCTCGTCCGAGAGCCTGAGTCATGGTGACCAGAGTGAACAGCTTTTCATCTCGCATCTCCTCTAGCGTACCCAGCAGACCAGCTTTGAAGAACACCTGAACACAATGTTACAAACAATCTATTAGAGTAATGTTAACTCCTACTCCTTTGACACATACAAAACAGAAAGTGCAAAACTATGGCACCCCATCTTTAAACCAGATTCAGTGTATTTACCTTGGTGTGTCCAAACTTGTACTCCTCAACAGGGACATCAATGGACCCGAGCAGCTTCTCTGAAGCTTTCTTGTTGTCCATGAACGCGCCGTCAGGGCACGCGCTGGCGTTCAGTACTTTGTACCTGTTTTATAAAAGTTCTTGGTCATTTTGCTCTGGAATGTGGTAATTTATTTATTTTTTACTTTGTAAAAGTGGGTCATTTTGCGTTATTAGGTTTGGAACTTAAAAGCTGCTGGAAAAAGGAATAAATACCTCTGTTTGAAGTCAGCGTATGGGATCCTGCTGGGGAAGCCCTTTCTACAGATCCTGATGCCCTCCAGGACACCGTTACACCTCAGCTGATGGATGACCAGGAAGTTCTCCATAAGGCCTGTATACAGTAGATGTTGCTTCATTATTAGAAGAACAAACTCTGGCCAAAGTTGCATTGAATTGCCTCACAATCAATCATAGTCTACATTTGTATTTTCTGTGTTTACCTGGAGTCTTGGACTCGTTGGGAATCAGGCAACGCACAAAGTGAGGATGAGTGCTCCTCAGGTTTGTCATCAACATGTGCAAGTTTGCCTATTGAGACGTAAAAGAGCCAATTTGGCTTGTTATTAGTAAAAAGGTCATACAATATTGTAATTTTTCCTCCACTGCAATTATTTGAACTCTTTAGATACTAGTTACTTTTCAGATTTAGGTTTTTAAAACATACATTAACCACAACCCCTATTTTAAACATCAGCCACAACGGAAATCGTTTAATTCCAACATGAGATGTGCCTATTTCTTATATAATGTTCATAATAATAATGCTTCATTCTTACAGGAATATAATGTTGATAATAATAAATACAAATTCTTACCCTGAAAGCGCTAGACACAGTCTGCATGGAACCACCCTTCTTCTTGCCTCCCTTCTTTGTATTATCTGTTTATATTTGTTAGAATCATGAGTTATCATTAGTCCTACAGAATGAAAATGCCTTCCTTCTTGCCAGATTCTGAGAGTTTATAATAGGGACAGGCTGTAATTGCTTAAGTCCAGTCCCTCGGTGTTCCTGTTGGCTGGCCTTTAAACAGCCATAATAACCCAGCATGCTAAAGGCCCCAAACAGTTCCCAGCATCCCAGAACACATTATATTATATTATATGAATAAACATACCTTCAGGCTCAGGTGGGGGATAGAACACAGCGAGCAGTTTAACTGAAGACTTCTGGAACAGCTGAATGACAGAGTCGTTCAGAGGATCCTTGTTCTTCTCCAGCCATCCTGTGACGCTGTAGTCCACAGTGCCAGCGTAGTGGACCAGGGCGAAGTGAGCCTCGCCCTTGCCTTTACCAGGCTTGGGCTTCTCAAATGCCTTGTTCTTCCCCAGATGCTGGTCAAGCAGCTTGTCGGAGAAGGTTTTGTCTGAAGCCTTCGGGAACATGCACTGCTCTTCAAGGATGGAGAAGATACCCAAGGGCTGTGTAAAGGAGACAAAAAGAAGATACCAAAAACAATATTAACATCATGTCCATTAAACTAAAGCACAAAATAATTGTGTACCTTCTCAATACTTGGACTTGGGTCCATGGTAATGCATACAAATATAATAATAATTGTATACCTTCTCAATCAGCTCAATGCAGACAGCCAAATCCATGCCGAAGTCAACGAGATCCCAGGGAATTCCCTCTTTCATGTACTCTTCTTGTTCCAGAACAAACATGGTGTGGTTGAAAAACTGTTGCAGTTTCTCATTGGTGAAGTTGATGCACAGCTGTTCCAGGGTGTTGAACTGTGAGGGGAAATATATCATTAGCCCAAATTGCCAATCACTTCTAATTTTAATTAATTTAAAACAAGTCCATGCTTACATCAAAGATCTCAAAACCAGCGATGTCCAGCACACCGATGTAGAAGTTTCTCTGCTGCTTGGTGTCCAGCATCTCGTTGATCCTAATGACCATCCAGAAGAACTCTTTCTCATAGATGGACTTGGCCAAGGCACCGACTGAGTTCATGACCTAAGGAAATATTATTATTCATAGGGGTGTGAATTACACACTTTACAATTTAGACATTTAGGAAACTCTTAATCCAGAGCGATTTACAGTAACAAGGAAGGAGAATATAAAGTGTGTATGAAATCAGAACATGTGAATCATGCAACGTACTCACCTGTGGCACAGTTTGTCCTTTAGTGACATACTCGTTTCCCACTTTCACTCTGGGGTAGCAATACGCCTTAAGCATCTCAGCTGAGTTGATACCCAACAGGTAGCCAATCTTGTCAGCCTCTGGAAAAAAATGGTCATACAATTTGCATTTTAGGCATTTTAGCAGACGCTCGTAATCCAAAGAGCGATTTACAGTAAGCAAGGGCAACACAGGCTAGTAATCTATAGAATCATAGGTTAACCAAATAATCATCAGTCTAAACAGTGATAATAATAATAATAATTAGGATTGTCCCGATCCGATAACGTGATCGGAAAACGGGGCCGATAACGGATCGGGAGCAAAGAAACGTAATCGAGACATCCCTACTAGTATCAATATCAATTATATCCATATTCCATATTATCCATATTGTATTGTTGTGATATGGTATAAAGTGTTCTAGAAAAATACAAATTTCGGATCGGGAAAGATCGGTATCGGCAGATTCTCAAAATCAAATAATCGGAATCGGGAACAAAGAAACGAGATCGGGATATCCCTAATAATAATAATGGAACTATATTGAAGATATATTTTGGTTAGGTTTGATTAATAATAATCATAAAGGTGCAGCTCACCCTCTGTGCCGTCAGGTTCCGCCTGCTCCTCACGCTGCTTCTGCTTGAACCTCATGACTCCATGGTGCATGACTGCGCCGGTGAACTTGTAGATCAGCTGTTTCTCCTCACCGTTGAAGCCCAGGATGTCAATAGCTTCCTGATGTCAATGAGCAGAGATGTGTTCAAAAGATTGAGATTAGGCATTAGATTAACAAACATCCTTGATCCTTTAGAACTGTACACTCAACGGTAAACAAAGCAACATACTATATACATCTATTCAGGCTGTCGGCACATTTCTAAACTGACAATTTAAGGACTTAAATAAGACCATTACTGCGTCAAAAGTAATCAACAAATACTTGTCAAGTATTGGCCAAATTGACAAATGATTTCCTAACAAGAGGCAAAACACGTAGATCGCCTATTTTCACAATATTTATCTGTGAAACTGAGTCAAACTAAATATAATGCCTCGACTCTTAACAATTCCAAGTGCTTGTCGGGAAGCACTGCTTTAGAGAATACATTTTGCAGAGCAACTGACTGCAGTGCAGATAGTGAGTGACCCTTAGAAAGATTAATGTCCACTCACGTCAGTAGCCTCGAGCTCAAGCTTGTCGTCAATGCTGGCCACAGTGACCACACCCATGCTGATCAGCGGGAAGTCGTAGGGGTTGCTGGTGATCAGACACATTTCTGAAAAGGGAGTAAAAAAAGGGGTGAACATGTGTTTTTATTCATCAATTTATGTTCTCACTGCATCGTCAGTAATTTCACTTACCAACAATCTCAGGTTTGTGGTTGGTCATCATCTGGAAAAAGATGTGGTAACCTCTCTCTGCAGCAAGCTGGTAGGTCACTCTGGACTTCTCCAGCAGATCTATATGGGTTCAGGGTTGTAGTTATGATTACTCATAACTAATAATAATAATAATAATAATAATAATAATGGGTTGTACATAACTCATAATAATCTAAATGGGTTGTGCATTACTCAAATTGTAATCCTCAAATAAAAGCATATATAATTTATCATCTGAACTTCATACTTACATGTCTCAATATCAGCACTGGCCAGTTTACCCGTTGTGCCGAAATGGATTCTGATGAATTTACCCTGTTTGATATAGCACAATTTGTTGCATCCAATCCATCTACATTGTGGAATTATTGCAGGTCTTCTCAAAATATATGTAATAATATGTATAATATGTTACACTTACAAAGCGAGAGGAGTTGTCATTCCTCACAGTCTTGGCATTACCATAGGACTCCAGCAAGGGATTGGCTGCAATAATCTGATCCTCCAGTGACCCCTAGAATGTTTTAAGTTTAAAGTTTGGTCAGAATTATTTTAAACTGAATTGCCATCTTGCAATAAATGCTTTATGTTCAAAAATATGTATTTGTTAAAGTAAAAAAAAACAACATATATACCTTGATTTTACCGCTATCGCCTGCTGATTTCTCTCCACCAGAACTAGCTGTTGCAAAGTACTGGATGACACGCTTGGTGTTCACAGTCTTTCCAGCACCGGATTCTCCACTGGATATAAATGCATACATTCACAGAAATACAGTTAGTGAATTTGTGTAGGCCTACAATGATCTTTTTTTAATGCCTATGTGATGGAAACTTACGTGATAAGGACAGACTGGTTCTCTTTATCTGTAAAATGTAAATCAAAACATAAATAAATAACATAAATCATAGTTACAGCACAAGATCATTATAGTTTCCTGCAGCAATGCAGGCGTGCCGTTAATGATGGTAAATCACATCCTCGTGTAATATTGCGATTATACAACAGCTACCCTTAAAAAAAACATGTCAACTCAATTTCAAACTAAGATATTCAATAATGTCTTTAATGACAGATGTAGCTGCTATGACCGAAAATGTCCTTTGAAAAAGGCTGATTTTCTTATTTAAGCACGGCTAGATGTCCCTTTCAACCCATCAGATTTCTTCCTCGAAACTGATATAAATATATATTTTTACATTGTACCGACTAGTACGTACCCATCAGCATGAACTGATAAGCGTTGTCAGAGACAGAGTAGATGTGGGGTGGAGCCTCAATACGCTTCTTGCCTCTGTAGGCATTTACAACCTCCTGGTCGTACACTGGGAGCCACTTGTAGGGGTTCACAGTTGCACAAAACAAGCCGGAGTAGGTCTGAAGGGGAGAAAGAACAGAGAGAGAACATTTACATCATCCAACATAGCAATGAGCATACCACACACTGTATCTCTGGGACAATGGATCAAGTAGCAGTGAGCAAGTTAAATTCAGAACCATGTCCATGAGTTTGTTTGAATTTAAACTTGTACTCTGAGTCTGTACTTTTCTTTCTTTGCTATCTACGGGTGCAACACTGTGCTGTTCTTAGCATGTAGAAAAGCTTACATAGATCATCCATGCTGCATAACGCTCTTTGAGGTTATACAGGACAGTGGCTTCATTGAGGTGGGTCATCATGGCCATGTCCTCAATCTTGTCATACTTGGGAGGGTTCATAGGAGAGACGTCGGCCTCAGGGACAGTTCTTTCCTAAAATAAAATAAAATAAAATAAACTTTAGAATGTGTTATGATTAGAGCGCTACTGTGCCACAATTGGATGTTAGAATACACCTGTACATACCTCCTTCTTATCGAGCAGTTCTACGGTGATTTTGGCACCGTCCTTCTTTAGAATTTTACACTTGAGGTACAGCTCTTTCTTGTCAGCCACATATGCTGCCGTTTTGGCATCAAAGGGGGCAGACTGAGACTCCATTCTCTCCTTCTCTGGCTTACGGAGGTAAATGGCAGCCTTGCCGTACTGCTCCATCTCTGCGTCGGTACTCATGGTGGCGGCTTTCTGTCGACAGACAAATAGATGGCGTTGATGCCTTTGCTGCAGTGTTGATTTTGTCGACTAATACTATGACAAAAAATGTTCGTCGACTACCTTTTTTAAATGACGAAAACTAAATGGAAACTAAATTAAAACTAAGCTATGATGACTAAAAATAAGACTAAATATACTGACAATTTCATCAACAAATAAAAACTAGACTAAAATGTTAGTAAGGGACTAGTGGACAAGAGATCCCGTATAAGTCATTTTACACTTAGTTGCATGCTGAAAATAGCAGATCTACAAGCTTACAACGCGTCCCAGCGTGACACGTTGTGAGCTTGTAGATTGGCTATTTTCAGCAAGTGTAAAATCAGCCATTACGACGGCATTAAGTTCCGCCAAAATACATTTTAGTCGACTAAATCAAGTGTAGATCTAGTCTAGTTGACTATAACTAGACTAACACTAAAACATTCCAGGTGACTAAAAGATGAGAGAAACTAAAGGAAGTTTCATTCCAAAGAAGGTTATTGTAGGTTTAATAGAAAAATATGAACTCACTTTTTCCCTTCTACCAGTAGTGGTGGAATCTTGTGTGCAACCCCTGTGTGGGTGGAAAAACACATCATTTTGAAAACATTAACACAAGTTGAATGATTTATTACAATGTATAATCATGAATTAAATTGGATATATATCCCAATGTTCATTCTTGCCACACATCACTTTGTAAGAGAGATGTTTTTAAATGTGGCATTAGTTCCACATCTGAAAATAGATTTTTGTTTGTTTTGTTTTTTTGCTCATTCATAATTTCACCAAGTTATGTTTTGTCATTAGAGCCATGTTTTTTTTTCTTTTTTGTACTGAAACAATGCTAGATTTTATTCTCTTACACTTCTTATACTGCATTCACATGGGCAAAGATTCACAGCATATTTGTCGCTTTGTACCTGAAGTTGAAGCCAGTTCAACTTATTTGTAGCTTTGCATCTTTTGCAGCATCTACAAACATCAGATTTCCTCTGTATCTTTGTATTTGCCCATCTGAACGCAGCATTACACTACATTTCTATTGTATGAATTTAGGTTACATTCAGAGGTGTTTAGACCAGCCAAACTGTACTCAAGTAAAAATTATTGTTACTTTAACTCATGAAGATCTGAGCCTTCTAATTCCGTTCTTCTGACACTTTCAAGATCTTTCGTGGCACAAGTGACACGCTTGTACGTCTGCTATTTTTGAATAGTCAGCGCAAAAATAAAAAATTAGATGGATGCTTTCCCTGTTTTAATGGGTTAAAATAATAATAACTCTAGTAGATATCAAAGTACTCTTCCAAATACTTGATTACGAGTAAGAAAGTGTCTGGTAAAAAATACATGCAATGCTAATTATTATTTAAATAATCACAACATAATCGAAATGTCTATAAATTGAAATGAATGAGCAAAAGCAAAAACAATTTGGGGGTCCTTGACATGAAAACGTTTGGGAACCACTGCTGTATAGGCTACTATGTGTACGGACTAGTCATGTTAAAAATGAATAGCTAACATGTCTAATAGATGTTTCATGCACTAGTGCTTAATTTCAGCCGGAGCTTGGCTCGGGAGCTCAAGCCACCTGTAGAGGCAGCTCCGGTAGCTGTAGAGAGCGCTCCGCCACCCCAAATGCACATTACAATATACAATACGTCCCTATTATTATTTTAGTTTCATTTTCAAGTCAACTAGGCTTCTTCCTCTTCATAGTTACTTCTATTTCCAGTACGATTCCAAAATAAAATATGGCTTGAATGATCGCATTGCAAGTGCAAACAAAAAAACACTCTTATTTTGAAATGTGTGCCCGTTGTGAGAGGAAATAGGTGGCTATGGAACCCCGGCTTGAGTTGACGCCTCACTGTTGACTGTGTCGGATGCGTAAATAAAAACTCAATTGCATCTGTTGTCGTTCGTTGCATATGGAATATGGAACTTTCATACTTTTATGGAGCAATATTAGATGAACTGCTACTTGGAGTTTAGCCCTGGGGACAGCATGCGTTTTGTTTTCAACATGCCGGTGAGTTCTTGTTCTTATGAACAGAATTCCATTTGTAGAATGGGTACAGTTCAAACGAAAGTAGCCTACACAAGGTCAATACAAAATCTGACTGCTACGAGTATAAAACCAGAAAAAGACTTCAGGGTCCTCCATTTTCAATTCATCAGAACATTTAAAGACATCTATATGCTACTCTATTGTGTTCTGATTGGGTTGGTTGTGCTAAAAAAAAGGCAAAAAAAACCGGGATAAAAAACGAATTTTGCGCGTGCGTGCGCGTGCGTGCGCACGTACGCGAGCACGCACCCGAGCTCCGGCACCTAAGAATTTAGAAATTAAGCAGTAAGCACTAATAGCTATTGCATAGTGCCACTATGCAATAGCTAACATCACTGAAACATTTCTATGACTGCATAGCTAACATCAGTAAAAGCATTTCTATGACTATGATGGACATTAGTAAGGACAGATAAGAGGCTCACTCACCGCCAAGAAGAACTCAGTACTCCTCTGCAATGGGTTCTATGTCAACCATCTGAGCAGGCTTATATATTGGCTGCTAATTGCAGACTATGCAGAAAAAGTTTCAGGTTCCTCCCATTCCTGCTGACATACGATAGGCCTACCCTCTGTTCTTTACGTCCTTGCCAACGAATAAAATAGTACGACTGCCAGGGTGGTGGGATGCTCTTCATTTGGAACAAGGTTGTTATAGTTCACTAAAACTAACAAAATAACGAAAACTAAAATTTAACATACATTTACATTAACTGAACTAAATAAAAACTATAATAAAAAAAAAACTAACTGAAATTGTATTGTGTGTTTACAAAACTGACTAAAACAAACTGAAATGGTAGACAAAATGCCCCTTTTTTAAAATATTTGTAAATGGCATCTTTTGTTGAGTTATACTCAACCTTTTGGAATCCTGCACCTGACGATAACCCAAAGTATGAAGAAAAACTAACTATGAAAAATCCCAAACTATGATATGCTTGATTTGGGAAAAGTCTTGAATTACTGCATGTCTTGTCAGATAATTGACAAGGTTGGTGGTGTGCTGGGTTTCTTCATTTAGTAAAGTCATTAGTAATCTTTGTCTATATTAGGCCTACTACTGTATACTGAATGTCTTGTCAGATACATATTTTGGAACATGTTAATATTCAGTCAGGAAGATAAATGAGTAAGTACTCAAATACTGTACTTGAGTATAACTTTTAGGAGGTTGTAATTTTAGTTGAGTATTTCCATTGAATGCTACGTCATACCGGTAGGCCTACTTCTACTGCACTGCATTTCAGGACGAAACCTCACTGTGATTTACAGCTTTAGTTTGGGGGTGTTGATGTTTTTGTAGTCATGGTTCAGGTGTTTATGAGTTGTTAACTGTCACTTCATCCCTTACTGGCCCATAACGTTATTTACATGCCTTGTACTCATCACATCAGCAGTAGCCTACCTTTCAGCATATACAGTAATTTGTTTAATTAATTAACAGACTGTAACAGATAATTCTTTGAGCATTTATTTTTGAGGGGCGCATGCCCAGCTTTGTGTGTTTGAAATGATTTGATTGGCTGAGCACGGAATGCGATGTATGATGATAAGAGCGCCCCTCACTTCACACGAGTGATTATTTATTTTTATTTTTATCAATCACTCACCTCATGAAGCCTTGCATAAATAGATATTGTGTTTCGGTCCAATTCCTGATCTATTTCCTGATTGATTTAATTAATTAAACTAAATAGGAGGCACGGCAAAACTATAATTAAAAAAGGTATATACTCCAAAACAACTCTCAGCGTAATCACTGGGAGGCCTACTACTGTCCAGGTTATAAGCAAATCCTTTAAATATAGTATTGCTCTTGCTAGGATTGGCCTCCTATTTACTTTAAATAATTATACATTTTGGAATTAGACAAAAACTAAACTGCGTGAATCCAATTAAGGTTTCATGGGGTAGGTATTGATTACATTGTGTGTGTGTGTGTGTGTGTGTGTGTGTGTGTGTGTGTGTGTGTGTGTGTGTGTGTGTGTGTGTGTGTGTGTGTGTGTGTGTGTGTGTGTGTGTGTGTGTGTGTGTGTGTGTGTGTGACTGTATCCTCTTCAAACTGGGCTTCAAACTTTAAATCCTTAAACATGCACACAATGATTAAACAATTGTGTGTAAACAATTACACAAGTGCGCTCGCGTGCGTGCACACACAATCTCTATATGGTGGTGTTTTATGGGGGGTAAAGTTCCTAACGTCCTTTGTGGAGACTAATTAGTAGGGTTTCAATTCATCCAGGGTGGTGTCTCCACCTGGGCCTGGCACTCCAAAAAAGACAAATGGCCATGCTTGGAAGGCTAAATTTGACGGCTTTCCGTTATCACTGCTTCAGAAAATAGCCTGGCACGGGCTTAACGGAACTATACATGTCTTCACTCCCTGTAGGGGCAATGTCACTGACGGCCAAGCTACACCAGGCTTTTCTCGCGCGTTTACCCTAAACACGCGGCCCGCGCGTGCGTTTTTTAAAATAGGACTGGACCTAAATTAAACGCACGTGCGGGGGTAAACGCGCACGTTTTGTGCGCGAAAAGCCTGGTGTAGCTTGGCCGTTAGGTGACCTTCACACCAGAAATCTTTACTGCGATTAAAACGAATCCTGCTGCACATTGTCGGAAAGTGCACTTTGTTTGGCAGGTGTGAAGCATCATTCGAATCCTAATGCGCATCAAATAACCGCATTCTACTCCGACCAAAAACAAGGGTTTCACTTCGCTTCAAATCCCACTTGATTACGATTCGGTATTTAGAAGACATTTCTACAATCGTCCTGGGGTCTAAATGGGTTAGGCGAGGGGGCGGCTGATGGAGTACAACGCCGACTCCATCTCTTCATGGGAAATTAGGCACATTAATATAACACATGAGATGAGATATACTTTATTGTCCCACGAGGGGAAATTTGTCTTGGGCAAAAGTGCAGTAGTACATGACGCTTTTTAAAACAGACAGACAATACACAGTAGACAATACACAATATCAGCAATGTACAAGTACAGTATCACAAGAGTATCACAAGAAAGGTGCAAAATTGCAGTCAGAGGAGGTATATAAATATAAAGTACTAGAGTATTCACAGTTTATAGTATCACAGGTATAAGTGCATTAACTAACTGATGAAGGTCAATAAGTCCCTTCCCCACTAAGAACTATGAACTATGAGGCGGTTGTTTAGTAGGACATCTCTGTTTACATGTTTATTGTATTGTTTTATCTTGATTGTTTTGTTACACTTTTGCTTTGGCAATGTAAACATATGTTTTCTCATGCCAATAAAGCTCCTTTGAATTGAATTGAATTGAATTGAGAGAGAGAGTGGGAGAGAGAGAGAGAGAGGTCCAGTCCCCGACGGCACGACACATGCACGTTATGAGTATAATTTTAACACCATAGATTTCACTGTGTAGGCTATAGTTTATGAATTGAACACATTGATGAAGGTCCCTGCTGCGGATGACAGCGCAGTGTGAAGGCAAACCGCAGCAAATTAAATATGCAAGAATCCCAACTTCTCCGCCCATTCGCATCGAGTCTACCGAAGTATTAGATGAGAATGTGACCTTAACCATTTACTGGCCCATAACGTTATTTCCATTCCTTGTACTTGTCATATTTCATTTCAGCATCACATGCCTAAATCTGTTCATTTAATGCACAGACTCTGTAACAGATAATTGCACACACAGCCAAGGCTGATACAGGCTTGTTGTCACAGCTTGCTTATCAAATCAAGCCTATAGTCAGGGCTAGTCAGGGCCGAGCACAGAACTAGCTGGGCCCCTAAAAAGGTGAAAAGTGAATGACCACTACCAAGGTGTAGTTTATTTTTATTTATCAATTACTCACCCCATGAAGCCTTGAATACAAGGAGATTGTCGCATTCCTGATCTAATATTGTAATATTTAATTAATTGAAATAAATAGGAGGCCTTCCGGCAAAACTATAATTAACATAAAACAACTGTGTAATCACTGGGAGGTCTACTGTCCAGTTTTTATTAAAAAAATCTTTATATACTACTACTAGTGCTCTCTTTAAGATTCATCTCATATTTAGTACTTCAAATTATAAATATTTTAATATTGGATCAGGAATGCGAGAAAAACACAATTTCCATGAATCCAATTAAGGCTTCATGGGGTGAGTAATTGATAGAAGAAAAATCACACCCGTGTGAAGTGTGAAGTAAGTGGTGCAATTCCGTGTGGGTTTCCCCGGGGGGGGGGGGTTCCAGACCCACAGGAACGCACCCAGGGTGCCGGCCCGATTCCGGCGAGCCGCCCCGCGTCCGAAACGGTTGAGAAATGACAGAGTTACCGTGTGGGGGTCCCTCTACTATACTGTACTGTCACTGTACTATACTGGCACACCCACAATCACCATATATACAGTTAATATGTGCGTGTGTGTTTGTGTGTGTGTTCGGTTGCGCACAGGTGGTGAAAAACAACCATGCTGTTTTCGTGCTCAGACGCACCCAGCCAGCCAGCCACCCAGGCAGGCAGGCACCCACACCATAGACCCACACACATACTCACTTAAGGCGGCTACCAGGGGGGAGGGGGGGGGGGGGGGGGGGGTCACACCCTGGCCCGGACCTCCTGGGGGCCCGGGCTGTCAGATGATCGATGGACGATTATTTACACAATCACTCACGACAGATAAAACCAGCGGGCCCCCGCGAATCCCGCATCCTCCCGCAATTAACCAGATACAGAGCTTATAGCTATAGCCTATAATAGCCTACACTTTAGCAAAATATCATGTCTGATGAGAATGTACTGCGCTGGACTTCACTGTACAAGCACCGTGGAGTCTGTCTCACACTCTCTCCAACAGACATCCTCAGCCACACTCCAAAAGTGGCAGCACCTGTCACTCATTAGTATGCTAATCACTCTGTGAGGACTTAGGAGTGCATATGTGTGGAGTTACTTTTCTCCACAACGGACTTTTTCGCTTCTAAACCAAACCCTTGCTTTTCCCTGTGTGCGTCACTCAGCAATAAGGTGAAGCAGAACACAAAGATGAGTAGCCTATTTATTTTTTAACACGCAGCACCTCTCTCTCTCTCTCTCTCTCTCTCTCTTTCTGTCTCTGTCTGTCTGTCTCTCTCTCTCTCTCTCTCTCTCTCTAGCATGTGTGCGCACAGCTGCGCAATGTCTGTGACTGTGACACAGACGCGGTCAATCTCAGCAACTGTTTGCGTAAACGTATAATTTATTTTCCGATGGGGGGGTTGGGGGGGAGGGGGTGCTGCTTCTGTTGGGAGCCTGGCCCAACGTAGTTCCGCCAGTGGGTTGCACCACTTAAAAATGTGGGTGAGCTACCTCTTTAAGCTGGGCGCAGCCAGGACACACTACAGGAAAATCAATCTTCTTTTTCAATCAGGCAGTTTCAGTCAGAGATAGGACTTTGTGACTCTGATGATGATTTTGACCAACAAGCTTATGCAAAGGTTCACATATAGGGGAAGGGGATACAGTCAGAAATCATACACTGTGACTGCACTATTCATACACCAAAGCAAAATCTCCGGAAAGGATAAGTATCTTAAAAACAAACAAAAAAGTGCCCTTATTTAGTAGTATTTATTAACTGTTGCGGTCCTGTTTGTGTCAATCAATCAATTGCAGGTGTACGTGCTACAGACATACTGTACACACACACTGCCAGTCAGAGGCAGCTAGCACCGCTTAAAATCAGTTCTGTAAGCTCACATGTCAAATGTCATGTCAAGAATATTTGAAACAGATCATTATACAGTACATATTGAAATACTAGATCATTACACAGTATATTGGTAAAAATATTGATGTAATTGATCATAATACAGTATGCATTGATATAATACCTCTGTCTATCTACCTCACTGTCTGTCTTATCTACCTCTGTCTATATCTCTGTGAGTCTTGAAGTACTGTTACAATTATGTGATGTAATTTCTTACTGGTTTGATGTTTTATTTATTTATGTAAAACCATTGAAAACTGCACTGGAGTAACATGGTATGAAGACCAGTTTAAATACGGTTTAAAATAAACAAAGTATTTTAATTTAAACTATACCTTTCTTATGATTTCTGTCTATCTAGATTGATTATCCGCTTATTGGGTGGCTTGTACATTAGTTTTTGTTTTCTTTTAGTTTAGTTTTGGGGAGAGGGGAAGGAATTGGCTAACTTTACAAAAGATTGTGAAAATCTTTGAAAATGGGAAAAGGACAAAGAAACATTTTGCATAATGCCATGCCCAGAAGAGGGACTAATGTGGTTAAATACAGGAATTTGGAACATTTGGAAAAGGTTTGATTTTTACTTTTGTAAATTATTTGTCGTATTGGGCATAAAAGTGGTGGCCTTGTGTGGTTCCACCCAAAAGTCCATTCAATTTTACCATAGCGATTTCCAAAAATATATTTTTCAATTATTTTAAGCCTAGAATGAAGCCACCGGTGAATCATGACACATAACACATTTGATTCTTTGAAGTAAAAAAAAAAAAAAAAAAAAAAAAATATTCAGACATATCTTTTCACAGAATCAAATGTTTTATGGTCATGATTCACTCTGTCCGAGAGCCCGAAACGTCATAGCAGCACTCGGGTGCAAAAAATGAAAATCCTACAACTGGAGCCTACACAGTTGAGAGTGTTCTCTTTTTTGTTCTCATGATTCACCACGCACCTGCTTAATTCTAGGTTTGGAAATCTCTATTGGGAAAAATGATTAGATTTTGGATCAGTGGAGCCGCCACTGCTATACTCTATTAGCAGACACCCGACATCTCTTTATGTCTGGTGTCTGCTTCCCTCACCTGTCCTCCAAGCAGGACATTTTCATTTCATTTTCTATTTTCTCACCACAGTGATCATGGAAATCGCTGCTACACTTTGGGACGAATGACTGAGTGAATTGTTGTTGAAAGAGCCCCTGGACAATGCACAAGCTACACACTGAGATACACAACAGCTGGCAGTGCATCCAGCGCTACTCAACCCGCGGCCCGCGGGCCGCATGCGGCCCGTTCAACATGTCTGTGCGGCCCGTCCTCCCGTCATGGTCATACCAATAAAAAATATTTTTGTTCTGCTTTCAGTGAGGAAAAGTCATTTCTAGTGTTTCTAACCACACAATGCGACCATGCGCTACTGAGCTGTTTGTTCTTCCTGCTGACAAAAAGTGTCCGTGTTGTTGTGGATTTACAAGTCCACACTCACAGCTGCAGCATGCATCCACGGCGCGCTGAGCAGTTGTGTATCGGCTCGCGTTCGGTAAACAACATCGTCATGAGGAAGTGCAAACAAGTTACGGGCGCGGACAGAAAACAGCATGTTTTGGGCTTGTGCAAAGCAGATCCTCCTGGCTTGTTTCGGAAAGGATCAACCTATGTATCTGAAAGTGCCTTAACAATGGGAATTATCAAGTAAAACAGCGCAAGTCTTTCATTGACAAGACCCATGCATGCACGACTATCGGAGGAGTGGCGAAAATGCACTCAAGTCACTTGAGTCTGCATTTTCGCCACTCCTCCGATTCACATAGTAAGAAATCTCTCTCTCTCTCTCTCTCCCTCCCTCTCTCTCCTATCTCTCCCCCTTCCCTCTCTCGCTCTCTCCCTCCCCATCTCTCTCTCTCTCTCTCTGTGGGCAGATGTTTTCAAGTATAGGCCGAGTATTTTGTCTTTTTTTGCACTTATTACATTGTTGCACTGTTACTATTCACGTGTGGTGAATGAAGCCTGATTCTTGATTTGGAATCAAGTATATCCAGAGAGCCATAACATTATATCCAGATAGCCTGAACCCATTAAGTAGGAAATATATGTTTGTTTCCAAAACTGTAATTTATAGGTATGTTATTATTTGTACCAGTACATGAGACTGTGATATGGCTTATTACTTTCAGTAGTATTGGCCTCTTGGTTATCTCTGATATTTGATTTATTTGCAACAGTAGTCTGTTCATGTTCTCATCTCATTTTGTAACTTAATTTCATTATTAATCATTCCATGATGACAACAATTTTGTTCAATGAGGTTTGGCCTTTTCTAGATGGAAATGTAGTCCGTTCTGTGTGTTTCCTCAATTTTTAGACTACTCATAGTGTGTTAGAAAATCACAGACAAAAAAATCCAATATAGGACCAACATTATTTGGGCTTGCGGCCCCTTGGACTTTTGGTATTTCGCTAAGTGGCCCCTGAGCCATCCTAAATTGAGTAGCCCTAAGCTCAATTTGCGTTAACCAAAGCAGGCCTACTAAAAACATAGTGGGCGGGGTGAGGTTTACATGCGTAACCAAAGTTGCGCCTCCCATTGGGGAAATGCGCCCATTTTTGTAAAGCACTCTTAACTCTTGTGCTCGAATAATGCCTTCATACTTTCACCTAGAAACTTAACCTAGAAAGTGAATGTATTTATTTGTGCATGCTGCTACCCTCTGTTTAAGTGCACTATACTTTATTGTGGACATGTGAGTTGGACCCAGAATTCAAACCTCACAAAAAGGTATTCACAAGACAAAGTAATGAATACAAGAAACAACAGGATACTATTCTTGCCACCTTTATTGAATACAATGGGTCATATTTTATGACTGTATGGTCCCTTGAATAAGAAACAACAACATACTGTTGTTTCACCTTTATTGAATACAATTGGTCATATTTTATGACTTTGTACGCCGGTGACTTGAATTGGAGAACTTATTCAGCAGCTTCTTTTCCCTGCAACGATAGGACAATAATGTTAGATATTCAATATGAATCTTTAGATAAATCTTAGTTGAAGATAATGAACCTTCAGTTCATATTGAACATGTATTACCTTGGCGTCACGACTTTTAGTTCTCATCTTGTTGACCTGGCATTCAGCGATGTCTGCACGCTCCTCCGCCTCTTCTAGCTCATGCTGAATCTTCCTGCTCTTGGTCAGGTGAGAGTTGGCTGCTTCCTCCTACAATATGATAGACATGGTTCAAAGCCTCAATATTTGAAAAGAGCACCATGCAATTAGAATCCAAACAAGACGATTTCAGGAACTTGTATTGTGTGTGCCTTGGGACCACAAGAATCGACAGGTATTCATTGGAATGGCACTATCATGGCTTTGTTCTTGTTCGGCACCCCGAGCCAAAAAGATTCTCAGCTTACAGGAAACGACATTCAATGATTTCTGTAGTCTATTTTGGAAATGTTTTACTCTCATGCCTGAAACACATTGCCTGTGTCCGCAGCATGTGTGCCTTGTTTAGCAGCAGCAGCATGCTTCTTTCAGCACCCATGTTACAGTCCCAGGTTCTACAACGCCCATGTGGGCAGTGCAGTTTCACTGTGTGCGTGTCATACAGCACAAGCATGGCAAGCTAGAAATGCAATGTGCCGCTCGTGGAAAGCAGCAAGATGGATACTGAACAATGCTCTGTTGTTGGTCATATTGACATTACATAAGTGATTCCTGTAGTTAAACTATGATAACACCACACGTCACAAAGACGTAGATTTGTCTTACCGCTTCCTCCGCCTGCCTCTTGTAGGCCTTCACCTTCGTCTGCAGCTTGTCTACCAGATCCTGAAGCCTGGCAAGATTTTTCTTGTCCTCTTCAGTCTGAAGTGAGAGAGAATTTATAATGTCAGTTGTATGTCCATGCGATCTCTGTTCATTTTGTCGGTGGCACGATGGTCATTAAAGTGAGCATGATAATATAGTAGTGTACCTGGTATGACAGCTCCTTCACTCTCCTCTCGTACTTGCGGACACCTTTAATAGCGTCTGCTCCGCCTCGCCCTGCATTTTCAACCTCTGCCTCCAGTTCTCGCACCTTCACAGTTGAATGATACATTATGAAATGATTTCTTCTTAATATTTAATTGACTAAGTCGTGTTGAAGTAAAACTACACCTTACCCTGACTTCCAGTTTCTGGAGCTGCTTCTTGCCTCCCTTCATGGCCAGGTTCTCAGCCTCGTCGAGGCGGTGCTGCAGGTCCTTGACCGAGACCTCCAGGTTCTTCTTCATCCTCTCCAGGTGAGAGCTGGTGTCCTGCTCCTTCTTCAGCTCCTCGGCCATCATGGCAGCCTGGAAAGGAGATCAAATATACAGTACATGAAAATGTGGACTCGAGACACCAGGTCTAAATGGGTTCATATATACTATATATATATATATATTATAATAATTGAATGTTAGAATGGATAACTTACATCAGTGATGGCCTTCTTGGCCTTCTCCTCAGCGTTCCTTGCTTCTTGAACACTGTCGTCCACTTCACCTTGGACCTGCATCAGGTCGGTTTCAAGTTTCTTCTTGGTGTTCAAAAGGCTTGTGTTCTAAAAAATAAAATAAAATAAAGATTCGGTTTTGCAATGTTTGTGTGCATGACTTACTTGGATATGTTGGATATGTTGAGAGTTATTTTTCATGGACTTACCTGGGAGTGCAACAGGCCAGCACGTTCACTGGCGTCTATCAGTTCTTGCTCGGCCACTTTGCGGCCTCTCTCCGTCTGTTCCAGAGCCACTCGCAGCTCATCGATCTCGGCGACCATGAGGCCGTTCCTGCGCTCCACCATGGCGGCTTGTTCCTTCACGTCATCCTGGCCTCTGCAAGCATCGTCGAGGTGCAGTTGGGCATCCTAAAACAAATCACATTTGAGGTGGTCATGTTAAGAGAAACATCAGAATGTGTTCAGATATTCGGAGAAGTTCTGTTGTTTGAATGTGTCTTAACGAATATGTTTCTAACTACTATGTTTTGCACCTTAAGCTGTCCCTGGACGTTCCTCAGCTGCTTCTGGGCCTCGGCAGCCTGGCGGTTGGCGTGGCTCAGCTGAACCTCCATCTCGTTCAGGTCTCCCTCCATCTTCTTCTTGATTCTCAGGGCATCGTTTCTGCTCCTGACCTCAGAGTCCAGAGTGCTCTGCATGGTGTCGGTCACCCTCTGGCTGTTCCTCTTGATCTGCTCCATCTCTTCGTCCTTCTCTGCCAGCTTTCTGTCCACCTCACCCTTGATCTGGTTGAGCTCCAGCTGGACCCGGAGAATCTTAGACTCCTCGTGCTCCAGAGTACCCTGAAATGTAATACAGGATCAAAAGGTTATAGGATGTTTTAATGTAACATTGAATTGATCATATACTCATTACTCCTACACTTTTTGAATATAAAACCTGTTGCGAGAAATCTAAAATATGGTGCATTGTTCATCTAGGAGCTAAAAGTGTTACCTCGGCTTCCTCCAGGGCTGTCTGGATCTCTGACTTCTCTGTCTCCACTTGTTTCTTTGACTTCTCCAGCTCATGGATGTTCTTTCCAGTCTCACCGATGTGTTCAGTCATGTCTGAGATCTCCTCTGCAGTGGGTTGAAAATAATGAGTGAATTAACTTTCCATTCAGCAATTATTTTGTATTTGCATTGCAATTGATCTTTCTTTTATTTTTATTCCCTCCCCCCTCTTTTTTTGTACAGTTATTAAAAGAATGATGTAGAGAAAACTCACGTTGCAGGTTCTTGTTCTCACGCTTCATGGTCTCCAGTTGGTCCAGGGACTCCTCGTAGGAGTTCTTCATCTTAAACAACTCGGTGCCGAGACTACGAGCCTCTTTCTGCGCTCCCTCCAACTCCGCCATGCCCTCTTCATGTTTCTGCTTCCATTCTGCCAAGACCTG
The DNA here is from genome assembly GCF_951216825.1 of Electrona antarctica. Lineage (NCBI taxonomy): Eukaryota > Metazoa > Chordata > Actinopteri > Myctophiformes > Myctophidae > Electrona > Electrona antarctica. The sequence continues at coordinate 22,638,769 of NC_136803.1, read as the reverse complement.
CACAGGAGCAGTAATGAAATGTGTCATTTACCCTCCCTTTAATTAAGGACCTGCACAGCATTTGAAATGTGTCAATTACCCCGACTTTAAGGAGGCAAGAATGATTTATGTTTTAAAATAATGTATGTCAAAGCACCTTATCGAAATTCCTCTGTTTCTTGTCGAGGTTGGCGGCCAAACCGTTGGCCCTCTCCACATCGATCATGAGGTCTTCCACTTCACCCTGGAGTCTCTGCTTGGTCTTCTCCAGAGAGGCACACTTGGAATTCACAGCCTCGATTTGCTCCTCGGCCTCCTGGAGACGCTGGGCGAGCTTCTTCCTGTTGGTCGGTTTTGAATAGAATCATTGTGAGCAATATTTTGTTACAGTGAGGGGAACCTTTTTCATATCAAGGCCCATTATTCATTCAGCATTTGAGCCACGGACCACCATTTGATGAGTTCTAGCCTCGCAGCTAAAGGATATTTTGTTGTTGGATACGATTTTGATGTGGTACCATAGTACAGGGTTGAACTGTAAAAGAATATAAAAATCTACATTTTCTAATCGTGTAGACATCTTGTAAATTAAGTAATGCGTACAATGAGCGTACAATGAAACCAATACGGGTCCATTTGGTTTCATTTTACACTCAAGAGTTCAAAATCTATAAGGGTCCATTTTAGTTACCAACTTATGTTTATGTTTATTGAAGGATTCCCATTAGAGACACATGACTGAGCCTCTAGTCTTCCTGGGGTCCTCCATCATTTAGCTGGGGACCACCTGGAAGTTAACCCCCTCAAGGACCGCTGGTTAAAAACCACTGGTGTGAACAACACTGATCACTTACTTGGCCTCCTCCAGCTCCTCGGTGCGTTGGACAGCGTCAGTCTCGTACTTGCTCCTCCACTGAGACACCTCAGCGTTGGCCTTGGACATTCCGCGCTGCAGCTCAGCCTTGGCCTCTTGCTCCTCCTCAAACTGCTCCCTCAGGAGGTCACAGTCGTGGCGAGCTGATTGCACGGCGTGGGCGAGGGCGTTCTTTGCCTGGCGAAAGAAAAAAATGCCAAAATAATGTCAGACGGATAAAATTACAAAAAGACGGAATTAGGCCTATTCATATAAACAAATAAAAGAAAAGGCCGCCTCACCTTAACCTCCTCTTCAACAAGTCTCTTCAACTCCTCAATCTGCTGGGTGAAGGCCTGCTTGCCTCTGGTGAGCTGAGAGACGAGAGCTTCTTTCTCCTCAAGTTGACGACCAAACTCACCTGGTTCGACATTTTTATGTTAGTTTCAATCATGTAAATAATCTTTGATCAATACATATTCCTTATATTCCTGGGAGAACTGCTGATGAAAGCATTATCTCTAATCAAGAAATTTGCCTAATTGTGCCTAAATGAAAAATAGTGCACATTTACCATTTTCAGTCAACAGTCTTGCTCTCTGAGCTCCAATATCATTGATCTGGCGAACATTCTCATCACTCTTGGACTTGATTTCACTGAGTTGGTCCTCAAGGGTGCGGCACATCTTCTCAAGATTTCCCTGTTAACATTGGACACATTCAATCACTGAAGTAACCTACAATGTATTCCCTCTTTTTCTTTCCCTGAAGTATTTTGTCAAGAATTAACACAAACGCAATCTACTCTACCTTTGCCTTAGCGACGGCCTCCATGTTGCTCGACAGGTCATCGATCTCCATCTTGTATTCACTCTTCTCCTTCTCCAGCTTCTGCTTGACGCGCTGGAGGTTGTCGATCTGCTCGCCCAGCTCTGCGACGCTGTCCGCCTGTTTCTTACGGAGAGCAGAAGCAGTGGCCTCATGCTGCAGGGTGGACTCTTCGAGGTCACGGCGCAGCTTCTGGAACTCAGCCTCGCGCTTCTTGTTCATCTCGATCTGAGCGACGGTGGCACCGCCAGCCTCCTCCAGCCTCTCGCTGATCTCCTCCAGTTCCCTGGAGAGATCGGCTCTCTGCTTCTCAACCTTGGCCCGAGCGGCGCGCTCTGCCTCGATCTCCTCCTCCAGTTCTTCAATACGAGCCTTTCAAATTAATGGACATATTAGAATCCTAATTTACACTTATCACTAAAATCCAAATTTACTTATCAATCGTAACAAAAAATATACCTGGAGTTCTTTGATCTTCTTCTGCAGCTGGGCCCCCATAGATTGCTCATCCTCAATCTTACTCAGAAGCTGGCATACTTCAAACTCCTTCCTATGGAATACAGTAATATATATACATATGTTAGTGGTAGTTTTTCTCCATCGCATTTCATATTATTATTAGGGGTACAGCCCGAAGGGCGTAGACCCCTTATTGTTAACGTAAATATTCCGCTGTTTTAACAGTTTTGACATTTCTGAGCTATCGTTTTTCACGAATTTCGATGGAGGGTAGAGGGTTGTGAGGATCCCTGAGGAACTGAAGCTCACGCTCATTCGTCAAAAGACCTCTAACCTTTAGATCTCTAGATGAAAATGTATGATTTGCTCGATCCATTTTTTTGGATATCATATTTCATGATCATATTTCATCATATTATATATTATTATATATTATATCATATTTCATTTCATCATCCACGGAATGTGAACAGTTCTCAAGTTATGTGGATTACAGACGTACGTACACAAACAGACAGAGACATGGTGCATTTATAGTTAAGATTGTGCTACACATTACTTCTTAATCTTCTCATCAGACTGCTGCTTGTCATTCTCCAGATCCATGATGGCTTCCTGGGCCAGTTTCAGATCTCCCTCAAGCTTTCTCTTGGTTCTCTCGAGGTCCATGCGGAGCTTCTTCTCTTGCTCCAGAGAACCCTCCAACTGCACAGCAATATATTTGTCTTATTATTCGGTACGACAATAAACACACTGTATTCAAATTCGAAACATCCAATTGACTTGATAAACTCACGTCGTCAACTTGCTGTTCCAGCTTCGTCTTGGCCTTGGTCAGAGTGTTGACCTTGTCCTCCTCTGACTGCAGGTCATCCAGGGTCTGCTGATGTGCTTCTTGGAGCGCCTTCTTCTCCTTGGTCAGCTTAGCAAGACCCTCGTCCTGGGAGGCCATCTCCTCGGTCAGGTTTTTCACCTTTAGGCGAAGAAGCACAACGAATGGGTCATTATTGTTCTAGAACTTGATAAGACCGCTATGCTAGAGTGTACCATCGTGAATTGATCGTTATTGTTCTATAACTTGACAAGACGGCTACAGTGTATAATCTATACCTTGTTTTCAGTGGCGTGTTTCTCTTTCTCCACTTTGGCCAAGGTGAGTTCCAGGTCGTCGATGTCCTTCTTGAGCTCAGAGCATTCGTCCTCCAGTTTCCTCTTCTTGGCGGTCAGTTCAGCGTTCATCTCCTCCTCGTCCTCCAGTCTCTCGCTCGTCTCTTTGAGCTTTGCCTCCAACTGGATCTTACTTTTAATAAGACCCTCACATCTCTCCTCAGCATCATTCAGAGCCTCGTCTCCCTAGTTGTCATTGAAAAGGATACGTGAGGGACATGTCGAGCATTTGTTCTGGGTGAGATATATCAGATTTGTTTTGCAGCTGCCTCCTTGGGGGACTGCCATGCCATCTACATTCGATATCATAACATATATAAGATCGGATGATAAACATATCATTAGCAAGGGTATCTTTGAAAAACAAAGAAAAGGTCCCGCACACTGTCAGCCACTCTGGACAGACAATGTTTAAGTAGCTACTTACTGATGACGCTGCCAGTGCAAGGCCATTCTTCTCCTGCACCAGAGCCACCATCTTCTCTTCCAGGTTCTTCTTCGAGGCCAGGGCAGTGGCCAGGTCAGTCGTCATCTTTTCATAGTTCTCCTTCATCGCTGACAGCTCCTTCTCAGTCTCAGCGCTCTGCAGAAGAGGCTTGATCTTGTAGTAGACCTTCATCCATGGCCAGTGTTTCACAGAGACGAACGAGCGGAGGTTGAACTGGATGGTGTAAACAGCGTCTCTGTGGAAAACCGTTTCAGTGGATCATGATCGAGGGTTTCCAGGTAATACTGCAGGCTGTGACTATAGTTTATATTATTGTGTCATAGTTGTTACTATTGTTGTTATTACTACTCGAGGGTTCTTCTCTTGTTTTTTCCTTGCCACCGTCACCAAAAGCTTGTTCGGCAATGTTTGATATTTTATTAGTGATTTGAAACTTTACATTTCTTTCATTGAACAGCAATGACAAAGTTTACTTACAAATTGTTTCCAATATTAAATTGATGTTTTCAAAGTACCTTGTCTTCATCATCTTCACAAACTCCTTCCTCATGAGGTAAGCTCGTCCGAGAGCCTGAGTCATGGTGACCAGAGTGAACAGCTTTTCATCTCGCATCTCCTCTAGCGTACCCAGCAGACCAGCTTTGAAGAACACCTGAACACAATGTTACAAACAATCTATTAGAGTAATGTTAACTCCTACTCCTTTGATACATACAAAACAGAAAGTGCAAAACTATGGCACCCCATCTTTAAACCAGATTCAGTGTATTTACCTTGGTGTGTCCAAACTTGTACTCCTCAACAGGGACATCAATGGACCCGAGCAGCTTCTCTGAAGCTTTCTTGTTGTCCATGAACGCGCCGTCAGGGCACGCGCTGGCGTTCAGTACTTTGTACCTGTTTTATAAAAGTTCTTGGTCATTTTGCTCTGGCATGTGGTCATTTATTTATTTTTTACTTTGTAAAAGTGGGTCATTTTGCGTTATTAGGTTTGGAACTTAAAAGCTGCTGGAAAAAGGAATAAATACCTCTGCTTGAAGTCAGCGTATGGGATCCTGCTGGGGAAGCCCTTTCTACAGATCCTGATGCCCTCCAGGACACCGTTACACCTCAGCTGATGGATGACCAGGAAGTTCTCCATCAGGCCTGTATACAGTAGATGTTGCTTCATTATTAGAAGAACAAACTCTGGCCAAAGTTGCATTGAATTGCCTCACAATCAATCATAGTCTACATTTGTATTTTCTGTGTTTACCTGGAGTCTTGGACTCGTTGGGAATCAGGCAACGCACAAAGTGAGGATGAGTGCTCCTCAGGTTTGTCATCAACATGTGCAAGTTTGCCTATTGAGACGTAAAAGAGCCAATTTGGCTTGTTATTAGTAAAAAGGTCATACAATATTGTAATTTTTCCTCCACTGCAATTATTTGAACTCTTTAGATACTAGTTACTTTTCAGATTTAGGTTTTTAAAACATACATTAACCACAACCCCTATTTTAAACATCAGCCACAACGGAAATCGTTTAATTCCAACATGAGATGTGCCTATTTCTTATATAATGTTCATAATAATAATGCTTCATTCTTACAGGAATATAATGTTGATAATAATAAATACAAATTCTTACCCTGAAAGCGCTAGACACAGTCTGCATGGAACCACCCTTCTTCTTGCCTCCCTTCTTTGTATTATCTGTTTATATTTGTTAGAATCATGAGTTATCATTAGTCCTACAGAATGAAAATGCCTTCCTTCTTCTGAGAGTTTATAATAGGGACAGGCTGTAATTGCTTGAGTCCAGTCCCTCGGTGTTCCTGTTGGCTGGCCTTTAAACAGCCATAATAACCCAGCATGCTAAAGGCCCCAAACAGTTCCCAGCATCCCAGAACACATTATATTATATTATATGAATAAACATACCTTCAGGCTCAGGTGGGGGATAGAACACAGCGAGCAGTTTAACTGAAGACTTCTGGAACAGCTGAATGACAGAGTCGTTCAGAGGATCCTTGTTCTTCTCCAGCCATCCTGTGACGCTGTAGTCCACAGTGCCAGCGTAGTGGACCAGGGCGAAGTGAGCCTCGCCCTTGCCTTTACCAGGCTTGGGCTTCTCAAATGCCTTGTTCTTCCCCAGATGCTGGTCAAGCAGCTTGTCGGAGAAGGTTTTGTCTGAAGCCTTCGGGAACATGCACTGCTCTTCAAGGATGGAGAAGATACCCAAGGGCTGTGTAAAGGAGACAAAAAAAAGATACCAAAAACAATATTAACATCATGTCCATTAAACTAAAGCACAAAAGAATTGTGTACCTTCTCAATACTTGGACTTGGGTCCATGGTAATGCATACAAATATAATAATAATTGTATACCTTCTCAATCAGCTCAATGCAGACAGCCAAATCCATGCCGAAGTCAACGAGATCCCAGGGAATTCCCTCTTTCATGTACTCTTCTTGTTCCAGAACAAACATGGTGTGGTTGAAAAACTGTTGCAGTTTCTCATTGGTGAAGTTGATGCACAGCTGCTCCAGGGTGTTGAACTGTGAGGGGAAATATATCATTAGCCCAAATTGCCAATCACTTCTAATTTTAATTAATTTAAAACAAGTCCATGCTTACATCAAAGATCTCAAAACCAGCGATGTCCAGCACACCGATGTAGAAGTTTCTCTGCTGCTTGGTGTCCAGCATCTCGTTGATCCTAATGACCATCCAGAAGAACTCTTTCTCATAGATGGACTTGGCCAAGGCACCGACTGAGTTCATGACCTAAGGAAATATTATTGTTCATAGGGGTGTGAATTACACACTTTACAATTTAGACATTTAGGAAACTCTTAATCCAGAGCGATTTACAGTAACAAGGAAGGAGAATATAAAGTGTGTATGAAATCAGAACATGTGAATCATGCAACGTACTCACCTGTGGCACAGTTTGTCCTTTAGTGACATACTCGTTTCCCACTTTCACTCTGGGGTAGCAATACGCCTTAAGCATCTCAGCTGAGTTGATACCCAACAGGTAGCCAATCTTGTCAGCCTCTGGAAAAAAATGGTCATACAATTTGCATTTTAGGCATTTAGCAGACGCTCGTAATCCAAAGAGCGATTTACAGTAAGCAAGGGCAACACAGGCTAGTAATCTATAGAATCATAGGTTAACCAAATAATCATCAGTCTAAACAGTGATAATAATAATAATAATAATTAGGATTGTCCCGATCCGATAACGTGATCGGAAAACGGGGCCGATAACGTCATTTTCGATGTATCGGAATCGGATCGGGAGCAAAAAAACGTAATCGAGACATCCCTACTAGTATCAATTATATCCATATTATCCATATTGTATTGTTGTGATATAGTATAAAGTGTTCTAGAAAAATACAAATTTCGGATTGGGAAAGATCGGTATCGGCAGATTCTCAAAATCAAATAATCGGAATCGGAATCGGGAGCAAAGAAACGAGATCGGGATATCCCTAATAATAATAATGGAACTATATTGAAGATATATTTTGGTTAGGTTTGATTAATAATAATCATAAAGGTGCAGCTCACCCTCTGTGCCGTCAGGTTCCGCCTGCTCCTCACGCTGCTTCTGCTTGAACCTCATGACTCCATGGTGCATGACTGCGCCGGTGAACTTGTAGATCAGCTGTTTCTCCTCACCGTTGAAGCCCAGGATGTCAATAGCTTCCTGATGTCAATGAGCAGAGATGTGTTCAAAAGATTGAGATTAGGCATTAGATTAACAAACATCCTTGATCCTTTAGAACTGTACACTCAACGGTAAACAAAGCAACATACTATATACATCTATTCAGGCTGTCGGCACATTTCTAAACTGACAATTTAAGGACTTTTAATACCTATATAATAAATTAAACAAATAAGACCATTACTGCGTCAAAAGTAATCAACAAATACTTGTCAAGCATTGGCCAAATTGACAAATGATTTCCTAACAAGAGGCAAAACACGTAGATCGCCTATTTTCACAATATTTATCTGTGAAACTGAGTCAAACTAAATATAATGCCTCGACTCTTAACAATTCCAAGTGCTTGTCGGGGGTCCGGGTCACAGCCTAAAAAAAACCTTTGGGAAGCACTGCTTTAGAGAATACATTTTGCAGAGCAACTGACTGCAGTGCAGATAGTGAGTGACCCTTAGAAAGATTAATGTCCACTCACGTCAGTAGCCTCGAGCTCAAGCTTGTCGTCAATGCTGGCCACAGTGACCACACCCATGCTGATCAGCGGGAAGTCGTAGGGGTTGCTGGTGATCAGACACATTTCTGAAAAGGGAGTAAAAAAAGGGGTGAACATGTGTTTTTTTTCATCAATTTATGTTCTCACTGCATCGTCAGTAATTTCACTTACCAACAATCTCAGGTTTGTGGTTGGTCATCATCTGGAAAAAGATGTGGTAACCTCTCTCTGCAGCAAGCTGGTAGGTCACTCTGGACTTCTCCAGCAGATCTATATGGGTTCAGGGTTGTACATGATAACTCATAACTCATAATAATAATAATAATAATAATGGGTTGTACATAACTCATAATAATCTAAATGGGTTGTGCATTACTCAAATTGTAATCCTCAAATAAAAGCATATATAATTTATCATTAGAACTTCATACTTACATGTCTCAATATCAGCACTGGCCAGTTTACCCGTTGTGCCGAAATGGATTCTGATGAATTTACCCTGTTTGATATAGCACAATTTGTTGCATCCAATCCATCTACATTGTGGAATTATTGCAGGTCTTCTCAAAATATATGTAATAATATGTATAATATGTTACACTTACAAAGCGAGAGGAGTTGTCATTCCTCACAGTCTTGGCATTACCATAGGACTCCAGCAAGGGATTGGCTGCAATAATCTGATCCTCCAGTGACCCCTAGAATGTTTTAAGTTTAAAGTTTGGTCAGAATTATTTTAAACTGAATTGCCATCTTGCAATAAATGCTTTATGTTCAAAAATATGTATTTGTTAAAGTAAAAAAAACAAACATATACCTTAATTTTACCGCTATCTCCTGCCGATTTCTCTCCACCAGAACTAGCTGTTGCAAAGTACTGGATGACACGCTTGGTGTTCACAGTCTTTCCAGCACCGGATTCTCCACTGGATATAAATGCATACATTCACAGAAATACAGTTAGTGAATTTGTGTAGGCCTACAATGATCTTTTTTTATTGTATATGTGATGGAAACTTACGTGATAAGGACAGACTGGTTCTCTTTATCTGTAAAATGTAAATCAAAACGTTTAATCATAGTTACAGCACAAGACCATTATAGTTTTCTGCAGCAACGCAGGCGTGCCGTTAATGATGGTAATCACATCCTTGTGTAATATTGCGATTATACAACAGCTACCCTTAAAAAAACATGTCAACTCAATTTCAAACTAAGATATTCAATAATTTATTTAATGACAGATGTAGCTGCTATGACCGAAAATGTCCCTTGAAAAAGGCTGATTTTCTTATTTAAGCACGGCTAGATGTCCCTTTCAACCCATCAGATTTCTTCCTCGAAACTGATATAAATATATATTTTTACATTGTACCGACTAGTACGTACCCATCAGCATGAACTGATAAGCGTTGTCAGAGACAGAGTAGATGTGGGGTGGAGCCTCAATACGCTTTTTGCCTCTGTAGGCATTTACAACCTCCTGGTCGTACACTGGGAGCCACTTGTAGGGGTTCACAGTTGCACAAAACAAGCCGGAGTAGGTCTGAAGGGGAGAAAGAACAGAGAGAGAACATTTACATCAGCCAACATAGCACTGAGCAATGAGCATACCACACACTGTATCTCTGGGACAATGGATCAAGTAGCAGTGAGCAAGTTAAATTCAGAACCATGTCCATGAGTTTGTTTGAATTTAAACTTGTACTCTGAGTCTGTACTTTTCTTTCTTTGATATCTACGGGTGCAACACTGTGCTGTTCTTAGCATGTACGAAAAGCTTACATAGATCATCCATGCTGCATAACGCTCTTTGAGGTTATACAGGACAGTGGCTTCATTGAGGTGGGTCATCATGGCCATGTCCTCAATCTTGTCATACTTGGGAGGGTTCATAGGAGAGACGTCGGCCTCAGCGACAGTTCTTTCCTAAAATAAAATAAAATAAACTTTAGAATGTGTTATGATTAGAGCGCTACTGTGCCACAATTGGACATTAGAATACACCTGTACATACCTCCTTCTTATCAAGCAGTTCTACGGTGATTTTGGCACCGTCCTTCTTTAGAATTTTACACTTGAGGTACAGCTCTTTCTTGTCAGCCACATATGCTGCCGTTTTGGCATCAAAGGGGGCAGACTGAGACTCCATTCTCTCCTTCTCTGGCTTACGGAGGTAAATGGCAGCCTTGCCGTACTGCTCCATCTCTGCGTCGGTACTCATGGTGGCGGCTTTCTGTCGACAGACAAATAGATGGCGTTGATGCCTTTGCTGCAGTGTTGATTTTGTCGACTAATACTATGACAAACAATGTTCGTCGACTACCTTTTTTCACTGACGAAAACTAAATGAAAACTAAGCTATGATGACTAAAACTAAGACTAAATATAATGACAATTTCATCAACAAAAAAAAACTAGACTAAAATGTTAGTAAGGGACTAGTGGACAAGAGATCCCGTATAAGTCATTTTACACTTAGTTACATGCTGAAAATAGCAGATCTACAAGCTTACAACGCGTCGCAGCGTGACACGTTGTGAGCTTGTAGATTGGCTATTTTCAGCAAGTGTAAAATCAGCCATTACGACGGCATTAAGTTCCACCAAAATACATTTTACACATTCCAGGTGACTAAAAGATGACTAAAACTAAAGGAAGTTTCATTCCAGACTAAGACTATGACTAAACTAAAATCTAAATTTACTGCCAAAAACAACATTGCTCTGTTGACTTGAGATCTGTGCCGATAATTGTAGGACTACAGTATGTATAGGACTATTATGGTTATTGTAGGTTTAATAGAAAAATATGAACTCACTTTTTCCCTTATACCAGTAGTGGTGGAATCTTGTGTGCAACCCCTGTGTGGGTGGAAAAAACACATCATTTTGAAGACATTAACACGAGTTGAATGATTTAATACAATGTATAATCATGAATTAAATTGGATATATATCCCAATGTTCATTCTTGCCACACATCACTTTGTAAGAGAGATGATTTTAAATGTGGCATTAGTTCCACGTCTGAAAAGAGATTTTTTTTTGTTTGTTTGTTTTGTTTTTTTGCTCATTCATAATTTCACCAAGTTATGTTTTGTCATTAGAACCATGTTTTTTTTCCTTTTTTGTACTGAAACAATGCTAGATTTTAATATACACTTCTTATACTGCATTCACATGGGCAAAGATTCACAGCATATTTGTCGCTTTGTATCTTTGTATCTGAAGTTGAAGCCAGTTCAACTTATTTGTAGCTTTGCATCTTTTGCAGCATCTACAAACATCAGATTTCCTCTGTATCTTTGTATTTGCCCATCTGAACGCAGCATTACACTACATTTCTATTGTATGAATTTAGTTTACATTCAGAGGTTTTTAGACCAGCCAAACTGTACTCAAGTAAACATTATTGTTACTTTAACTCATGAAGACCTGAGCCTTCTAATTCCGTTCTTCTGACACTTTCAAGATCTTTCGTGGCACAAAGTGACACGCTTGTACGTCTGCTATTTTTGAATAGTCAGCGCAAAAATAAAAAATGAGATGGATGCTTTCCCGGTTTTAATGGGTTAAAATAATAATAACTCTAGTAGATATCAAAGTACTCTTCCAAATACTTGATTACGAGTAAGAAAGTGTCTGGTAAAAAATACATGCAATGCTAATTATTATTTAAATAATCACAACATAATCGAAATGTCTATAAATTGAAATGAATGAGCAAAAGCAAAAACAATTTAGGGGTCCTTGACATGAAAACGTTTGGGAACCACTGCTGTATACTATGTGTACGGACTAGTCATGTTAAAAATGAATAGCTAAAACATGTCTAATAGATGTTTCATGCACTAGCTAGTGCTTAATTTCTCCGGGAGCTCAAGCCACCTGTAGAGGCAGCTCCGGTAGCTGTAGAGGGCGCTCCGCTCCGCCACCCCAAATGCACATTACAATATACAATACGTCCCTATTATTATTTTAGTTTCATTTTCAAGTCAACTAGGCTTCTTCCCTATGCTTCTTCCTCGTCATAGTTACTTCTATTTCCAGTACGATTCCAAAATAAAATATGGCTTGAATGATCGCATTGCAAGTGCAAACAAAAAAACACTCTTATTTTGAAATGTGTGCCCGTTGTGAGAGGAAATAGGTGGCTATGGAACCCCGGCTTGAGTTGACGCCTCACTGTTGACGGTGTCGGATGCGTAAATAAAAACTCGTGTCGAGTTTTGAAATTTGCATCTGTTGTCGTTCGTTGCATATGGAATATGGAACTTTAATACTTTTATGGAGCAATATTAGATTAACTGCTACTTGTTTAGCCTTGGGGACAGCGTGCGTTTTGTTTTCAATACAACATGCCGGTGAGTTCTTGTTCTTATGAACAGAACTGACTGCATTGCTAAATCTCGCAAAGACACCCGGCTTTACAACATGGCTCAATCATAATAGAATATCATAACGCTTGCTTTGGTGGGCCCGAAATAAAAAAAGACTAGTACAGAATTAAGTAGTAGTAGCATTATCGAGTTGTCATCGGAGGAGAGGAGGTCGGAGGAGGAGGAGGAACTTGGATAAGGACAACAACAACGCACATGCAGGTATTTAACATTGCGTAGCCTACTGTTCTGATGATGAAATGAAATGAAATGAAATCTATATTTACCCAGGGTATCTGGGCTAAGCTCAAGAACTTGTTTCCAGCCAGGCCCTGCTCATAGAACACATTTCATCGTAGTGGTTGATGCCTTGTTCAAGGGCATTTCAGCGGTGGTAATTTTAACGTGTCGGACGGCTGATTCGAACTGGGAACCTCGCAAAGACACCCGGCTTTACAACATGGCTCAATCATAATAGAATATCATAACGCTTGCTTTGGTGGGCCCGAAATAAAAAAAGACTAGTACAGAATTAAGTAGTAGTAGCATTATCGAGTTGTCATCGGAGGAGAGGAGGTCGGAGGAGGAGGAGGAACTTGGATAAGGACAACAACAACGCACATGCAGGTATTTAACATTGCGTAGCCTACTGTTCTGATGATGAAATGAAATGAAATGAAATCTATATTTACCCAGGGTATCTGGGCTAAGCTCAAGAACTTGTTTCCAGCCAGGCCCTGCTCATAGAACACATTTCATCGTAGTGGTTGATGCCTTGTTCAAGGGCATTTCAGCGGTGGTAATTTTAACGTGTCGGACGGCTGATTCGAACTGGGAACCTTCCGGTATCTAGACCGCGCCGCTATCCGTTCGGCCACCGCTGCCACATGGTGGGCCACGCCGCCACCCTAACTTAATACTGTATGTTATACAGTATCTAATATAATGTTGAGCCGCTGTCTCAACTGAACTGCAAATGCCTACTGTAGTTGTGTGTTGTGAGCCGGCGGGGCCCTGTGTGAACTGCTGCTGTAAATGTTATTGATTGACTGATTGGAATGATTTTATTCCATTTGTAGAATGGGTACAGTTCAAACGAAAGTAGCCTACACGAGGTCAATACAAAATCTGACTGCTACGAGTATAAAACCAGAAAAATAAAAAGACTTCAGGGTCCTCCATTTTCAATTCATCAATTCACCCGAGCTCCGGCACCTAAGAATTTAGAAATTAAGCACTAATAGCTATTGCATAGTGCCACTATGCAATAGCTAACATCACTGAAACATTTCTATGACTGCATAGCTAACATCAGTAAAAGCATTTCTATGACTATGATGGACATCAGTAAGGACAGATAAGAGGCTCACTTACCGCCAAGAAGAACTCAGTACTCCTCTGCAATGGGTTCTATGTCAACCATCTGAGCAGGCTTATATATTGCATAGTCTGCTAATTGCAGACTATGCAGAAAAAGTTTCAGGTTCCTCCCATTCCTGCTGACATACGATAGGCCTACCCTCTGTTCTTTACGTCCTTGCCAACGAATAAGGTATGGTATAGAAATAGTACTGCCAGGGTGGTGGGATGCTCTTCATTTGGAACAAGGTTGTTATAGTTCACTAAAACTAACAAAATAACGAAAACTAAAATTTAACATACATTTACATTAACTGAACTAAATAAAAACTATAATAAAAAAAAAAAACGAACTGAAATTGTATTGTGTGTTTACAAAACTGACTAAAACAAACTGAAATGGTAGACAAAATGCCCCTTTTTTAAAATATTTGTAAATGGCATCTTTTGTTGAGTTATACTCTGACCTTTTGGTCAGAGTATAACGATAACCCAAAGTATGAAGAAAAACGAACTATGAAAAATCCCAAACTATGATATGCTTGATTTGGGAAAAGTCTTGAATTACTTCATGTCTTGTCAGATAATTTACAAGGTTGGTGGTGTGCTGGGTTTCTTCATTTAGTAAAGTCATTAGTAATCTTTGTCTATATTAAGCCTACTATATACTGTATTACTGAATGTCTTGCAGATACATATTTTGGAACATGTTATATTCAGTGAGGAAGATACATGAGTAAGTACTCAAATACTGTACTTGAGTATAACTTTTAGGAGGTTGTAATTTTAGTTGAGTATTTCCATTGAATGCTACGTCATACCGGTACTTCTACTGCACTACATTTCAGGACGAAACCTCACTGTATTTTACAGCTTTAGTTACACTTTGGGGTGTTGATGTTTTTGTAGTCATGGTTCAGCTGTTTATTAGTTGTTAACTGCTCTAAAAAAAATCACTGTCACTTCATCCTTTACTGGCCCATCATCTTATTTACTGTCTTCACGGTCACCTAAAGGACAACTTTAGTTTTTTTCAACCAAGGTTCATGTTTTAGGTGCTGCTTTCTTTCGTTTTAGGGATTTTAGCTTTTTGACAGGGGGCAGGGGCATTCGAGCACAGGGCTAAATATGTATTCTTTTACAACATTTTATAGCGATTTCTTTTTTAATTATTTACTATAGTCCTAATAAACCCCAGGAAATTACATCTGGCCACAAAACATCACAAGATCTACTGAATGTGTCAAACTGACATTGAGCCTATGACACAGTGTGGCTTCCCCCCAGTAGGCTACCTTCACATTCAGTAGATCCTGTGATTTTTTTGTGGACAGATGTAATTTCCTGGGGTTTATTAGGACTATAGTAAATAATAAAAAAATAAATCGCCATAATATTTTGTAAAAAAATACATATTTAGCCCCATGCTCGAATGCCCCCGCCCCCCTGTCAAAAACAGCTAAAATCCCTAGAACGAAAGAAAGCAGCAAATGAAAAAAAAAATGACACTCATCTTTTACTTTCTCTAATAACATCCTAAAACATGAACCTTGGTTGAAAAAAACTAAAGTTGTCCTTTAATCTTTTACTGGCAGTAGCCTACCTTTCAGCATACGTATACAGACCATTCGTTTTAATTAACAGACTGTAACAGATAATTCTTTGGGCATTTATTTTTGAGGGGCGCATGCCCAGCATTGTGTGTTTGTGCCACGGAAATGATTTGATTGGCTGAGCACGGAATGTGATGTATGATAAGAGCGCCCCTCACTTACCACGAGGGTGATTATGTTTTATTTGATCAATTACTCACCTCATGAAGCCTTGCATACATGGAGATTGTGTTTTGGTCCAATTCCTGGACTATTTCCTGATTGATTTAATTAATTTAACTAAATAGGAGGCACGGCAAAACTAAAATTTAAAAAAAGTATATACTCCAAAACAACTCTCAGCGTAATCACTGGGAGGCCTACTACTGTCCAGGTTATAAGCAAATCCTTTAAATATAGTATTGCTCTTGCTAGGATTGGCCTCCTATTTACTTTAAATAATTATACATTTTGGAATGAGACAAAAACAAAACTGCGAATCCAATTAAGGTTTCATGGGGTAGGTATTGATTATATTGTGTGTGTGTGTGTGTGTGTGTGTGTGTGTGTGTGTGTGTGTGTGTGTGTGTGTGTGTGTGTGTGTGTGTGTGTGTGTGTGTGTGTGTGTGTGTGTGTGTGTGTGTGTGTGTGTGTGTGTGTACCTCTTCAAACTGGGCTTCAAACTCAGGAGTTTTAAAATCTTTTAAAGAAGAAATCTGGTTGCCTCACACACTAGGCCTACAGGAAAATCCTTTATGATTATTGTATACGATTATTTTAAACATGCACACAATGATTAAAAGTTGCACTGCTGCTAACCCAAACATATAGGGCTCCATCTTGCGCCACCCTTATCCCTAAACTTATTTGCCATTTTTACTATTTTGAAAAACCTTTTAAAATAGTTCAACTAGCCAATCTACATCGAGACGGTGTAAGCTTGTAGATCGGCTATTTGAACTATATTAAAATGTTTTTTTAAATAGTAAAAAATAATGGTTAAGGGGTGGCGCGCGTGCGTGTGCACACACAATCTCTATATGGTGGTGTTTTATGGGGGGTAAAGTTCCTAACCTCCTTTGTGGAGACTACTGTAATTAGTATAGGGTTTCAATTCATCCAGGGTGGTGTCTCCACCTGGGCCTGGCACTCCAACAAAGACAAATGTCCATGTTTGGAAGGCTAAATTTGACGCTTTCCGTTATCGCTGCTTCAGAAAATAGCCTGGCACGGGCTTAACGGAACTATACATGTCTTCACTCCCTGTAGGGGCAATGTCACTTAGGTCAGGGGTTCCCAAACTTTTTTGGACCAGGTACCCCTTTTGGGGTAGACATTTTTCCAGGTACTCCCTCATCTGAAGCGGCCGCAGAAACCTTTCAAGTGTCCTGATTCTTTTTGTTGTTTCTGCAGCATGCGTCCTGCTCAGGGGCAGTTTTGATTGATTGAAATATTTACAGTTTGCAGAATTACAGTACATTTCAAGCACAAACTCAATACAAAGACTGTTAACTGTGAGTGGACGACCCAATTAAGCATTACACTTGTTTACAAGAGGGTCCACCATGTTCAATTCATCAAAACATTTAGAGACGTACAGATAGACACTACTATATAGTCAAAGAACAGAACAGGAATTCATCATAAAGGAGGTAAAAAGGGACAAGAGACATATACAGTGAGGGGAAAAGGGGGGGGGGGGGGGTGGGGGGGTATTCAGATTTTACGGGGGCCAGTTTTGAATTGCAGCTGTCCGTAGGTGCCCTTTGAGAGCGGTTTTGAAAGAGTCAAGGGATTCACACGTCTTAATGACTGTTGGTAGGGCGTTCCACATTTTGGTGGCATAGGAACGAAAATAATTTAGTCCCTTGTTTGTGCCGAATCTGGGTTGTACATGGTTTGTTGCACTCCCTCTGGTGTTGTGGGTGTGGACTTCGTTAACATTAAGGAAGTATTTAGACAGGTACATGGGTATCTTGGTGGTGTATCGTATCTTGTGGACCAGACCCATTGCAAGATGCTGTACTCTGTCGTCGACCCTAAGCCATTCCAGCCTGTCAAAGTGGGCAGGGGTGAGGTGGGTTCGGGGGGTGAGGCCAAGTAGGAGCCTGACCAGTTTGTTTTGGGAGGTCTGGAGCCTTGTTTTTAGCGCTACGCAAACTACGCAGCTGCGTAGAGCCCCGACGGCTAGAGGCCCCGAGAATTCTCCCTGAAAAATGTCTAATATTCAGTCGCAGCGGTCGGTTTGTTTGGGCCCCCCAGGGGGGCCTGTGACGGCCGCGCGTCGCTTCCTCCCCCCAAACGGAGTCACTTCTTCATCCTCCCGGACAAGCGACGCCCGGCCGTCCCGTCGTGGGGTCCCCTGTTGACTGTTGTCCCCCTCTGGGGCTCTGAACCTGCTGCCTGGCCGCATCATCAGCGGCGCGCATCGCTTGTAGTATGAATCCCTGAATCCACCCGTGCCGTGCACTGCAGAATTAGAGCAGATCTACAAGCTCATAACGCGCGACGCGTTGTGAGCTTGTAGATCGGCCGCGCCGCTCAACGCAGTCGAATTATACACACAATGGAAACCGAACATAAACAAGCTGAACACATGTAGGTTAGTTGAGTGCACAACCGCTCACCTCACAAACAAAACGACTCGTCACTTCACGAGTGAAGTGAAAAAGGTAGGCTGTCATGTAGGCTATATGACTGTGGACAAAAAAAGGTTTAATTTCAAATAATTTGTCACGCTGCACGCATGGACCGACGACCAAACGAGAGGGACCTCTCTCTCTCTCTGTCTCTCTGTCAGTCCTGAGTCAATGTCATGATTTCACAATTTTTAATTGAATTTTGATTGATCACAAACTGTCTGCAGGCAATCAAGCAAATGTGATACTTAATAATTATAACAAATAACAGCAACACAAGCTGCTGTTCATTTTACTTTGAAAACCAGTAATTTGAGCTGCACTGCAGGGCAGACTGATTTATTTAACAGGGACAATACAAAAAACAATGTATAAAGTTGTAAAAACATGAAATTGGGTACAGTAGTTGTGTTCTCTATATCACAGTCTATGGACTTGTTAGAGCACTTTAGGGAACAGCAAAGTCTATGGACTGTTTAGTGCACTAAAAGCAGTGAGGCAGCCACAGTGGGCACATGTTTTAAGTTAAAGCAATTTATTCCCGAATCCCCATGTTCCTGATGAACAAAGTAAACATTTTCTCATACTTTATCTAAAGCTTCTGTGTTGCTTTAAATAATTATATTATCAGTATGAATGTGAATCAGTGAATATATTTGTTTTGCACTGGCATAGTAATGGCATCTTCTTAATTAGCCTATTTGTTTTCTATGATCTCATCAGGGAATTACAAGTTATTAATATATCTTGCTCAATAATATAGCTTTGTACTGATTGATAAAATCATAGACAAAATCTGAGATGCTTATCTACTCAATGTTCATATCTTGCTCAATACTGAGTGTAGATTTGTACTGATTGACTCAAGTATAGTTAGTATATTGGTGGCAGCGGTGGCCGAACGGATTGCGGAGCGGTCTTGATACCGGAAGGTCGCCAGTTTGAATCAGCGGTCCGACACGTTAAAATTACCACCGCTGAAGTGCCCTTGAACAAGGCATTGAACCACTACGATGAAATGTGTTCTATGAGCAGGGCCTGGCTGGAAACAAGTTCTTGAGTTTAGCCCAGATACCCTGGGTAAATTTAGTAATCATTTCATTTCATTTCATTTATAACCTTGTATCCCCATCCCCCGCAAAATGTGTCTAGCATCCCTAAAGTGCCCTTTTCAAATTTCGGCCCCTGCCCCTCCAAGTCCCTGTGCACGTCCCTGAGCTAATGGCACAGTTTTTTCAGTACATGCATTGTACAGTTGGGGCATGGGGGAGCTCACACTGTACTTTGTCTGCTATGCCGTTTTGCCTGGTAGTCTGCTATGCCGTTTTGCCTGGTAGTCTGTTTATTGTATAGTTTTATCTTGATTGTTTTGTTCCACTTTTGCTTTGGCAATGTAAACATATGTTTTCTCATGCCAATTGAATTGAATTTAATTTAAATTGAATTGAGAGAGAGGGAGAGAGAGAGAGAGGTCCAGTCCCCGACGGCACGTGCACGACACATGCATGTTATGAGTATAATTTTAACACCATAGATTTCACTGTGTAGGCTATAGGTGTAGGCTTATGAATTTAACACATTGATGAAGGTCCCTGCTGCGGATGACAGCGCAGTGTGAAGGCAAACCGCAGCAAATTAAATATGCAAGAATCCCAACTTCTCCGCCCATTCGCATCAAGTCTACCGAAGTATTAGGTGAGAATGTGACCTTAATCATTTACTGGCCCATAACGTTATTTCCATTCCTTGTACTTGTCATATTTCATTTCAGCATCACATTTCTGCCTAAATCTGTTAATTTAATGCACAGACTCTGTAACATAATTGCACACACAGCCAAGGCTGATACAGGCTTGTTGTCACAGCTTGCTTATCAAATCAAGCCTATAGTCAGGGCTAGTCAGGGCCGAGCACAGAACTAGCTGGGCCCCTAAAAAGGTGAAAAGTGAATGACCACTACCAAGGTGTAGTTTATTTTTATTTATCAATTACTCGCCCCATGAAGCCTTGAATACAAGGAGATTTTGTCGCATTCCTGATCTAATATTGTAATATTTAATTAATTGAAAAAAATAGCAGGCCTTACGGCAAAACTATAATTAACATAAAACAACTCTGTGTAATCACTGGGAGGTCAGGACTGTCCAGGTTTTATAAAAACACATCTTTATATACTATTGCTCTCTTTAAGATTCATCTCCTATTTAGTACTTTAAATTATAAATATTTTAATATTGGATCAGGAATGCGAGAAAAACACAATTTCCATGAATCCAATTAAGGCTTCATGGGGTGAGTAATTGATAGAAGAAAAATGTGGGTGAGCTACCTCTTTAAGCTGGGCGCAGCCAGGACACACTACAGGAAAATCAATCTTCTTTTTCAATCAGGCAGTTTCAGTCAGAGATAGGACTTTGTGACTCTGATGATGATTTTGACCAACAAGCTTATGCAAAGGTTCACATATAGGGGATACAGTCAGAAATCATACACAGCACCATTCATACACCAAAGCAAAATCTCCGGAAAGGATTGTTGAATAAATATATCATTATGGTAATTAATAATGTTAATAATAAGAAAGGACTGTATATTTTAACACTGAATGTAAAAATACTTATGAAAGTAATCAGATTACCATTGGTGTTCAATCATAAAACCTAGGCAGAGAGCCTGTAACAAAAATGGTTATAAACCTTTTAGATTATTAAGTTAAGAATTAGCTTTAACAGGAATATTATTTAGGAGAAAGATCAATATATAAATAATACCTTAAGTAGGAAATACTTTTAAAAAAATACCTTGAAATACCCAAAAGAATAGATGATGAGTCCACACGAAAGAAAGGATTGTCCAGTCAGGAGCTTATAATGTTTCAGCCAGTTAACTTTAGTTCGGAGAGCACAAAGAATGAATCCACATACCAGCCAAATTACAAAAAGTCTCTTCCCGTGTCACCAAATGGACACGGTTAATATAGCATTTTAATCAAGATTGGGAAAGCCACACAGAACAATGTTGGGGCCGGTCATATCCCGACAAACCAGGAAGCATAATGCATATACAGTGGACGAATAGAACGTTTAAGACGTAAATAATGTTTAGGGGGAGACATGAAGTCTGCCTTGCTACAAGGTCAAACAACATTACTCACAGATACACATGTAATCTGTGGCAAACGGGAGAAAAACTACTTTATCTACATGTTGGCTATGGGAGAAGTGAGATGTACCTCAGTAGGACAGTGTGTCTTGTGACCTGAAGATACAAAGGCACATGTAAACTCCATCCACAAACAAGTCCAAAATACCTATCAAGGATAAGTATCTTAAAAAAAAGTGGTCCTGTTTGTGTTGTAATCAATTGCAGGTGTACGTGCTACAGACATACTGTACACACACACTGCCAGTCAGAGGCAGCTAGCACCGCTTAAAATCAGTTCTGTAAGCTCACATGTCAAATGTCATGTCAAAATTATTTGAAACAGAGATCATTATACAGTACATATTGAAATACTAGATCATTACACAGTATATTGGTAAAAATATTGATGTATTTGATCATAATACAGTATGCATTGATATAATACCTCTCTGTCTATCTACCTCTGTCTATAGCTCTGTGAGTCTTGATTTTTTATGTACTGTTACAATTATGTGATGTAATTTCTTACTGGTTTGATGTTTTATTTATTTATGTAAAACCATTGAAAACTGTGCACTGGAGTAACATGGTACACGTCCCAAACTCCCTTCTGGCCCCAAAACTGTGGAATGCACTCCCCGTTGCAATCAGAACTGCAGCATCTTCCGCCGTAGTCTGAAGACCCACCTTTTCAGACTCCATCATGGCCCATAGCACTTATCCTACCCCCTTAGATAGCACTAACTTTTAGACTTAGATAGCATTTGAAACAGACTTATAGCATGTCATGTAGACAGCACAACAATTGCATTGTATGTAGTCATAGCACATCATAGTACATATGTATAGCATAGTATAGTATATATGTATAGTGTCATTATATAGATATGTTCTAGTTACGTTCTTAGCTTAGGCATGTTTCATGATAAATGCATTTTATATATGTGATGTATTCCCATGCTTTTGTTCTTGCCTAATGTAAGTCGCTCTGGATTAAGAGCGTCTGCTAAATGCCTAAATTGTAAATTGAAGACGAGTTTAAATACGGTTTAAAATAAACAAAGTATTTTAATTGAAACTATACCTTTCTTATTATTTATCTATCTAGATTGATTATCCACTTATTGGGTGGCTTGTAGACATTAGTTTTTGTTTTCTTTTAGTTTAGTTTTGTTTTGGGGAGAGGGGAAGGAATTGGCTAACTTTACAAAAGATTGTGAAAATCTTTGAAAATGGGAAAAAGACAAAGAAACATTTTGCATAATGCCATGCCCAGAAGAGGGACTCATGTGGTTAAATACAGGAATTTGGAACATTTGGAAAAGGTTTGATTTTTACTTTTGTAAATGATTTGTCGTATAGGGCATAACAGTGGTGGCCTTGTGTGGTTCCACCCAAAAGTCCATTCATTTTTACCAAAATATATTTTTCAATTATTTTAAGCCTAAAATGAAGCCACCGGTGAATCATGACCATAACACATTTGATTCTTTGAAGTAAAAAATAAATACATAAAAATAAATATTCAGACATATCTTTTCACAGAATCAAATGTTTTATGGTCATGATTCACTCTGTCCGAGAGCCCGAAACGTCATTGCAGCACTCGGGTGCTAAAAAATAATAATAAATAATCCTACAACTGGAGCCTACACAGTTGAGAGCGTTCTCTTTTTTGTTCTCATGATTCACCAATCACCATGCACCTGCTTAATTCTAGGCTTGGAAATCTCTATAGAGGGTATGCGCGTGACATCATCATCATACCCGGAAGTTATGCGGGAATGCCTACTGAGTGGCAAAACACTACTTTCTGGCCTTGACAGCCCATACATCCAAGCAGAAATGTCCTATTTGATTCCATTAAATGACTTTAAACAACATTAAATTCACTTTGTCACTCACTTTGCCACTCGATTTGCCACTCGATCTGCCATTCACTTTATGCATGCACATACCCTCTATTGGGAAATTTCTTTTTTTCCCAATTTCTCCGAAAAATGATCAGATTTTGGATCGGTGGATCGGCTATACTCTATTAGCAGACACCCGACATCTCTTTATGTCTGGTGTCTGCTTCCCTCACGTGTCCTCCAAGCAGGACATTTTCATTTCATTTTCTCCACCACAGTGATCATGGAAATCGCTGCTACACTTTGTATTGGGACGAATGACTGAGTGAATTGTTGATGTACAAAAGGCCAGCAAGTATTGCCCTCAAACTAATATGTGTTCTTTATTTCTATGTTGCATGTCATTCAGTATGCTTGGTACATACTTGTATTGGCCAATTTCATTGACTGCCTAGAGTCAGCAGTGTTTGTATTAGGCAATTAAGTGTAAGTGCATTATACTCAGGTCATCCTGACCCACAAGCTACGTGTGGTCATTCTTTCATCTCATGTCACACTGACTCACAAGCCAGGTGTGGTCAATTAACGATTAGGGCTAGTGCCTGGGCTTGCAGGCTGGCTGCCTCAGTCATTCTTTTGAGTCCTCTGAGAGAGAAGCTGGACGTATTTTCTCTCTTCATAAGCAGTAGAGCTTGAGTTTCTTTTGCTTTGGACATTATGTGTTTTTGTTGCGTGCAACTAAAAGTGAGTACCTATTTGTAATGATGTGCCATTATTATTTGTACTGTTTAGTTGAATTTGCTGCTAACAGACTTATGTTGCTATAGCTTATTATGAGAAGTCATTCACTTGTGCTACAAATGTTTGCTGGATTTAATCATTTTCTTATTTTAATGGTCTTATGCAAATGTTGTTTGAATGTCGCTCATGTTAGCATTACATGTCGCTCATATTAACATTTCATGTTTTATTAGTCAGGTTTGTGAATGCCCTGTATTTTTCTTTGCTTTCTAGAACCACACATGTGTAACACAGAAAAGAGTGGTGAAAAGTTGATGTGGGTGTTTTAACTGGACACTCTGTGGAGGTTGACATCGGTTGAGCAATCAGCTCGTCAATATTACGTCAATTCTTTACACAATTCTTTACAGTTGAAACTAAGAGCCCCTGGACAATGCACAAGCTACACACTGAGATACACAACAGCTGTGCATCCCCTAGCTCAATTTGCGTTAACCAAAGCAGGCCTACTCAAAACATGGCAGTGGGAGGGGTGAGGTTTACATGCCGTAACCAAAGTTGCGTCTCCCATTGGGGAAATGCGCCCATTTTTGTAGAGCACTCTTAACTCTTGTGCTCGATTAACGCCTTCATACATTCACCTAGAAACTTAACCTAGAAAGTGAATGTATTTATTTGTGCATGCTGCTACCCTCTGTTTAAGTGCACTATACTTTGCAATGGGTTTATAAAATGGTATTGTGGACATGTGAGTTGGACCCAGAATTCAAACCTCACAAAAAGGTATTCACAAGACAAAGTAATGAATACAAGAAACAACAGGATACTATTCTTGCCACCTTTATTGAATACAGTAGGTCATATTTTATGACTGTATGGTCCCTTGAATAAACAACAACATACTGTTGTTTCACCTTTGTTGAATACAATGGGTCATATTTTATGACTTTGTACGCCGGTGACTTGAATTGGAGAACTTATTCAGCAGCTTCTTTTCCCTGCAACGATAGGACAATAATGTTAGATATTCAATATGAATCTTTAGATAAATCTTAGTTGAAGATAATGAACCTTCAGTTCATATTGAACATGTATTACCTTGGCGTCACGACTTTTAGTTCTCATCTTGTTGACCTGGCATTCAGCGATGTCTGCACGCTCCTCCGCCTCTTCTAGCTCATGCTGAATCTTCCTGCTCTTGGTCAGGTGAGAGTTGGCTGCTTCCTCCTACAATATGATAGACATGGTTCAAAGCCTCAATATTTGAAAAGAGCTTAAGAGCACCTTGCAATTAGAATCCAAACAAGACGATTTCAGGAAATTGTATTGTGCGGTTGTGGCTATTACAGTGGCCCATGCAGCATTTTCATGAGTGCCTTGGGACCACAAGAATTAGCCTCGACAGGTATTCATTGGCACTATCATGGCTTTGTTCTTGTTCGGCAGCCCGAGCCAAAAAGATTCTCAGCTTACAGGAAACAACATTCAGTGATTTCTGTAGTCTATTTTGGAAATGTTTTACTGTTATGCCTGAAACACAAGCTAGAAATGCAATGTGCCGCTTGTGGAAAGCAGCAAGATGGACACTGAACAATGCTCTGTTGTTGGTCATATTGACATTACATAAGTGATTCCTGTAGTTAAACTATGATAACACCACACGTCACAAAGACGTAGATTTGTCTTACCGCTTCCTCCGCCTGCCTCTTGTAGGCCTTCACCTTCGTCTGCAGCTTGTCTACCAGATCCTGAAGCCTGGCAAGATTTTTCTTGTCCTCTTCAGTCTGAAGCGAGAGAGAATGTATAACTTTAGTTGTATGTCCATGCGATCTCTGTTAATTTTTTCGGTGGCACGATGGTCATTAAAGTGAGCATGATAATATAGTAGTGTACCTGGTATGACAGCTCCTTCACTCTCCTCTCGTACTTGCGGACACCTTTAATAGCGTCTGCTCCGCCTCGGCCTGCATTTTCAACCTCTGCCTCCAGTTCTCGCACCTTCACAGTTGAATGATACATTATGAAATGATTTCTTCTTAATATTTCATTGACTATAAGCCGTGTTGAAGTAAAACTACACCTTACCCTGACTTCCAGTTTCTGGAGCTGCTTCTTGCCTCCCTTCATGGCCAGGTTCTCAGCCTCGTCGAGGCGGTGCTGCAGGTCCTTGACCGAGACCTCCAGGTTCTTCTTCATCCTCTCCAGGTGAGAGCTGGTGTCCTGCTCCTTCTTCAGCTCCTCGGCCATCATGGCAGCCTGGAAAGGACATAAAATATACAGTACATGAAAATGTGGACTCGATAGATATACTTATAATAACGGTGTATTAACCCATGTAGACCTGAGGCCCATTCTATAACCTAACATGAGGTTTTCTGAAAACCTAATAAAATAAATACAAAATTATGATGCTATATGAGACAGACACAGGTGTATGAGACACAGAGGTGGTATGAAAGGTATAACAACGTATAGGTTACACCAGGTCTAAATGGGTTCATATATACTATATATATATATATATATTATAATAATTGAATGTTAGAATGGATAACTTACATCAGTGATGGCCTTCTTGGCCTTCTCCTCAGCGTTCCTTGCTTCTTGAACACTGTCGTCCACTTCACCTTGGACCTGCATCAGGTCGGTTTCAAGTTTCTTCTTGGTGTTCAAAAGGCTTGTGTTCTAAAAAAAAAGAAAATAAAGATTCGGTTTTGCAATGTTTGTGTGCATGACTTACTTTTATGTTGGATATGTTGAGAGTTATTTTTCATGGACTTACCTGGGAGTGCAACAGGCCAGCACGTTCACTGGCGTCTATCAGTTCTTGCTCGGCCACTTTGCGGCCTCTCTCCGTCTGTTCCAGAGCCACTCGCAGCTCCTCGATCTCGGCGACCATGAGGCCGTTCCTGCGCTCCACCATGGCGGCTTGTTCCTTCACGTCATCCTGGCCTCTGCAAGCATCGTCGAGGTGCAGTTGGGCATCCTAAAACAAATCACATTTGAGGTGGTCATGTTAAGAGAAACATCAGAATGTGTTCAGATATTCGGAGAAGTTCCGTTGTTTGAATGTGTCTTAACGAATATGTTTCTAACTACTATGTTTTGCACCTTAAGCTGTCCCTGGACATTCCTCAGCTGCTTCTGGGCCTCGGCAGCCTGGCGGTTGGCGTGGCTCAGCTGAACCTCCATTTCGTTCAGGTCTCCCTCCATCTTCTTCTTGATTCTCAGGGCATCGTTTCTGCTCCTGACCTCAGAGTCCAGAGTGCTCTGCATGGTGTCGGTCACCCTCTGGCTGTTCCTCTTGATCTGCTCCATCTCTTCGTCCTTCTCTGCCAGCTTTCTGTCCACCTCACCCTTGATCTGGTTGAGCTCCAGCTGGACCCGGAGAATCTTAGACTCCTCGTGCTCCAGAGTACCCTGAAATGTACAGGATCAAAAGGTTATAGGATGTTTTAATGTAACATTGATCATATACTCATTACTCCTACACTGTTTGAATATAAAACCTGTTGCGAGAAATCTAAAATATGGTGCATTGTTCATCTAGGAGCTAAAAGTGTTACCTCAGCTTCCTCCAGGGCTGTCTGGATCTCTGACTTCTCTGTCTCCACTTGTTTCTTTGACTTCTCCAGCTCATGGATGTTCTTTCCAGTCTCACCGATATGTTCAGTCATGTCTGAGATCTCCTCTGCAGTGGGTTGAAAATAATGAGTGAATTAACTTTCCATTCAGCAATTATTTTGTATTTGCATTTGAATAAAGATGTAGCCTGATCCACAATTGATCTGTTCTCCCCCTTTTTTTTAACAGTTATTAAAAGAATGTGGTAGAGAAAACTCACGTTGCAGGTTCTTGTTCTCACGCTTCATGGTCTCCAGTTGGTCCAGGGACTCCTCGTAGGAGTTCTTCATCTTAAACAACTCGGTGCCGAGACTACGAGCCTCTTTCTGCGCTCCCTCCAACTCCGCCATGCCCTCTTCATGTTTCTGCTTCCATTCTGCCAAGACCTGCACAGGAGCAGTAATGAAATGTGTAATTTACCCTCCCTTTAAGGACCTGCACAGCATTTGAAATGACATGTGTCAATTACCCCGACTTTAAGGAGGCAAGAATGATTTATGTTTTAAAATAATGTATGTCAAAGCACCTTATCGAAGTTCCTCTGTTTCTTGTCGAGGTTGGCGGCCAAACCGTTGGCCCTCTCCACATCGATCATGAGGTCTTCCACTTCACCCTGGAGTCTCTGCTTGGTTTTCTCCAGAGAGGCACACTTGGAATTCACAGCCTCGATTTGCTCCTCTGCCTCCTGGAGACGCTGGGCGAGCTTCTTCCTGTTGGTCGGTTTTGAATAGAATGTAATCAGTGTGAGCAACATTTTGTTACAGTGAGGGGAACCTTTTTCATATCAAGGCCCATTATTCATTCAGCATTTGAGCCACGGACCACCATTTGATGAGTTCTAGCCTCGCAGACCTAAAGCTAAAGGATATTTTGTTGTTGGATACGATTTTGATGTGGTACCATAGTAGCCTACAGGGTTGAACAGGTTGATCAAAAGAATATAAAAATATACATTTTCTAATCGTGTAGACATCTTGTAAATTAAGTAATGCAGATGTCTAACAATAATCTAACTCTTGAGAGCGTACAATGAGCGTACAATGAAACCAATACGGGTCCATTTGGTTTCATTATACACTCAAGAGAGTTAAAAATCTATAAGGATCCATTTTAGTTACCAACTCTCCATCATTTAGCTGGGGACCACCTGGAAGTTAACCCCCTCAAGGACCGCTGGTTAAAAACCACTGGTGTGAACAACACTGATCACTTACTTGGCCTCCTCCAGCTCCTCGGTGCGTTGGACAGCGTCAGTCTCGTACTTGCTCCTCCACTGAGACACCTCAGCGTTGGCCTTGGACATTCCACGCTGCAGCTCAGCCTTGGCCTCTTGCTCCTCCTCAAACTGCTCCCTCAGGAGGTCACAGTCGTGGCGAGCTGATTGCACGGCGTGGGCGAGGGCGTTCTTTGCCTGGCGAAAGAAAAAAATGCCAAAATAATGTCAGACGGATAAATCTACAAAAAGACGGAATTAGGCCTATTCATATAAACAAATAAAAGAAAAGGCTGCCTCACCTTAACCTCCTCTTCAACAAGTCTCTTCAACTCCTCAATCTGCTGGGTGAAGGCCTGCTTGCCTCTGGTGAGCTGAGAGACCAGAGCTTCTTTCTCCTCAAGTTGACGACCAAACTCACCTGGTTCGACATTTTTATGTTAGTTTCAATCATGTAAATAATCTTTGATCAATACATATTCCTTATATTCCTGGGAGAACTGCTGATCAAAGCATTATCTCTAATCAAGAAATTTGCCTAATTGTGCCTAAATGAAAAATAGTGCACATTTACCATTTTCAGTCAACAGTCTTGCTCTCTGAGCTCCAATATCATTGATCTGGCGAACATTCTCATCACTCTTGGACTTGATTTCACTGAGTTGGTCCTCAAGGGTGCGGCACATCTTCTCAAGATTTCCCTGTTAACATTGGACACATTCAATCACTGAAGTAACCTACAATGTATTCCCTCTTTTTTTCCCCCCTGAAGTATTTTGTCAAGAATTAACACAAACGCAATCTATTCTACCTTTGCCTTAGCGACGGCCTCCATGTTGCTCGACAGGTCATCGATCTCCATCTTGTATTCACTCTTCTCCTTCTCCAGCTTCTGCTTGACGCGCTGGAGGTTGTCGATCTGCTCGCCCAGCTCTGCGACGCTGTCCGCCTGTTTCTTACGGAGAGCAGAAGCGGTGGCCTCGTGCTGCAGGGTGGACTCTTCGAGGTCACGGCGCAGCTTCTGGAACTCAGCCTCGCGCTTCTTGTTCATCTCGATCTGAGCGACGGTGGCACCGCCAGCCTCCTCCAGCCTCTCGCTGATCTCCTCCAGTTCCCTGGAGAGATCGGCTCTCTGCTTCTCAACCTTGGCCCGAGCGGCACGCTCTGCCTCGATCTCCTCCTCCAGTTCTTCAATACGAGCCTTTCAAATGAATGGACATATTAGAATCCTAGTTTACACTTATCACTAAAATCCTAATTTACTTATCAATCATAAAAAAATTATACCTGGAGTTCTTTGATCTTCTTCTGCAGCTGGGCCCCCATAGATTGCTCATCCTCAATCTTACTCAGAAGCTGGCATACTTCAAACTCCTTCCTATGGAATACAGTAATATATATACATATGTTAGTGGTAGTTTTTCTCCATGGCATTTCATATTATTATTAGGGGTACAGCCCGAAGGGCGTAGACCCCTTATTGTTAACGTAAATATTCCGCCGTTTTAACAGTTTTGACATTTCTGAGCTATCGTTTTTCACGAATTTCGGTGGAGGGTAGAGGGTTGTGAGGATCCCTGAGGAACTGAAGCTCACGCTCATTCGTCAAAAGACCTCTAACCTTTAGATCTCTAGATGAAAAAAATGTTTTTTTGGATATCATATTTCATGATCATATTTCATCATATTATATATTATTATATATTATATCATATTTCATTTCATCATCCACGGAATGTGAACAGTTCTCAAGTTATGTGGATTACAGACGTACGTACACAAACAGACAGAGACATGGTGCATTTATAGTTAAGATTGTGCTGCACATTACTTCTTAATCTTCTCATCAGACTGCTGCTTGTCATTCTCCAGATCCATGATGGCTTCCTGGGCCAGTTTCAGATCTCCCTCAAGCTTTCTCTTGGTTCTCTCGAGGTCCATGCGGAGCTTCTTCTCTTGCTCCAGAGAACCCTCCAACTGCACAGCAATATATTTGTCTTATTATTCGGTACGACAATAAACAAACTGTATTCAAATTCGAAACATCCAATTGACTTGATAAACTCACGTCGTCAACTTGCTGTTCCAGCTTCGTCTTGGCCTTGGTCAGAGTGTTGACCTTGTCCTCCTCTGACTGCAGGTCATCCAGGGTCTGCTGATGTGCTTCTTGGAGCGCCTTCTTCTCCTTGGTCAGCTTAGCAAGACCCTCGTCCTGGGAGGCCATCTCCTCGGTCAGGTTTTTCACCTTTAGGCGAAGAAGCACAACGAATGGGTCATTATTGTTCTAGAACTTGATAAGACCGCTATGCTAGAGCGTACCATCGTGAATTGATCGTTATTGTTCTATAACTTGACAAGACGGCTACAGTGTATAATCTATACCTTGTTTTCAGTGGCGTGTTTCTCTTTCTCCACTTTGGCCAAGGTGAGTTCCAGGTCGTCGATGTCCTTCTTGAGCTCAGAGCATTCGTCCTCCAGTTTCCTCTTCTTGGCGGTCAGTTCAGCGTTCATCTCCTCCTCGTCCTCCAGTCTCTCGCTCGTCTCTTTGAGCTTTGCCTCCAACTGGATCTTACTTTTAATAAGACCCTCACATCTCTCCTCAGCATCATTCAGAGCCTCGTCTCCCTAGTTGTCATTGAAAAGGATACGTGAGGGACATGTCGAGCATTTGTTCTGGGTGAGATATATCAGATTTGTTTTGCAGCTGCCTCCTTGGGGGACTGCCATGCCACCTACATTAGATATCATAACATATATAAGATCGGATGATAAACATATAATTAGCAAGGGTATCTTTGAAAAACAAACAACGGGTCCCGCACACTGTCAGACACTGGACAGACAATGTTTAAGTAGCTACTTACTGATGACGCTGCCAGTGCAAGGCCATTCTTCTCCTGCACCAGAGCCACCAGCTTCTCTTCCAGGTTCTTCTTCGAGGCCAGGGCAGTGGCCAGGTCAGTCGTCATCTTTTCATAGTTCTCCTTCATCGCTGACAGCTCCTTCTCAGTCTCAGCGCTCTGCAGAAGAGGCTTGATCTTGTAGTAGACCTTCATCCATGGCCAGTGTTTCACAGAGACGAACGAGCGGAGGTTGAACTGGATGGTGTAAACAGCGTCTCTGTGGAAAACAGTTTCAGTGGATCATGATCGAGGGTTTCCAGGTAATACTGCAGGCTGTGACTATAGTTTATATTATTGTGTCATAGTTGTTACTATTGTTGTTATTACTGCTCGAGGGTTCTTCTCTTGTTTTTTCCTTGCCACCGTCACCAAAAGCTTGTTCGGCAATGTTTGATATTTTATTAGTGATTTGACACTTTACATTTCTTTCATTGAACAGCAATGACAAAGTTTACTTACAAATTGTTTCCAATATTAAATTTATGTTTTCAAAGTACCTTGTCTTCATCATCTTCACAAACTCCTTCCTCATGAGGTAAGCTCGTCCGAGAGCCTGAGTCATGGTGACCAGAGTGAACAGCTTTTCATCTCGCATCTCCTCTAGCGTACCCAGCAGACCAGCTTTGAAGAACACCTGAACACAATGTTACAAACAATCTATTAGAGTAATGTTAACTCCTACTCCTTTGACACATACAAAACAGAAAAAGTGCAAAACTATGGCACCCCATCTTTAAACCAGATTCAGTGTATTTACCTTGGTGTGTCCAAACTTGTACTCCTCAACAGGGACATCAATGGACCCGAGCAGCTTCTCTGAAGCTTTCTTGTTGTCCATGAACGCGCCGTCAGGGCACGCGCTGGCGTTCAGTACTTTGTACCTGTTTTATAAAAGTTCTTGGTCATTTTGCTCTGGCATGTGGTAATTTATTTATTTTTTACTTTGTAAAAGTGGGTCATTTTGCGTTATTATGTTTGGAACTTAAAAGCTGCTGGAAAAAGGAATAAATACCTCTGCTTGAAGTCAGCGTATGGGATCCTGCTGGGGAAGCCCTTTCTACAGATCCTGATGCCCTCCAGGACACCGTTACACCTCAGCTGATGGATGACCAGGAAGTTCTCCATAAGGCCTGTATACAGTAGATGTTGCTTCGTTATTAGAAGAACAAACTCTAGCCAAGTTGCATTGAATTGCCTCACAATCAATCATAGTCTACATTTGTATTTTCTGTGTTTACCTGGAGTCTTGGACTCGTTGGGAATCAGGCAACGCACAAAGTGAGGATGAGTGCTCCTCAGGTTTGTCATCAACATATGCAAGTTTGCCTATTGAGACGTAAAAGAGCCAATTTGGCTTGTTATTAGTAAAAAAGTCATACAATATTGTAATTTTTCCTCCTCTGCAATTATTTGAACTCTTTAGATACTAGTTACTTTTCAGATTTAGGTTTTTCTAAAACATACATTAACCACAACCCCTATTTTAAACATCAGCCACAACGGAAATCGTTTAATTCCAACATGAGACGTGCCTATTTCTTATATAATGTTCATAATAATAATGCTTCATTCTTACAGGAATATAATGTTGATAATAATAAATACAAATTCTTACCCTGAAAGCGCTAGACACAGTCTGCATGGAACCACCCTTCTTCTTGCCTCCCTTCTTTGTATTATCTGTTTATATTTGTTAGAATCATGAGTTATCATTAGTCCTACAGAATGAAAATGCCTTCCTTCTTGCCAGATTCTGAGAGTTTATAATAGGGACAGACTGTAATTGCTTGAGTCCAGTCCCTCGGTGTTCCTGTTGGCTGGCCTTTAAACAGCCATAATAACCCAGCATGCTAAAGGCCCCAAACAGTTCCCAGCATCCCAGAACACATTATATTATATTATATGAATAAACATACCTTCAGGCTCAGGTGGGGGATAGAACACAGCGAGCAGTTTAACTGAAGACTTCTGGAACAGCTGAATGACAGAGTCGTTCAGAGGATCCTTGTTCTTCTCCAGCCATCCTGTGACGCTGTAGTCCACAGTGCCAGCGTAGTGGACCAGGGCGAAGTGAGCCTCGCCCTTGCCTTTACCAGGCTTGGGCTTCTCAAATGCCTTGTTCTTCCCCAGATGCTGGTCAAGCAGCTTGTCGGAGAAGGTTTTGTCTGAAGCCTTCGGGAACATGCACTGCTCTTCAAGGATGGAGAAGATACCCAAGGGCTGTGTAAAGGAGACAAAAAAAAGATACCAAAAACAATATTAACATCATGTCCATTAAACTAAAGCACAAAATAATTGTGTACCTTCTCAATACTTGGACTTGGGTCCATGGTAATACATACAAATATAATAATAATTGTATACCTTCTCAATCAGCTCAATGCAGACAGCCAAATCCATGCCGAAGTCAACGAGATCCCAGGGAATTCCCTCTTTCATGTACTCTTCTTGTTCCAGAACAAACATGGTGTGGTTGAAAAACTGTTGCAGTTTCTCATTGGTGAAGTTGATGCACAGCTGCTCCAGGGTGTTGAACTGTGAGGGGAAATATATCATTAGCCCAAATTGCCAATCACTTCTAATTTTAATTAATTTAAAACAAGTCCATGCTTACATCAAAGATCTCAAAACCAGCGATGTCCAGCACACCGATGTAGAAGTTTCTCTGCTGCTTGGTGTCCAGCATCTCGTTGATCCTAATGACCATCCAGAAGAACTCTTTCTCATAGATGGACTTGGCCAAGGCACCGACTGAGTTCATGACCTAAGGAAATATTATTATTCATAGGGGTACACACTTTACAATTTAGACATTTAGGAAACTCTTAATCCAGAGCGATTTACAGTAACAAGGAAGGAGAATATAAAGTGTGTATGAAATCAGAACATGTGAATCATGCAACGTACTCACC
The DNA here is from genome assembly GCF_951216825.1 of Electrona antarctica. NCBI lineage: Eukaryota > Metazoa > Chordata > Actinopteri > Myctophiformes > Myctophidae > Electrona > Electrona antarctica. The sequence goes on along the minus strand of NC_136803.1, from coordinate 22,604,458 downwards.
TGTGGCACAGTTTGTCCTTTAGTGACATACTCGTTTCCCACTTTCACTCTGGGGTAGCAATACGCCTTAAGCATCTCAGCTGAGTTGATACCCAACAGGTAGCCAATCTTGTCAGCCTCTGGAAAAAAATGGTCATACAATTTGCATTTTAGGCATATAAAAGACACTCGTAATCCAAAGAGCGATTTACAGTAAGCAAGGGCAACACAGGCTAGTAATCTATAGAATCATAGGTTAACCAAATAATCATCAGTCTAAACAGTGATAATAATAATAATTAGGATTGTCCCGATCCGATAACGTGATCGGAAAACGGGGCCGATAACGTCATTTTCGATGTATCGGAATCGGATCGGGAGCAAAAAAACGTAATCGAGACATCCCTACTAGTATCAATATCAATTATATCCATATTCCATATTATCCATATTGTATTGTTGTGATATGGTATAAAGTGTTCTAGAAAAATACAAATTTCGGATCGGGAAAGATCTGTATCGGCAGATTCTCAAAATCAAATAATCGGAATCGGGAGCAAAGAAACGAGATCGGGATATCCCTAATAATAATAATGGAACTATATTGAAGATATATTTTGGTTAGGTTTGATTAATAATAATCATAAAGGTGCAGCTCACCCTCTGTGCCGTCAGGTTCCGCCTGCTCCTCACGCTGCTTCTGCTTGAACCTCATGACTCCATGGTGCATGACTGCGCCGGTGAACTTGTAGATCAGCTGTTTCTCCTCACCGTTGAAGCCCAGGATGTCAATAGCTTCCTGATGTCAATGAGCAGAGATGTGTTCAAAAGATTGAGATTAGGCATTAGATTAACAAACATCCTTGATCCTTTAGAACTGTACACTCAACGGTAAACAAAGCAACATACTATATACATCTATTCAGGCTGTCAGCACATTTCTAAACTGACAATTTAAGGACTTAAATAAGACCATTACTGCGTCAAAAGTAATCAACAAATACTTGTCAAGTATTGGCCAAATTGACAAATGATTTCCTAACAAGAGGCAAAACACGTAGATCGCCTATTTTCACAATATTTATCTGTGAAACTGAGTCAAACTAAATATAATGCCTCGACTCTTAACAATTCCAAGTGCTTGTCGGGGGTCCGGGTCACAGCCTAAAAAAAACCTTTAGGAAGCACTGCTTTAGAGAATACATTTTGCAGAGCAACTGACTGCAGTGCAGATAGTGAGTGACCCTTAGAAAGATTAATGTCCACTCACGTCAGTAGCCTCGAGCTCAAGCTTGTCGTCAATGCTGGCCACAGTGACCACACCCATGCTGATCAGCGGGAAGTCGTAGGGGTTGCTGGTGATCAGACACATTTCTGAAAAGGGAGTAAAAAAAGGGGTGAACATGTGTTTTTATTCATCAATTTATGTTCTCACTGCATCGTCAGTAATTTCACTTACCAACAATCTCAGGTTTGTGGTTGGTCATCATCTGGAAAAAGATGTGGTAACCTCTCTCTGCAGCAAGCTGGTAGGTCACTCTGGACTTCTCCAGCAGATCTATATGGGTTCAGGGTTGTACATGATAACTCATAACTAATAATAATAATAATAATAATGGGTTGTACATAACTCATAATAATCTAAATGGGTTGTGCATTACTCAAATTGTAATCCTCAAATAAAAGCATATATAATTTATCATCTGAACTTCATACTTACATGTCTCAATATCAGCACTGGCCAGTTTACCCGTTGTGCCGAAATGGATTCTGATGAATTTACCCTGTTTGATATAGCACAATATGTTGCATCCAATCCATCTACATTGTGGAATTATTGCAGGTCTTCTCAAAATATATGTATTAATATGTATAATATGTTACACTTACAAAGCGAGAGGAGTTGTCATTCCTCACAGTCTTGGCATTACCATAGGACTCCAGCAAGGGATTGGCTGCAATAATCTGATCCTCCAGTGACCCCTAGAATGTTTTAAGTTTAAAGTTTGGTCAGAATTATTTTAAACTGAATTGCCATCTTGCAATAAATGCTTTATGTTAAAAAATATGTATTTGTTAAAGTAAAAAAAACAAACATATACCTTGATTTTACCGCTATCTCCTGCTGATTTCTCTCCACCAGAACTAGCTGTTGCAAAGTACTGGATGACACGCTTGGTGTTCACAGTCTTTCCAGCACCGGATTCTCCACTGGATATAAATGCATTCACAGAAATACAGTTAGTGAATTTGTGTAGGCCTACAATGATCTTTTTTTAATGTATATGTGATGGAAACTTACGTGATAAGGACAGACTGGTTCTCTTTATCTGTAAAATGTAAATCAAAACGTTTAATCATAGTTACAGCACAAGACCATTATAGTTTTCTGCAGCAACGCAAGCAGGTAATGATGGTAATCACATCCTTGTGTAATATTGCGATTATACAACAGCTACCCTTAAAAAAACATGTCAACTCAATTTCAAACTAAGATATTCAATAATTTATTTAATGACAGATGTAGCTGCTATGACCGAAAATGTCCCTTGAAAAAGGCTGATTTTCTTATTTAAGCGCACGGCTAGATGTCCCTTTCAACCCATCAGATTTCTTCCTCGAAACTGATATAAATATATATTTTTACATTGTACCGACTAGTACGTACCCATCAGCATGAACTGATAAGCGTTGTCAGAGACAGAGTAGATGTGGGGTGGAGCCTCAATACGCTTCTTGCCTCTGTAGGCATTTACAACCTCCTGGTCGTACACTGGGAGCCACTTGTAGGGGTTCACAGTTGCACAAAACAAGCCGGAGTAGGTCTGAAGGGGAGAAAGAACAGAGAGAGAACATTTACATCAGCCAACATAGCACTGAGCAATGAGCATACCACACACTGTATCTCTGGGACAATGGATCAAGTAGCAGTGAGCAAGTTAAATTCAGAACCATGTCCATGAGTTTGTTTGAATTTAAACTTGTACTCTGAGTCTGTACTTTTCTTTCTTTGCTATCTATGGGTGCAACACGGTGCTGTTCTTAGCATGTACAAAAAGCTTACATAGATCATCCATGCTGCATAACGCTCTTTGAGGTTATACAGGACAGTGGCTTCATTGAGGTGGGTCATCATGGCCATGTCCTCAATCTTGTCATACTTGGGAGGGTTCATAGGAGAGACGTCGGCCTCAGCGACAGTTCTTTCCTAAAATAAAATAAAATAAAATAAACTTTAGAATGTGTTATGATTAGAGCGCTACTGTGCCACAATTGGACGTTAGAATACACCTGTACATACCTCCTTCTTATCACCGAGCAGTTCTACGGTGATTTTGGCACCGTCCTTCTTTAGAATTTTACACTTGAGGTACAGCTCTTTCTTGTCAGCTACATATGCTGCCGTTTTGGCATCAAAGGGGGCAGACTGAGACTCCATTCTCTCCTTCTCTGGCTTACGGAGGTAAATGGCAGCCTTGCCGTACTGCTCCATCTCTGCGTCGGTACTCATGGTGGCGGCTTTCTGTCGACAGACAAATAGATGGCGTTGATGCCTTTGCTGCAGTGTTGATTTTGTCGACTAATACTATGACAAAAAATGTTCGTCGACTACCTTTTTTCACTGACGAAAACTAAATGAAAACTAAGCTATGATAACTAAAACTAAGACTAAATATACTGACAATTTCATCAACAAATAAAAACTAGACTAAAATGTTAGTAAGGGACTAGTGGAGAAGAGATCCCGTATAAGTCATTTTACACTTAGTTGCATGCTGAAAATAGCAGATCTACAAGCTTACAACGCGTCGCAGCGTGACACGTTGTGAGCTTGTAGATTGGCTATTTTCAGCAAGTGTAAAATCAGCCATTACGACGACATTAAGTTCCGCCAAAATACATTTTAGTCGACTAAATCAAGTGTAGATCTAGTCTAGTTGACTATAACTAGACTAACACTAAAACATTCCAGGTGACTAAAAGATGAGAAACTAAAGGAAGTTTCATTCCAAAGACTAAATTTACTGCCAAAAACAACACTGCTTTGTTGACTTGAGATCTGTGCCGATAATTGTAGGACTACAGTATGTATAGGACTATTATGGTTATTGTAGGTTTAATAGAAAAATATGAACTCACTTTTTCCCTTATACCAGTAGTGGTGGAATCTTGTGTGCAACCCCTGTGTGGGTGGAAAAAACACATCATTTTGAAGACATTAACACGAGTTGAATGATTTAATACAATGTATAATCATGAATTAAATTGGATATATATCCCAATGTTCATTCTTGCCACACATCACTTTGTAAGAGAGATGTTTTTAAATGTGGCATTAGTTCCACATCTGAATAGAGGATCTTTTCAAAATTCAATATTATTTAAACGCAAGGAAATTAAGTTATACTTTCCCATTTTTTGTTTGTTTGTTTGTTCTTTTGCTCATTCCTAATTTCACCAAGTTATGTTTTGTCATTAGAGCCATGTTTTTTTCTTCTTTTTTGTACTGAAGCAATGCTAGATTTTATTCTCTTACAATTCTTATACTGCATTCACATGGGCAAAGATTCACAGCATATTTGTCGCTTTGTATCTTTGTATCTGAAGTTGAAGCCAGTTCAACTTATTTGTAGCTTTGCATGTTTTGCAAAAAGATGCAGATTTCCTCTGTATCTTTGTATTTGCCCATCTGAACGCTGCATTACACTACATTTCTATTGTATGAATTTAGTTTACATTCAGAGGTGTGTAGACCAGCCAAACTGTACTCAAGTAAGAATTATTGTTACTTTAACTCATGAAGACCTGAGCCCTACAAATGCCTTCTAATTCCGTTCTTCTGACACTTTCAAGATCTTTCGTGGCACAAAGTGACACGCTTGTACGTCTGCTATTTTTGAATAGTCAGCGCAAAAATTAAAAATGAGATGGATGCTTTCCCGGTTTTAATGGGTTAAAATAATAATAACTCTAGTAGATATCAAAGTACTCTTCCAAATACTTGATTACGAGTAAGAAAGTGTCTGGTAAAAAATACATGCAATGCTAATTATTATCTAAATAATCACAACATAATTGAAATGTCTATAAATTGAAATGAATGAGCAAAAGCAAAAACAATTTGGGGGTCCTTGACATGAAAAAGTTTGGGAACCACTGCTGTATACTATGTGTACGGACTAGTCATGTTAAAAATGAATAGCTAACATGTCTAATAGATTTTTCATGCACTATGCAATAGCTAACTGAAACATTTCTATGACTGCATAGCTAACATCAGTAAAAGCATTTCTATGACTATGATGGACATCAGTAAGGACAGATAAGAGGCTCACTTACCGCCAAGAAGAACTCAGTACTCCTCTGCAATGGGTTCTATGTCAACCATCTGAACAGGCTTATATATTGGCTGCTAATTGCTATGCAGAAAAAGTTTCAGGTTCCTCCCATTCTTGCTGACATACGATAGGCCTACCCTCTGTTCTTTACGTCCTTGCCAACGAATAAGGTATGGTATAGAAATAGTACGACTGCCAGGGTGGTGGGATGCTCTTCATTTGGAACAAGGTTGTTATAGTTCACTAAAACTAACAAAATAACGAAAACTAAAATTGAACATACATTTACATTAACTGAACTAAATAAAAACTATAATAAAAAAAAAAACTAACTGAAATTGTATTGTGTGTTTACAAAACTGACTAAAACAAACTGAAATGGTAGACAAAATGCCCCTTTTTTAAAAATATTTGTAAATGGCATCTTTTGTTGAGTTATACTCTGACCTTTTGGAATCCTACACCTGACGATAACCCAAAGTATGAAGAAAAACTAACTATGAAAAATCCCAAACTATGATATGCTTGATTTGGGAAAAGTCTTGAATTACTTCATGTCTTGTCAGATAATTGACATGGTTGGTGGTGTGCTGGGTTTCTAAATTTAGTAAAGTCATTAGTAATCTTTGTCTATATTAGGCCTACTATATACTGTATTACTGAATGTCTTGTCAGATACATTTTTTGGAACATGTTAATATTCAGTGAGGAAGATACATGAGTAAGTACTCAAATACTGTACTTGAGTATAACTTTTAGGAGGTTGTAATTTTAGTTGAGTATTTCCATTGAATGCTATACGTCATACCGGTACTTCTACTGCACTGCATTTCAGGACGAAACCTCCCTGTATTTTACAGCTTTAGTTACACTTTGGGGTGTTGATGTTTTTGTAGTCATGGTTCAGCTGTTTATTAGTTGTTAACTGCTCTAAAAAAATCACTGTCAATTCATCCCTTACTGGCCCATCATCTTATTTACTGTCTTCACTGTCACTTAATCTTTTACTGGCCCATAACATTATTTACATGCCTTGTACTCATCACATCAGCAGTAGCCTACCTTTCAGCATACGTATACAGTCATTTGTTTAATTAACAGACTGTAACAGATAATTCTTTGAGCATTTATTTTTGAGGGGCGCATGCCCAGCTTTGTGTGTTTGTGCCACAGCAATGATTTGATTGGCTGAGCACGGAATGCGATGTATGATGATAAGAGCGCCCCTCACTTCACACGAGTGATTATTTTTTATTTTATCAATCACTCACCTCATGAAGCCTTGCATAAATAGATATTGTGTTTCGGTCCAATTCCTGATCTATTTCCTGATTGATTTAATTAATTAAACTAAATAGGAGGCACGGCAAAACTATAATTAAAAAAAGTATATACTCCAAAACAACTCTGTGTAATCACTGGGAGGCCTACTACTGTCCAGACTCCAGGTTATAAGCAAATCCTTTAAATATAGTATTGCTCTTGTTAGGATTGGCCTCCTATTTACTTTAAATAATTATACATTTTGGAATTAGACACAAACAAAACTGCGTGAATCCAATTAAGGTTTCATGGGGTAGGTATTGATTACATGGTGTGTGTGTGTGTGTGTGTGTGTGTGTGTGTGTGTGTGTGTGTGTGTGTGTGTGTGTGTGTGTGTGTGTGTGTGTGTGTGTGTGTGTGTGTGTGTGTGTGTGTGTGTGTGTGTGTGTGTGTGTGTGTGTATATATATCCTCTTCAAACTGGGCTTCAAACTCAGGAGTTTTAAAATCTTTTAAAATGTGGAAATCGGGTTGCCTCACACACTAGGCCTACAGGAAAATCCTTTATGATTATTGTATACGATTATTTTAAACATGCACACAATGATTAAACAATTGTGTGTAAACAATTACACAAGTGCGCACGCGTGCGTGCGCGTGCACACACAATCTCTATATGGTGTTGTTTTATGGGGGGTACAGTTCCTAACCTCCTTTGTGGAGACTAATTAGTATAGGGTTTCAATTCATCCAGGGTGTTGTCTCCACCTGGGCCTGGCACTCCAACAAAAGACAAATGGCCATGTTTGGAAGGCTAAATTTGACGGCTTTCCGTTATCACTGCTTCAGAAAATAGCCTGGCACGGGCTTAACGGAACTATACATGTCTTCACTCCCTGTAGGGGCAATGTCACTGACGGCCAAGCTACACCTGGCTTTTCTCGCGCGTTTACCCTAAACGCGCGGCCCGCGCGTGCGTTTTTTAAAATAGGACTGGACCTAAATTAAACGCACGTGCGGGGGTAAACGCACGCGTTTTGTGCGCGAAAAGCCTGGTGTAGCTTGGCCGTTAGGTGACCTTCACACCAGAAAGCTTTACTGCGATTAAAACGAATCCTGTTGCACATTGTCGGAAAGTGCACTTTGTTTGGCAGGTGTGAAGCATCATTCGAATCCTAATGCGCATCAAAGAACCGTATTCTACTCCGACAAAAAACGGGGGTTTCGCTTCGCTTCCAATCCCACTTGATTACGATTCGGTATTCAGAAGACATTTCTACAATCGTCCTCGGGTCTAAATGGGTTAGGCGAGGGGGCGGCTGATGGAGTACAACGCCGACTCCATCTCTTCATGGGAAATTAGGCACATTAATATAACGCATCTCTGTTTACATGTTTATTGTATTGTTTTATCTTGATTGTTTTGTTCCACTTTTGCTTTGGCAATGTAAACATATGTTTTCTCATGCCAATAAAGCTCCTTTGAATTGAATTGAATTGAAATTGAATTGAGAGAGAGAGAGAGAGGTCCAGTCCCCGACAGCACGACACATGCACGTTATGAGTATAATTTTAACACCATAGATTTCACTGTGTAGGCTATAGTTTATGAATTGAACACATTGATGAAGGTCCCTGCTGCGGATGACAGCGCAGTGTGAAGGCAAACCGCAGCAAATTAAATATGCAAGAATCCCAACTTCTCCGCCCATTCGCATCGAGTCTACCGAAGTATTAGGTGAGAATGTGACCTTAATCATTTACTGGCCCATAACGTTATTTCCATTCCTTGTACTTGTCATATTTCATTTCAGCATCACATTTCTGCCTAAATCTGTTCATTTAATGCACAGACTCTGTAACAGATAATTGCACACACAGTCGAGGCTGATACAGGCTTGTTGTCACAGCTTGCTTATCAAATCAAGCCTATAGTCAGGGCTAGTCAGGGCCGAAATAAATAGGAGGCATTACGGCAAAACTATAATTAACATAAAACAACTCTGTGTAATCACTGGGAGGTCTACTACTGTCCAGGTTTTATATAAAAAAATATTTATATTGCTCTCTTTACGATTCATCTCCTATTTAGTACTTTCAATTATAAATATTTTAATATTGGATCATCAGGGATGCGTGAAAAACACAATTTCCATGAATCCAATTAAGGCTTCATGGGGTGAGTAATTGATAGAAGAAGAATGTGGGTGAGCTACCTCTTTAAGTTGGGCGCAGCCAGGACACACTACAGGAAAATCAATCTTCTTTTTCAATCAGGCAGTTTCAGTCAGAGATAGGACTTTGTGACTCTGATGATGATTTTGACCAACAAGCTTATGCAAAGGTTCACATATAGGGGATACAGTCAGAAATCATACACTGCACCATTCATACACCAAAGCAAAATCTCCGGAAAGGATTGTTGAATAAATATATAATTATGGTAATTAATAATGTTAATAATAAGAAAGGACTGTATATTTTAACACTGAATGTAAAAATACTTCTCGGCGTTAACGTGCTGCGTTAACGCGAGACTCTTATCGCGCGATAAAAAAAATATCGCCGTTAATCTATTCTCAAAGTTGGGTCTAGGAGCTGGGTCTCTGTAACTGCGAGTGTAGCCTTAGCCTGCTTCAAATGGAACCCTTTTCTAAAAATAAATGGACTAGACTCCTCCGCGGGGACCCCCCTTATCCGCGGACCCCCACACAGACTACCGCGGAGGTCGGCGCGGACCCCCGCGGAGGTCTGCGCGGTAGTCTGTGTGGTCTATGCGGTAGCATCAAGATGCCATCATCCATGCATCACAACCAAAACAAATTAGCTTTGACGGTTGCCACATTTCATGACTGAGAGAGAAACAAGCAACCGTTCTATGAAAATGTTAACAGGCCAGATCAAGTCAGAAAATCCGAAAAAGTCAGAAATTAAGTTTAAAATTAGCAACTATAGTGTTGACTGTCAAACAACAATGTCCAATGTTGTTTTAGAGCAGTGGTTCTCAAACATTTTCATCTCAAGGACCACCAATATTTTAAAGAAACTTTACAGATAAACAAGTCCAAAGTAGCTTATAATGACTAGACTTGGCAACACTGTGAACAGCTCCACAAGCTCACAATATGAAATATTGTGACGTTTTTAGGCTAGTTGTATTGTTAATATCCATAATTAGGGCACCTGGTCTAATGGGCCACCTGGCCTGAGAAACGCGTTCAAAGGACTTACTTCTGGTCATTATTTAGGTAGCGCACATTTTGAATGCCTTTGGCAGACTTCAAATGAGCCATTTTAATCGCGATTAATCGCGATTAACTCCAGGATTGCAGTGCGATTAATCGCGATTAAAAAAATTAATCTATGCCCACCACTATTATAAACCTTTTAGATTATTAAATTAAGAATTAGCTTTAACAGGAATATTTTTTAGGAGAAAGATCAATATATAAATAATACCTTAAGTAGGAAATACTTTTAGAAAAATACCTTGAAATACCCAAAAGAATAGATGAGTCCACACGAAAGAAAGGATTGTCCAGTCAGGAGCTTATAATGTTTCAGCCAGTTCACTTTAGTTGAATCCACATACCAGCCAATTTACAAAAAGTCTCTTCCCTGTGTCACCAAATGGACGCGGTTAATATAGCATTTTAATCAAGATTGAGAAAGCCACACAGAGCTACGTGTCATTGTCAGAAGAACAATGTTGGGGCCGGTCATATCCCGACAAAGTTAAGGGCCTTGCTACACGAGCACGTCTCGGGCTGTTCCCTACGCAAGTTTGTGAACGATATAAAACTTTCCTGCTCTACATTGCGGTTATGTTAATTATTATGCTGTATAGACGAGACCGGTAAACCTCTCCGTTTTCAAGAGAAAGCTGTAGTACACATGGCCGGCCTGTAGATGGCCACCCAAAAGCACCATGGAGTCTGTCTTACTCACACTCTCTCCAACAGACATCCTCAGCCACGCTCCAAAAGTGGCAGCACCTGTTACTCATTAGTAGGCTAATCACTCTGTGAAGAATGTCCACAACGGACTTTTCGCTTCTAAACCCCTTGTTGCTTTTCCCTGTGAACAGAACACAAAGATGAGTAGCCTATTTATTTTTTAACACGCAGCACCCCTCTCCCTCTCTCTCCCTCTCTCTCTCTCCCTCCCTCTCTCTCTCGTGTGCACTGCAATGTCTGTGACTGTGAGACTGACACAGACCGGTCAATAATAGCATAAATAATAGGCCAAATATAACACTTTCCCTCTATCTGTGATCAGCTCCTCACACACATAACTCCTCTCTCGTGCATGCACACCTGCTCAATCTCAGCAACTGTTTGCGTAAATATGTATACATTTTTCCCGATTGGGGGTGTTGTTTCTGTTCTCCAAAAATAGCTCCTCTACAAGCTCATGCATGCGGGCTGTAGATCGGCTATTTTTGGAGAAGAGATTTATAGACATTATGTGCAAATATAAAATAGCTGTGATACTTATATGTAAGTGGTTATGGTGAAATAAACCATTAACACTGGTTAGTTTGGAGGGGGCGAGGGGACTATGACATCACCGTTTCAGCAAATTAGGCGGCATTTGCTATACACACGGAGACGAGAAAGTCGCATCTCCAAACTTTCCCACTCTGGAAGATAGTTTCAAAATTAGCCGTTTAAGTCCCCCAAAACGCCGTATCCGTGTGACAAAAAGGGCAGATCGGCTAATTACTTGCCCGAGTAACACAGAATACGTCCTCGTCTGTACACCACCTCAGTTAAGTTAAGTTTAAGATATAAATAATGTTTAGGGGGAGACATGAAGTCTGCCTTGCTACAAGGTCAAACAACAGTTCTCACAGATACACATGTAATCTGTGGCAAATGGGAGAAAAACGACTTTATCTACATGTTGGCTAGGGGAGAAGTGAGATGTACCTCAGTGGGACAGTGTGACCTGAAGATACAAAGGCACATGTAAACTCCATCCACAAACAAGTCCAAAATACTTATCAAGGATAAGTATCTTAAAAACAAACAAAAAAAGTGCCCTTATTTACTAGTATTTATTAACTGTTTGTGTTGTAATCAATTGCAGGTGTACATGCTACAGGCATACTGTACACACACACTGCCAGTCAGAGGCAGCTAGCACCGCTTAAAATCAGTTCTGTAAGCTCACATGTCATGTCAAAAATATTTGAAACAGAGATCATTATACAGTACATATTGAAATACTAGATCATTACACAATATTGGTAAAAATATTGATGTAATTGATCATAATACAGTATGCATTGATATAATACCTCTCTGTCTATCTACCTCACTGTGTGTCTATATCTCTGTGAGTCTTGATTTTTTTAAAGTACTGTTACAATTATGTGATGTAATTTCTTACTGGTTTGATGTTTTATTTATTTATGTAAAACCATTGAAAACTGTGCACTGGAGTAACATGGTATGAAGACCAGTTTAAATACGGTTTAAAATTAAGTATTTTAATTGAAACTATACCTTTCTTATGATTTCTGTCTATCTAGATTGATTATCCGCTTATTGGGTGGCTTGTAGACATTAGTTTTTGTTTTCTTTTAGTTTAGTTTTGTTTTGGGGAGAGGGGAAGGAATTGGCTAACTTTACAAAAGATTGTGAAAATCTTTGAAAATGGGAAAAAGACAAAGAAACATTTTTCATAATGCCATGCCCAGAAGAGGGACTAATGTGGTTAAATACAGGAATTTGGAACATTTGGAAAAGGTTTGATTTTTACTTTTGTAAATGATTTGTCGTATAGGGCATAACAGTGGTGGCCTGTGGTTCCACCCAAAAGTCCATTCATTTTTACCATAGCGATTTCCAAAAATATGTTTTTCAATTATTTTAAGCCTAGAATGAAGCCACCGGTGAATCATGACCATAACACAAAAAATAAATACATACAAATAAATATTCAGACATATCTTTTCACAGAATCAAATGTTTTATGGTCATGATTCACTCTGTCCGAGAGCCCGAAACGTCATAGCAGCACTCGGGCGCAAAAAAGTAATAATAAAAAAATCCTACAACTGGAGCCTACACAGTTGAGAGTGTTCTCTTTTTTGTTCTCATGATTCACCATGCACCTGCTTAATTCTAGGCTTGGAAATCTCTATTGTCTGGTGTCTGCTTCCCTCAACTGTCCTCCAAGCAGGACATTTTCATTTCATTTTCTATTTCTCACCACAGTGATCATGGAAATCGCTGCTACACTTTGGGACGAATGACTGAGTGAATTGTTGTTGAAACTAAGAGCCCCTGGACAATGCACACGCTACACACTGAGATACACAACAGCTGGCAGTGCATCCCCTAGCTCAATTTGCGTTAACCAAAGCAGGCCTACTCAAAACATGGCAGTGGGAGGGGTAAGGTTTACATGCCGTAACCAAAGTTGCGTCTCCCATTGGGGAAATGCGCCCATTTTTGTAGAGCACTCTTAACTCGTGCTCCAATTGCGCCTTCATACATTCACCTAGAAACTTAACCTAGAAAGTGAATGTATTTATTTGTGCATGCTGCTACCCTCTGTTTAAGTGCACTATACTTTGCAATGGGTTTATAAAATGGTATTGTGGACATGTGATTTGGACCCAGAATTCAAACCTCACAAAAAGGTATTCACAAGACAAAGTAATGAATACAAGAAACAACAGGATACTATTCTTGCCACCTTTATTGAATACAGTGGGTCATATTTTATGACTGTATGGTCCCTTGAATAAGAAACAACATATTGTTGTTTCACCTTTATTGAATACAATGGGTCATATTTTATGACTTTGTACGCCGGTGACTTGAATTGGAGAACTTATTCAGCAGCTTCTTTTCCCTGCAACGATAGGACAATAATGTTAGATAGATATTCAATATGAATCTTTAGATAAATCTTAGTTGAAGATAATGAACCTTCAGTTCATATTGAACATGTATTACCTTGGCGTCACGACTTTTAGTTCTCATCTTGTTGACCTGGCCTTCAGCGATGTCTGCACGCTCCTCCGCCTCTTCTAGCTCATGCTGAATCTTCCTGCTCTTGGTCAGGTGAGAGTTGGCTGCTTCCTCCTACAATATGATAGACATGGTTCAAAGCCTCAATATTTGAAAAGAGCTTAAGAGCACCTTGCAATTAGAATCCAAACAAGACGATTTCAGAAAATTGTATTGTGCGGTTGTGGCTATTACAGTGGCCCATGCAGCATTTTCATGAGTGCCTTGGGACCACAAGAATTAGCCTCAACAGGTATTCATTGGAATGGCACTATCATGGCTTTGTTCTTGTTCGGCACCCCGAGCCAAAAAGATTCTCAGCTTACAGGAAACAACATTCAATGATTTCTGTAGTCTATTTTGGAAATGTTTTACTGTTATGCCTGAAACACATTGCCTGTGTCCGCAGCATGTGTGCCTTGTTTAGCAGCAGCAGCATGCTTCTTTCAGCACCCATGTTACAGTCCCAGGTTCTACAACGCCCATGTGGGCAGTGCAGTTTCACTGTGTGCGTGTCATACAGCACAAGCATGGCAAGCTAGAAATGCAATGTGCCGCTCGTGGAAAGCAGCAAGATGGATACTGAACAATGCTCTGTTGTTTGTCATGTTGACATTACATAAGTGATTCCTGTAGTTAAACTATGATAACACCACACGTCACAAAGACGTAGATTTGTCTTACCGCTTCCTCCGCCTGCCTCTTGTAGGCCTTCACCTTCGTCTGCAGCTTGTCTACCAGATCCTGAAGCCTGGCAAGATTTTTCTTGTCCTCTTCAGTCTGAAGTGAGAGAGAATTTATAACGTTAGTTGTATGTCCATGCGATCTCTGTTCATTTTGTCGGTGGCATGATGGTCATTAAAGTGAGCATGATAATATAGTAGTGTACCTGGTATGACAGCTCCTTCACTCTCCTCTCGTACTTGCGGACACCTTTAATAGCGTCTGCTCCGCCTCGCCCTGCATTTTCAACCTCTGCCTCCAGTTCTCGCACCTTCACAGTTGAATGATACATTATGAAATGATTTATTCTTAATATTTCATTGACTATAAGCCGTGTTGAAGTAAAACTACACCTTACCCTGACTTCCAGTTTCTGGAGCTGCTTCTTGCCTCCTTTCATGGCCAGGTTCTCAGCCTCGTCGAGGCGGTGCTGCAGGTCCTTGACCGAGACCTCCAGGTTCTTCTTCATCCTCTCCAGGTGAGAGCTGGTGTCCTGCTCCTTCTTCAGCTCCTCGGCCATCATGGCAGCCTGGAAAGGAGATAAAATACATGAAAATGTGGACTCGAGACCAGACTCGATAGATATTATCTGAGGCCGATTCTATAACCTAACATAAGGTTTTCTGATAACCTAATAAAATATATACAAAATGATGATGCTATATGAAACACAGGTGTATGAGACACAGAGGTGGTATGAAAGGTATAACAACAATGAAAGGTATAACAACGTATAGGTTACACCAGGTCTAAATGGGTTTATATGTATATGTATATATATGTGAATGGTAGAATAGATAAGGGGTGGAGCTCCTAACTTACATCAGTGATGGCCTTCTTGGCCTTCTCCTCAGCGTTCCTTGCTTCTTGAACACTGTCGTCCACTTCACCTTGGACCTGCATCAGGTCGGTTTCAAGTTTCTTCTTGGTGTTCAAAAGGCTTGTGTTCTAAAAAAAAGAAAATAAAGATTCGGTTTAGCAATGTTTGTGTGCACGACTTGTATGTTGGATATGTTGAGAGTTTTTTTTCATGGACTTACCTGGGAGTGCAACAGGCCAGCACGTTCACTGGCGTCTATCAGTTCTTGCTCGGCCACTTTGCGGCCTCTCTCCGTCTGTTCCAGAGCCACTCGCAGCTCCTCGATCTCGGCGACCATGAGGCCGTTCCTGCGCTCCACCATGGCGGCTTGTTCCTTCACGTCATCCTGGCCTCTGCAAGCATCGTCGAGGTGCAGTTGGGCATCCTAAAACAAATCACATTTGAGGTGGTCATGTTGAGAGAAACATCAGAATGTGTTCAGATATTCGGAGAAGTTCCGTTGTTTGAATGTGTCTTGCACCTTAAGCTGTCCCTGGACGTTCCTCAGCTGCTTCTGGGCCTCGGCAGCCTGGCGGTTGGCGTGGCTCAGCTGAACCTCCATCTCGTTCAGGTCTCCCTCCATCTTCTTCTTGATTCTCAGGGCATCGTTTCTGCTCCTGACCTCAGAGTCCAGAGTACTCTGCATGGTGTCGGTCACCCTCTGGCTGTTCCTCTTGATCTGCTCCATCTCTTCATCCTTCTCTGCCAGCTTTCTGTCCACCTCACCCTTGATCTGGTTGAGCTCCAGCTGGACCCGGAGAATCTTAGACTCCTCGTGCTCCAGAGTACCCTGAAATGTAATACGGGATCAAAAGGTTATAGGATGTTTGTTTTTTTTTATTTTATCCCACGATTTTGTAACCCATATTTCACCCCTGTGTCAATTATATAATGTGATCCTGGGCTCTACACACCCTCCGCCAACCTAGTCCCCATATATGGGGGACATGGGGAGAGCAACGGACTTGAACTCATGCTTCCTTCATGCCTGAGTGTCCAAGTTGCTCCTTTACACCTGACAGGGGGGAGTTTCCTGGTTGGACGTGGCGTGTGGAAGGAACACGTTATTCCAACCAGTTCCTTTCCCCTCCATCAGGCTGGCCAGGGGGAGGCTATAGGATGTTTTAATGTAACATTGATCATATACTCATTACTCCTACACTATTTGAATATAAAACCTGTTGCAAGAAATCTAAAATATGGTGCATTGTTCATCTAGGAGCTAAAAGTGTTACCTCAGCTTCCTCCAGGGCTGTCTGGATCTCTGACTTCTCTGTCTCCACTTGTTTCTTTGACTTCTCCAGCTCATGGATGTTCTTTCCAGTCTCACCGATCTGTTCAGTCATGTCTGAGATCTCCTCTGCAGTGGGTTGAAAATAATGAGAGAATTAACTTTCCATTCAGCAATTATTTTGTATTTGCATTGCAATTGATCTTTCTTTTATTTATTTTTATTCCCTCCCCCCTCTTTTTTTGTACAGTTATTAAAAGAATGATGTAGAGAAAACTCACGTTGCAGGTTCTTGTTCTCACGCTTCATGGTCTCCAGTTGGTCCAGGGACTCTTCGTAGGAGTTCTTCATCTTAAACAACTCGGTGCCGAGACTACGAGCCTCTTTCTGCGCTCCCTCCAACTCTGCATTGCCCTCTTCATGTTTCTGCTTCCATTCTGCCAAGACCTGCACAGGAGCAGTAATGAAATGTGTCATTTACCCTTTCTTTAAGGACCTGCACAGCATTTTAAATGTGTCAATTACCCCGACTTTAAGGAGGCAAGAATGATTTATGTTTTAAAATAATGTATGTCAAAGCACCTTATCGAAGTTCCTCTGTTTCTTGTCGAGGTTGGCGGCCAAACCGTTGGCCCTCTCCACATCGATCATGAGGTCTTCCACTTCACCCTGGAGTCTCTGCTTGGTCTTCTCCAGAGAGGCACACTTGGAATTCACTGCCTCGATTTGCTCCTCGGCCTCCTGGAGACGCTGGGCGAGCTTCTTCCTGTTGGTCGGTTTTGAATAGAATCGAATCAGTGTGAGCAACATTTTGTTACAGTGAGGGGAACCTTTTTCATATCAAGGCCCATTATTCATTCAGCATTTGAGCCACGGACCACCATTTGATGAGTTCTAGCCTCGCAGACCTGAAGCTAAAGGATATTTTGTTGTTGGATACGATTTTGATGTGGTACCATAGTAGCCTACAGGGTTGAACAGGTTGATCAAAAATATATAAAAATATACATTTTCTAATCGTGTAGACATCTTGTAAATTAAGTAATGCAGATGTCTAACAATAATCTAACTCTTGAGCGCGTACAATGAGCGTACAATGAAACCAATACGGGTCCATTTGGTTTCATTCATGGAGTTAAAAATCTATAAGGGTCCATTTTAGTTACCAACTCTCCATCATTTAGCTTGGGACCACCTGGAAGTTAACCCCCTCAAGGACCGCTGGTTAAAAACCACTGGTGTGAACAACACTGATCACTTACTTGGCCTCCTCCAGCTCCTCGGTGCGTTGGACAGCGTCAGTCTCGTACTTGCTCCTCCACTGAGACACCTCAGCGTTGGCCTTGGACATTCCACGCTGCAGCTCAGCCTTGGCCTCTTGCTCCTCCTCAAACTGCTCCCTCAGGAGGTCACAGTCGTGGCGAGCTGATTGCACGGCGTGGGCGAGGGCGTTCTTTGCCTGGCGAAAGAAAAAAATGCCAAAATAATGTCAGACGGATAAAATTACAAAAAGACGGAATTAGGCCTATTCATATAAACAAATAAAAGAAAAGGCTGCCTCACCTTAACCTCCTCTTCAACAAGTCTCTTCAACTCCTCAATCTGCTGGGTGAAGGCCTGCTTGCCTCTGGTGAGCTGAGAGACCAGAGCTTCTTTCTCCTCAAGTTGACGACCAAACTCACCTGGTTCGACATTTTTATGTTAGTTTCAATCATGTAAATAATCTTTGATCAATACATATTCCTTATATTCCTGGGAGAACTGCTGATCAAAGCATTATCTCTAATCAAGAAATGTGCCTAATTGTGCCTAAATGAAAAATAGTGCACATTTACCATTTTCAGTCAACAGTCTTGCTCTCTGAGCTCCAATATCATTGATCTGGCGAACATTCTCATCACTCTTGGACTTGATTTCACTGAGTTGGTCCTCAAGGGTGCGGCACATCTTCTCAAGATTTCCCTGTTAACATTGGACACATTCAATCACTGAAGTAACCTACAATGTATTCCCTCTTTTTTTCCCCCCTGAAGTATTTTGTCAAGAATTAACACAAATGCAATCTATTCTACCTTTGCCTTAGCGACGGCCTCCATGTTGCTCGACAGGTCATCGATCTCCATCTTGTATTCACTCTTCTCCTTCTCCAGCTTCTGCTTGACGCGCTGGAGGTTGTCGATCTGCTCGCCCAGCTCTGCGACGCTGTCCGCCTGTTTCTTACGGAGAGCAGAAGCAGTGGCCTCATGCTGCAGGGTGGACTCTTCGAGGTCACGGCGCAGCTTCTGGAACTCAGCCTCGCGCTTCTTGTTCATCTCGATCTGAGCGACGGTGGCACCACCAGCCTCCTCCAGCCTCTCGCTGATCTCCTCCAGTTCCCTGGAGAGATCGGCTCTCTGCTTCTCAACCTTGGCCCGAGCGGCACGCTCTGCCTCGATCTCCTCCTCCAGTTCTTCAATACGAGCCTTTCAAATTAATGGACATATTAGAATCCTAGTTTACACTTATCACTAAAATCCTAATTTACTTATCAATCATAAAAAAATTATACCTGGAGTTCTTTGATCTTCTTCTGCAGCTGGGCCCCCATAGATTGCTCATCCTCAATCTTACTCAGAAGCTGGCATACTTCAAACTCCTTCCTATGGAATACAGTAATATATATACATATGTTAGTGGTAGTTTTTCTCCATGGCATTTCATATTATTATTAGGGGTACAGCCCGAAGGGCATAGACCCCTTATTGTTAACGTAAATATTCCGCCGTTTTAACAGTTTTGACATTTCTGAGCTATCGTTTTTCACGAATTTCGGTGGAGGGTAGAGGGTTGTGAGGATCCCTGAGGAACTGAAGCTCACACTCATTCGTCAAAAGACCTCTAACCTTTAGATCTCTAGATGATTTTTTTTTATGATTTGCTCGATCCATTTTCTTGGATATCATATTTCATGATCATATTTCATCATATTATATATTAGTATATATTATATCATATTTAATTTCATCATCCATGGAATGTGAACAGTTCTCGAGTTATGTGGATTACAGACGTACGTACACAAACAGACAGAGACATGGTGCATTTATAGTTAAGATTGTGCTGCACATTACTTCTTTATCTTCTCATCAGACTGCTGCTTGTCATTCTCCAGATCCATGATGGCTTCCTGGGCCAGTTTCAGATCTCCCTCAAGCTTTCTCTTGGTTCTCTCGAGGTCCATGCGGAGCTTCTTCTCTTGCTCCAGAGAACCCTCCAACTGCACAGCAATATATTTGTCTTATTATTCGGTACGACAATAAACACACTGTATTCAAATTCGAAACATCCAATTGACTTGATAAACTCACGTCGTCAACTTGCTGTTCCAGCTTCGTCTTGGCCTTGGTCAGAGTGTTGACCTTGTCCTCTTCTGACTGCAGGTCATCCAGGGTCTGCTGATGTGCTTCTTGGAGCGCCTTCTTCTCCTTGGTCAGCTTAGCAAGACCCTCGTCCTGGGAGGCCATCTCCTCGGTCAGGTTTTTCACCTTTAGGCGAAGAAGCACAATGAATGGGTCATTATTGTTCTAGAACTTGATAAGACCGCTATGCTAGAGTGTACCATCGTGAATTGATCGTTATTGTTCTATAACTTGACAAGACGGCTACAGTGTATAATCTATACCTTGTTTTCAGTGGCGTGTTTCTCTTTCTCCACTTTGGCCAAGGTGAGTTCCAGGTCGTCGATGTCCTTCTTGAGCTCAGAGCATTCGTCCTCCAGTTTCCTCTTCTTGGCGGTCAGTTCAGCGTTCATCTCCTCCTCGTCCTCCAGTCTCTCGCTCGTCTCTTTGAGCTTTGCCTCCAACTGGATCTTACTTTTAATAAGACCCTCACATCTCTCCTCAGCATCATTCAGAGCCTCGTCTCCCTAGTTGTCATTGAAAAGGATACGTGAGGGACATGTCGAGCATTTGTTCTGGGTGAGATATATCAGATTTGTTTTGCAGCTGCCTCCTTGGGGGACTGCCATGCCACCTACATTAGATATCATAACATATATAAGATCGGATGATAAACATATAATTAGCAAGGGTATCTTTGAAAAACAAACAAGGGGTCCCGCACACTGTCGGACACTGGACAGACAATGTTTAAGTAGCTACTTACTGATGACGCTGCCAGTGCAAGGCCATTCTTCTCCTGCACCAGAGCCACCAGCTTCTCTTCCAGGTTCTTCTTCGAGGCCAGGGCAGTGGCCAGGTCAGTCGTCATCTTTTCATAGTTCTCCTTCATCGCTGACAGCTCCTTCTCAGTCTCAGCGCTCTGCAGAAGAGGCTTGATCTTGTAGTAGACCTTCATCCATGGCCAGTGTTTCACAGAGACGAACGAGCGGAGGTTGAACTGGATGGTGTAAACAGCGTCTCTGTGGAAAACAGTTTCAGTGGATCATGATCGAGGGTTTCCAGGTAATACTGCAGGCTGTGACTATAGTTTATATTATTGTGTCATAGTTGTTACTATTGTTGTTATTACTGCTCGAGGGTTCTTCTCTTGTTTTTTCCTTGCCACCGTCACCAAAAGCTTGTTCGGCAATGTTTGATATTTTATTAGTGATTTGACACTTTACATTTCTTTCATTGAACAGCAATGACAAAGTTTACTTACAAATTGTTTCCAATATTAAATTTATGTTTTCAAAGTACCTTGTCTTCATCATCTTCACAAACTCCTTCCTCATGAGGTAAGCTCGTCCGAGAGCCTGAGTCATGGTGACCAGAGTGAACAGCTTTTCATCTCGCATCTCCTCTAGCGTACCCAGCAGACCAGCTTTGAAGAACACCTGAACACAATGTTACAAACAATCTATTAGAGTAATGTTAACTCCTACTCCTTTGACACATACAAAACAGAAAAAGTGCAAAACTATGGCACCCCATCTTTAAACCAGATTCAGTGTATTTACCTTGGTGTGTCCAAACTTGTACTCCTCAACAGGGACATCAATGGACCCGAGCAGCTTCTCTGAAGCTTTCTTGTTGTCCATGAACGCGCCGTCAGGGCACGCGCTGGCGTTCAGTACTTTGTACCTGTTTTATAAAAGTTCTTGGTCATTTTGCTCTGGCATGTGGTAATTTTTTTATTTTTTACTTTGTAAAAGTGGGTCATTTTGCGTTATTATGTTTGGAACTTAAAAGCTGCTGGAAAAAGGAATAAATACCTCTGCTTGAAGTCAGCGTATGGGATCCTGCTGGGGAAGCCCTTTCTACAGATCCTGATGCCCTCCAGGACACCGTTACACCTCAGCTGATGGATGACCAGGAAGTTCTCCATAAGGCCTGTATACAGTAGATGTTGCTTCGTTATTAGAAGAACAAACTCTAGCCAAGTTGCATTGAATTGCCTCACAATCAATCATAGTCTACATTTGTATTTTCTGTGTTTACCTGGAGTCTTGGACTCGTTGGGAATCAGGCAACGCACAAAGTGAGGATGGGTGCTCCTCAGGTTTGTCATCAACATATGCAAGTTTGCCTATTGAGACGTAAAAGAGCCAATTTGGCTTGTTATTAGTAAAAAAGTCATACAATATTGTAATTTTTCCTCCTCTGCAATTATTTGAACTCTTTAGATACTAGTTACTTTTCAGATTTAGGTTTTTCTAAAACATACATTAACCACAACCCCTATTTTAAACATCAGCCACAACGGAAATCGTTTAATTCCAACATGAGACGTGCCTATTTCTTATATAATGTTCATAATAATAATGCTTCATTCTTACAGGAATATAATGTTGATAATAATAAATACAAATTCTTACCCTGAAAGCGCTAGACACAGTCTGCATGGAACCACCCTTCTTCTTGCCTCCCTTCTTTGTATTATCTGTTTATATTTGTTAGAATCATGAGTTATCATTAGTCCTACAGAATGAAAATGCCTTCCTTCTTGCCAGATTCTGAGAGTTTATAATAGGGACAGACTGTAATTGCTTGAGTCCAGTCCCTCGGTGTTCCTGTTGGCTGGCCTTTAAACAGCCATAATAACCCAGCATGCTAAAGGCCCCAAACAGTTCCCAGCATCCCAGAACACATTATATTATATTATATGAATAAACATACCTTCAGGCTCAGGTGGGGGATAGAACACAGCGAGCAGTTTAACTGAAGACTTCTGGAACAGCTGAATGACAGAGTCGTTCAGAGGATCCTTGTTCTTCTCCAGCCATCCTGTGACGCTGTAGTCCACAGTGCCAGCGTAGTGGACCAGGGCGAAGTGAGCCTCGCCCTTGCCTTTACCAGGCTTGGGCTTCTCAAATGCCTTGTTCTTCCCCAGATGCTGGTCAAGCAGCTTGTCGGAGAAGGTTTTGTCTGAAGCCTTCGGGAACATGCACTGCTCTTCAAGGATGGAGAAGATACCCAAGGGCTGTGTAAAGGAGACAAAAAAAAGATACCAAAAACAATATTAACATCATGTCCATTAAACTAAAGCACAAAATAATTGTGTACCTTCTCAATACTTGGACTTGGGTCCATGGTAATGCATACAAATATAATAATAATTGTATACCTTCTCAATCAGCTCAATGCAGACAGCCAAATCCATGCCGAAGTCAACGAGATCCCAGGGAATTCCCTCTTTCATGTACTCTTCTTGTTCCAGAACAAACATGGTGTGGTTGAAAAACTGTTGCAGTTTCTCATTGGTGAAGTTGATGCACAGCTGCTCCAGGGTGTTGAACTGTGAGGGGAAATATATCATTAGCCCAAATTGCCAATCACTTCTAATTTTAATTAATTTAAAACAAGTCCATGCTTACATCAAAGATCTCAAAACCAGCGATGTCCAGCACACCGATGTAGAAGTTTCTCTGCTGCTTGGTGTCCAGCATCTCGTTGATCCTAATGACCATCCAGAAGAACTCTTTCTCATAGATGGACTTGGCCAAGGCACCGACTGAGTTCATGACCTAAGGAAATATTATTATTCATAGGGGTGTGAATTACACACTTTACAATTTAGACATTTAGGAAACTCTTAATCCAGAGCGATTTACAGTAACAAGGAAGGAGAATATAAAGTGTGTATGAAATCAGAACATATGAATCATGCAACGTACTGACCTGTGGCACAGTTTGTCCTTTAGTGACATACTCGTTTCCCACTTTCACTCTGGGGTAGCAATACGCCTTAAGCATCTCAGCTGAGTTGATACCCAACAGGTAGCCAATCTTGTCAGCCTCTGGAAAAAAATGGTCATACAATTTGCATTTTAGGCATTTAGCAGACGCTCGTAATCCAAAGAGCGATTTACAGTAAGCAAGGGCAACACAGGCTAGTAATCTATAGAATCATAGGTTAACCAAATAATCATCAGTCTAAACAGTGATAATAATAATAATAATTAGGATTGTCCTGATCCGATAACGTGATCGGAAAACAGGGCCGATAACGTCATTTTCGATGTATCGGAATCGGATCGGGAGCAAAAAAACGTAATCGAGACATCCCTACTAGTATCAATATCAATTATATCCATATTCCATATTATCCATATTCTTTTGTTGTGATATGGTATAAAGTGTTCTAGAAAAATACAAATTTCGGATTGGGAAAGATCGGTATCGGCAGATTCTCAAAATCAAATAATCGGAATCGGGAGCAAAGAAACGAGATCGGGATATCCCTAATAATAATAATGGAACTATATTGAAGATATATTTTGGTTAGGTTTGATTAATAATAATCATAAAGGTGCAGCTCACCCTCTGTGCCGTCAGGTTCCGCCTGCTCCTCACGCTGCTTCTGCTTGAACCTCATGACTCCATGGTGCATGACTGCGCCGGTGAACTTGTAGATCAGCTGTTTCTCCTCACCGTTGAAGCCCAGGATGTCAATAGCTTCCTGATGTCAATGAGCAGAGATGTGTTCAAAAGATTCAGATTAGGCATTAGATTAACAAACATCCTTGATCCTTTAGAACTGTACACTCAACGGTAAACAAAGCAACATACTATATACATCTATTCAGGCTGTCGGCACATTTCTAAACTGACAATTTAAGGAATTGTAATACCTATATAATAAATTAAACAAATAAGACCATTACTGCGTCAAAAGTAATCAACAAATATGTCAAGCATTGGCCAAATTGACAAATGATTAACTAACAAGAGGCAAAACACGTAGATCGCCTATTTTCACAATATTTATCTGTGAAACTGAGTCAAACTAAATATAATGCCTCGACTCTTAACAATTCCAAGTGCTTGTCGGGGGTCTGGGTCACAGCCTAAAAAAAACCTTTGGGAAGCACTGCTTTAGAGAATACATTTTGCAGAGCAACTGACTGCAGTGCAGATAGTGAGTGACCCTTAGAAAGATTAATGTCCACTCACGTCAGTAGCCTCGAGCTCAAGCTTGTCGTCAATGCTGGCCACAGTGACCACACCCATGCTGATCAGCGGGAAGTCGTAGGGGTTGCTGGTGATCAGACACATTTCTGAAAAGGGAGTAAAAAAAGGGGTGAACATGTGTTTTTATTCATCAATTTATGTTCTCACTGCATCGTCAGTAATTTCACTTACCAACAATCTCAGGTTTGTGGTTGGTCATCATCTGGAAAAAGATGTGGTAACCTCTCTCTGCAGCAAGCTGGTAGGTCACTCTGGACTTCTCCAGCAGATCTATATGGGTTCAGGGTTGTACATGATAACTCATAACTAATAATAATAATAATAATAATAATTATAATAATAATGGGTTGTACATAACTCATAATAATCTAAATGGGTTGTGCATTACTCAAATTGTAATCCTCAAATAAAAGCATATATAATTTATCATCTGAACTTCATACTTACATGTCTCAATATCAGCACTGGCCAGTTTACCCGTTGTGCCGAAATGGATTCTGATGAATTTACCCTGTTTGATATAGCACAATTTGTTGCATCCAATCCATCTACATTGTGGAATTATTGCAGGTCTTCTCAAATTATATGTAATAATATGTATAATATGTTACACTTACAAAGCGAGAGGAGTTGTCATTCCTCACAGTCTTGGCATTACCATAGGACTCCAGCAAGGGATTGGCTGCAATAATCTGATCCTCCAGTGACCCCTAGAATGTTTTAAGTTTAAAGTTTGGTCAGAATTATTTTAAACTGAATTGCCATCTTGCAATAAATGCTTTATGTTCAAAAATATGTATTTGTTAAAGTAAAAAACAACAACATATATACCTTGATTTTACCGCTATCTCCTGCCGATTTCTCTCCACCAGAACTAGCTGTTGCAAAGTACTGGATGACACGCTTGGTGTTCACAGTCTTTCCAGCACCGGATTCTCCACTGGATATAAATGAATACATTCACAGAAATACAGTTAGTGAATTTGTGTAGGCCTACAATGATCTTTTTTTAATGCCTATGTGATGGAAACTTACGTGATAAGGACAGACTGGTTCTCTTTATCTGTAAAATGTAAATCAAAACATAAATAAATAACATAAATCATAGTTACAGCACAAGATCATTATAGTTTCCTGCAGCAATGCAGGCGTGCCGTTAATGATGGTAAATCACATCCTCGTGTAATATTGCGATTATACAACAGCTACCCTTAAAAAAACATGTCAACTCAATTTCAAACTAAGATATTCAATAATTTCTTTAATGACAGATGTAGCTGCTATGACCGAAAATGTCCTTTGAAAAAGGCTGATTTTCTTATTTAAACACGGCTAGATGTCCCTTTCAACCCATCAGATTTCTTCCTCGAAACTGATATAAATATATATTTTTACATTGTACCGACTAGTACGTACCCATCAGCATGAACTGATAAGCGTTGTCAGAGACAGAGTAGATGTGGGGTGGAGCCTCAATACGCTTCTTGCCTCTGTAGGCATTTACAACCTCCTGGTCGTACACTGGGAGCCACTTGTAGGGGTTCACAGTTGCACAAAACAAGCCGGAGTAGGTCTGAAGGGGGGAAAGAACAGAGAGAGAACATTTACATCATCCAACATAGCACTGAGCAATGAGCGTACCACACACTGTATCTCTGGGACAATGGATCAAGTAGCAGTGAGCAAGTTAAATTCAGAACCATGTCCATGAGTTTGTTTGAATTTAAACTTGTACTCTGAGTCTGTACTTTTCTTTCTTTGCTATCTACGGGTGCAACACTGTGCTGTTCTTAGCATGTACGAAAAGCTTACATAGATCATCCATGCTGCATAACGCTCTTTGAGGTTATACAGGACAGTGGCTTCATTGAGGTGGGTCATCATGGCCATGTCCTCAATCTTGTCATACTTGGGAGGGTTCATAGGAGAGACGTCGGCCTCAGCGACAGTTCTTTCCTAAAATAAAATAAAATAAAATAAACTTTAGAATGTGTTATGATTAGAGCGCTACTGTGCCACAATTGGACGTTAGAATACACCTGTACATACCTCCTTCTTATCACCGAGCAGTTCTACGGTGATTTTGGCACCGTCCTTCTTTAGAATTTTACACTTGAGGTACAGCTCTTTCTTGTCAGCTACATATGCTGCCGTTTTGGCATCAAAGGGGGCAGACTGAGACTCCATTCTCTCCTTCTCTGGCTTACGGAGGTAAATGGCAGCCTTGCCGTACTGCTCCATCTCTGCGTCGGTACTCATGGTGGCGGCTTTCTGTCGACAGACAAATAGATGGCGTTGATGCCTTTGCTGCAGTGTTGATTTTGTCGACTAATACTATGACAAAAAATGTTCGTCGACTACCTTTTTTCACTGACGAAAACTAAATGAAAACTAAGCTATGATGACTAAAACTAAGACTAAATATACTTCATCAACAAATAAAAACTAGACTAAAATGTTAGTAAGGGACTAGTGGACAAGAGATCCCGTATAAGTCATTTTACACTTAGTTGCATGCTGAAAATAGCAGATCTACAAGCTTACAACGCGTCGCAGCGTGACACGTTGTGAGCTTGTAGATTGGCTATTTTCAGCAAGTGTAAAATCAGCCATTACGACGGCATTAAGTTCCGCCAAAATACATTTTAGTCGACTAAATCAAGTGTAGATCTAGTCTAGTTGACTATAACTAGACTAACACTAAAACATTCCAGGTGACTAAAAGATGAGAAACTAAAGGAAGTTTCATTCCAAAGACTATGACTAAAATAAAATCTAAATTTACTGCCAAAAACAACATTGCTTTGTTGACTCTAGATCTGTGCCGATAATTGTAGGACTACAGTATGTATAGGACTATTATGGTTATTGTAGGTTTAATAGAAAAATATGAACTCACTTTTTCCCTTATACCAGTAGTGGTGGAATCTTGTGTGCAACCCCTGTGTGGGTGGAAAAAACACATCATTTTGAAGACATTAACACGAGTTGAATGATTTAATACAATGTATAATCATGAATTAAATTGGATATATATCCCAATGTTCATTCTTGCCACACATCACTTTGTAAGAGAGATGTTTTTAAATGTGGCATTAGTTCCACATCTGAAAAGAGATTTTTTTTGTTTGTTTTGTTTTTTTGCTCATTCATAATTTCACCAAGTTATGTTTTGTCATTAGAGTTGTTTTTTTTTCTTTTTTGTACTGAAACAATGCTAGATTTTATTCTCTTACACTTCTTATACTGCATTCACATGGGCAAAGATTCACAGCATATTTGTCGCTTTGTATCTTTGTATCTGAAGTTGAAGCCAGTTCAACTTATTTGTAGCTTTGCATCTTTTGCAGCATCTACAAACATCAGATTTCCTCTGTATCTTTGTATTTGCCCATCTGAACGCAGCATTACACTACATTTCTATTGTATGAATTTAGTTTACATTGAGAGGTGTTTAGACCAGCCAAACTGTACTCAAGTAAAAATTATTGTTACTTTAACTCATGAAGACCTGAGCCTTCTAATTCCGTTCTTCTGACACTTTCAAGATCTTTCGTGGCACAAAGTGACACGCTTGTAGTCAGCTCAAAAATAAAAAATTTGATGGATGCTTTCCCGGTTTTAATGGGTTAAAATAATAACTCTAGTAGATATCAAAGTACTCTTCCAAATACTTGATTACGAGTAAGAAAGTGTCTGGTAAAAAATACATGCAATGCTAATTATATTTAAATAATCACAACATAATCGAAATGTCTATAAATTGAAATTAATGAGCAAAAGCAAAAACAATTTGGGGGTCCTTGACATGAAAACGTTTGGGAACCACTGCTGTATACTATGTGTACGGACTAGTCATGTTAAAAATGAATAGCTAACATGTCTAATAGATTTGTCATGCACTATGCAATAGCGAACATCAATGAAGCATTTCTATGACTGCATAGCTAACATCAGTAAAAACATTTCTATGACTATGATGGACATCAGTAAGGACAGATAAGAGGCTCACTCACCGCCAAGAAGAACTCAGTACTCCTCTGCAATGGGTTCTATGTCAACCATCTGAGCAGGCTTATATATTGGCTGCTAATTTGCAGACTATGCAGAAAAAGTTTCAGGTTCCTCCCATTCCTGCTGACATACGATAGGCCTACCCTCTGTTCTTTACGTCCTTGCCAACGAATAAGGTATGGTATAGAAATAGTACGACTGCCAGGGTGGTGGGATGCTCTTCATTTGGAATAAGGTTGTTTTAGTTCACTAAAATTAAAAAAATAACGAAAACTAAAATTGAAAATACATTTACATTAACTGAACTAAATAAAAACTATAATAAAAAAAAAAACTAACAAACTAACAAAACAAACTGAAATGGTAGACAAAATGCTCCTTCTTTAAAAATATTTGTAAATGGCATCTTTTGTTGAGTTATACTCTGACCTTTTGGAATCCTGCACCTGACGATAACCCAAAGTATGAAGAAAAACTAACTATGAAAAATCCCAAACTATGATACACTTTATTTGGGAAAAGTCTTGAATTACTTCATGTCTTGTCAGATAATTGACAAGGTTGGTGGTGTGCTGGGTTTCTTCATTTAGTAAAGTCATTAGTAATCTTTGTCTATATTAGGCCTACTACTGTATACTGAATGTCTTGTCAGATTCAGTGAGGAAGATACATGAGTAAGTACTCAAATACTGTACTTGAGTATAACTTTTAGGAGGTTGTAATTTTAGTTGAGTATTTCCATTGAATGCTATACGTCATACCGGTACTTCTACTGCACTGCATTTCAGGACGAAACCTCCCTGTATTTTACAGCTTTAGTTACACTTTGGGGTGTTGATGTTTTTGTAGTCATGGTTCAGCTGTTTATAAGTTGTTAACTGCTCTAAAAAATAGTCTGGCATCGGCAACGGATGTCTTCACTGTCACTTCATCCTTTACTGGCCCATCATTTTATTCACTGTCTTCACGGTCACTTAATCTTTTACTGGCCCATAACGTTATTTACATGCCTTGGACTCATCACATCAGCAGTAGCCTACCTTTCAGCATACGTATACAGTCATTCATTTAATTAACAGACTGTAACAGATATTAATGCCACAGACGAAAAACAGTTTTTCGTCTGTGGTACTCAGGGGAGCATGGCTGCCCAGCATTGTGTGTTTGTGCCACGGAAATGATTTGATTGGCTGAGCACGGAATGTGATGTTTGATGATAAGAGCGCCCCTCACTTCACACAAGTGTGATTATTTTCTTTTATCAATCACTCACCTCATGAAGCCTTGCATAAATGTATATGCATATACTCCAAAACAACTCTCAGCGTAATCACTGGGAGGCCTACTACTGTCCAGGTTATAAGCAAATCCTTTAAATATAGTATTGCTCTTGCTAGGATTGGCCTCCTATTTACTTTAAATAATTATAAATTTTGGAATGAGACAAACACAAAACTGTGTGAATCCAATTAAGGTTTCATGGGGTAGGTATTGATTATATATACAGTATATATATATACACCTCTTCAAACTGGGCTTCAAACTCAGGAGTTTTAAAATCTTTTAAAAAGTGGAAATCTGGTTGCCTCAGGAAAATCCTTTGTGATTATTGTATACGATTATTTTAATCATGCACACAATGATTAAAAGTTGCACTGCTGCTACCCCAAACATATAGGGCTCCATCTTGCGCCACCCTTATCCCTAAACTTATTTTGTGTGTGTGTGTGTGTGTGTGTGTGTGTGTGTGTGTGTGTGTGTGTGTGTGTGTGTGTGTGTGTGTGTGTGTGTGTGTGTGTGTGTGTGTGTGTGTGTGTGTGTGTGTGTGTGTGTGTGTGTGTGTGTGTGTGTGTGTGTGTGTGGTGGCATATTGTTTTATGGGGGGTAAAGTTCCTAACCTCCTTTGTGGAGACTAATTAGTATAGGGTTTCAATTCATCCAGGGTGGTGTCTCCACCTGGGCCTGGCACTCCAACAAAGACAAATGGCCATGTTTGGAAGGCTAAATTTGACGGCTTTCCGTTATCACTGCTTCAGAAAATAGCCTGGCACGGGCTTAACGGAACTATACATGTCTTCACTCCCTGTAGAGGCAATGTCACTTCATCATTTACTGGCCCATAACGTTATTTCCATTCCTTGTACTCGTTATATTTCAGCATCACATTTCAGCCTAAATCTGTTAATTTAATGCACAGACTCTGTATCAGACTCTGTATCAGCCAAGGCTGATACAGGCTTGTTGTCACAGCTTGCTTATCAAATCAAGCCTATAGTCAGGGCTAGTCAGAAAAATGAATGAACACTACCAAGGTGTAGTTTATTTTTATTTATCAATTACTCACCCCATGAAGCCTTGAATACAAGGAGATTTTGTCGCATTCCTGATCTAATATTGTAATATTTACTTCATTGAAATAAATAGGAGGCCTTACGGCAAAACTATAATTAACATAAAACAACTCTGTGTAATCACTGGGAGGTCTATATACTACTGTCCAGGTTTTATATTAAAAAAATCTTTATATACTATTGCTCTCTTTAAGATTCATCTCCTATTTAGTACTTTAAATTATAAATATTTTAATATTGGATCAGGAATGCGAGAAAAACACAATTTCCATTAATCCAATTAAGGTTTCATGGGGTGAGTAATTGATAGAAGCAAAATGTGGGTGAGCTACCTCTTTAAGCTGGGCGCAGCCAGGACACACTACAGGAAAATCAATCTTTACATATCTCTCTCTATCTTCATAGTCAACTCAACCCCTTCTTGGACATAGACGATCTTCACGGGACCTGAACAAGAGCTGCATGATTTTCACAAATTCATTCGGCTAATTCAACTACCTGATACTGAGTTTGGCGTACAGTAGTAAATCTGAAATTCACTTTCCTGACATAAATATTTCGAGGAATGATAATGGCGATGCACACATATCTATCGAAAAAGTAGTGACTGTAACATGATCCTACGAGCAGCCATCCCTCCAGTCTCCAATCTCCAAAATTCCCTCATGGGCAGTTTCAGTCAGAGATAGGACTTTGTGACTCTGATGATGATTTTGACCAACAAGCTTATGCAAAGGTTCGCATATAGGGGATACAGTCAGAAATCATACACTGCACCATTCATACACCAAAGCAAAATCTCAGGAAAGGATAAGTATCTTAAAAAAAAAAAAAAAGTGCTCTTATTTACTTTACAATAGACTGATTGATTGAAGTATTTATTAACTGGATAACACCATAAAGCTTCCTCACTGTTTCCTCACCCTCCATCTTTCTCTTTCAGACGGGCCCTTACCTTAAAAGATAAACTTGTGAGGAGCTACTCGTCTGTGGGTGCTATGCCTATTGCCCATGTGGACTGTGTATTATTATTATAACTACTGTGACATTGACTGTTTTGTAATGATTAATTATAAATGCACCATTCACCATGATTGGCATGCAGTCTGTGGTGACTGTGGTCGCTCTATAATGGGGACTTGGCGAGTGTGCGCATGTCCCTGACCCTAACTGTTGGACCCTGACCCTTGACACAATAGTCTTTTTAAACAACGTAAATGAGCGGAGTGCCTTGGAGCTTTCTGAGGTTCACCTGTCTTTAACACTTGGATGTCATTGCCCCCCACGGCAGAGACTATTAATATCCGCCATAGGGCCGGCCATAGGGCCAACTGGGCCACCAGCTGGTGTGTGTGTGTGTGTGTGTGTGTGTGTGTGTGTGTGTGTGTGTGTGTGTGTGTGTGTGTGTGTGTGTGTGTGTGTGTGTGTGTGTGTGTGTGTGTGTGTGTGTGTGTGTGTGTGTGTGTGCTGTTTAAAACAGTGGTTCCCAAACCTTTTCATGTCAAGGACCCCCAAATTGACACTAATTAGCCTGCGGACCCCCATTTGAAAATAACATGCCATGCAGGGACCCTCCATAAGAGAAGATGTTTACGGCTCTAGCAGTGATTCTAAACCTGTTCGATTTCAAGGAGCCCCGGTTACCCTGAAGTGATAAAAAAGTAATAAAAAGTATTTTTGGCCCCGTGATTACGAGCTGTGCGACCTCTCCTTTCTATCTGGCCTCCGACTTTGTCTCATTGCAGCACGAACTGCTAAATAGCAAACTGCTACTAAATGGCCACAAAACCAAGGCCATGCTATTTTCTCCAAATAGCCTAGTCAATGTCCCCTCAAATATCACCACTCTGAATGGAGTATCCATTGAATGTGTTGAGTTGTATACATATCTTGGGATTTGGTTGGACAACAAGTTAAACTTCAAACACCACATTGACGCCTTGGCAAAAAAGCTTAAGTTCACGCTTTTGCTTCTCGCCAATACTGTATACCGCTTTGATAGTTCCTCAACTCTGAGAAAACTCTACCCCTTGTTTCATGCTGCATTGAGGTTCATAACCAACTCCCCCTATAGGACTCTTCAGTGTACGCCCTAGTGGTTTGGTAATATATTCCTTAACGTCTCGCATGTTGCTACATCTCACTTATAAAGCTATTATTGGTAATCTCCCACTTTACATTATTTGTTCTAAATTTGAACTTGTCCAAAACTCTCTCAACCTCAGATCAAATGCTTGGCTGCGTTACGTCGTGCCCCCAACATAATCTGAGGCTGGGGGGGAAAAGCCTTGCTTATTTCGGACCCTGGCCGATCTTGGAATGACCTACAGACCAGACTCAAGGCTGCTGTGATTCCCCTAGTGAGCTTTAAAAGGATTGCCATGATGTAAGGCACACTTCCCAAACACTGCATCTGCTTTGACGTATAGCAAATGTTCTCTTGCTTTTAATTTTACTAGCAAAATCCATTGCTTAGTTTTTATTTATTAGTCTTTATTGGTTGCGTTACTAGATGTTCCTGTTCTCCCTTTGAGCTTCTTCTGTAGTGGGTAGTGTATTTATGAGCATTGTATGTTTGTCCTGTTATTGCCTTGTCTTTATTGTTACTGGCAGAGCTGTGTCACTTATTTAGCCTCTTCTCTTGAGACTTCAGTCTCAATGTGTTTTTTACTGTGTTAAATAAAGGTTAATAGATATATAATATATATACATTTTAAAGTTTGTCTCCCGTGGTCAGCACCACCCTACTTTTGGTGTGTGCTCCTATCTTTTTGTTTGCTTTGAAGGACCCCCAGTTTGACATGCAGCTACGTAACGGACCCTCATTTAATGGCATTTCTTCTATCTATGGGCCCCCCAATTTATATTGTAAAATCAATGTTAATTTAACTCTGAGAGTGTCCAAATGGAACCAAGTGGACCTGTTGGTCCATTTGGTTCCAAACTATCATTTAGCTGGGGTCCCTGGGACCCCCTGGAACTGCCTGAGGGTCCCCGGACCCCACTTTGGGAACCACTGGTGTGCTGATGTGGCCACTTCCTTTGGGCTTGTAGACCACTGGTTGCTTATTTCTCTCGTAACATCTGGCAGACTGGCAACACCGTTGGCAATGCTTGCTGACGTCATTGATCCAGTGGAAAGAAGCGCCAGCCGCAGTTGTCCTTACATTTCATTGTTGAGCTTTGTCTTTTGTTGTTATTTCAGGTAAATTCGAATTCCTGTTGCTTGCTGTTTTAATCAATGTAGAATGTGTGAATGTGTTTCACTGTGTCAGATATTGCACACATATTGGATAAGGATGCAAATAAGACAACTAATTAGCAGCATAGTGCTATCGCAGCTATCGCTAGTCCTAGCAGGAGCAATGTGGGTTGTGTGTTGTTGGAACTTGGAACGTGTTGTGGAATTCCATGGTCATTGTAGTCAAGATTTTACACTAAAATTACTGCTGTTAAAACACAACTCATTAGCACCTGCAGTTACCAAATGCATGTTTGCATACCATTGATTGATTGATTGATTTATTAACAGTTTGCAGAATAGAGCTCCGAAGTCTGACGTCACTTTCAGTAGAGGGTGTCAATCTCCAGGTTCATGTATTTGTTTTTTGCATTGAGATCCCCAAACGGCGATTTTAGGTCGCTTCATATAAGAACTGTGTTTGAAAAATAAACCGACCACCTCGGCGTTTCTGTCAGGGGAGTGGCTGTGCATCGTTAATGATGTCCATTCATATTTGATACAGCCAGTTTCTAGAGAAAATGGAATTAATGTGACCGCAAAAGCCTTGAAACTACATATGAATGCAATGTCGCTGAGCATATACGTCACGCCCAGCTGTCAACATATTGCGTTCCTGAGATTCCTCGTTGACGTAAGCTCAGCTGGTGGTGACTCGACTCGTACTAACCACGATACATTATATATCAATAAAATAAAAATAAACGTAATTAACGTTCAGTTTCTGTTGTGCGACGGGCTGCGGGCAGAAGCAGCCTACCCGGAAATGTAGTCTCTGGGTTGTTTGGCTCGTTTCTAACGCTTATTTTGTTACTCTTTGGGTATATTTGTACATTTCCACCTTCAGTCGATGCTTCATATCCATATGAGTGAAAAGGCCCGGGTGATCGGTTTATTTTTCAAACACAGTTCTTATATGAGGCGATCTAAAATCCCCCTATTGAGAGTACAATGCTTATAAAAACATACATGAACCATGGCGCTCACTGCCCTCTACTGGTAGTAGAGGGCAGTGACGTCAGGACTTCGGTGCTCTATTACAGTACATTTCAAGTACAACTCAATACAACAACTGTTAACTGTGAGTGGACGACACCATAAAGCATTACACTTGTTTACAATAGGGCCCACCATTTTCAATTCATCAAAACAATTAGAGACGTACGAATATACACAACTATATAGTCAAAACAGGAAATCATCATAGAGGAGGTAAAAAGGAAAAAGAAACATAGGCCTATACAGTGATGGGAAAAAGGAAGGTGTGGGTGGGGGAATCAGATTTTACGGGGGCCAGTTTCGAATTGCAGCCGTCCGTAGGTGCCCTTTGAGGGCGGTTTTGAAGGAGTCAAGGGATTACGCATGTCTCAATGACTGTTGGTAGGGCGTTCCACATTTTGGTGGCATAGGAGCGAAATTAATTTAGTCCCTTGTATGTGCCGAATCTGGGTTGCACATGGTTTGTTTCACTCCCTCTGGTGTTGTGGGTGTGGACTTCTTTGACATTAAGGAAGTATAATAGACTGTGGGTATCTTGGTGGTGTATCGAATCTTGTGAACCAGACCCATTGCAAGATGCTGTACTCTGTCGTCAACCCTAAGCCATTCCAGCCTGTCAAAGTGGGCACGGGTGAGGTGGGTTCGGGGACTGAGGCCAAGTAGTACTATAGTAACCTGACCAGTTTGTTTTGGGAAGTCTGGAGCCTTGTTTTAAGGGCCTTTTGAGGTGCTGTGGTACCAAGAGGTGCATGCATAGTCGAAGAAACCTTGTACGATAGGGTCTTCAAGGTGTTTTTGTTGACCAGTGAGGAGATCCTGTATAGGAATCTTGTTCTTTCGTTGACTTTTTTGATTACGTTGATGGCCATTTCATCACCGGAATGATTTGCCTCCAGGATGGAACCTAGGTAGGTAATTTCATCTTTTCGTGTGATAATATTGTCACCCACTCTATAAGCCATCATGCCTTCCTGAGATTACTATTTGATCCAAATAGAATGGATTCAGTTTTTCCCAGGTATAAAGATGGTTTGTTATCAGCAAGCCAGGTGCAGATTCTACCGAGTTCAGAGCTGAAGGCCTTTTCAACCTGCAGTTTGTTCCTGTCTGAGACCAGCAGTGCTGAGTCATCCGAACAGGAACAAGTTGCAGTCACAAGCTGATGTCATGTCGTTTAGATATATTAGGAGCCGAATGGGTGTGTTGATGGGCCTAGTAAAGGCCTATCAACACAGTGCTTAAACCATAGGACAAAGGCAAACCGGTTTGAATGAATGAATGTTCATTTCGAACTCTTAAATAAAAGACAATAGAAACAAAATACAATATTACATTAAAAGAAAAAAGAGGCCCAGGCGGTGGCGTAACCGTCTGGGCACCCGACTGGTAATCCAGTCGCAGTGTGCCGCGGGTTCGACTCCCGAGCCCGACACGGCCTTTACTGCATGTCTTCCCCCATCTCTCTCCCGTTTCCTGTCAGCCTACTGTCTGTCCCTTCAAAAACCAATAAAAGGCGTAAGCCGCAAAAAATATCTTAAAAAAAAAAAAAAAAAGATATAAAAGGTGGCATGAGTATGTCGGCTACTCTCAGTGCTTAACACCGCTGCGCGATGAAGTATGTCTCGCTATGGAGTGCCACACAGAAGAAACCAGCATTCCCCAAAACAACAGGTTTGGGGATCTGTTGGGAATTGATTACATGAGCGCATAGTGGGAGCAGCCATGCATGAGTATGGGTATACTGTACTCACTCACTGCCTAGTATTTCTGTCCGAAACGTTGGTTTGTGTTCTTTGTGTCCACAATAAACTCATGGCATACATTGGCAGCTACAAGTGTGCACGTGCGGCTATACATACTTCCTTTTCTGGGTAGAGAGGCCACCTGGGAGACCAGGGTCCATGGTTCACACCTACGGAACATGGTCTATGTGTCAGAAGTGTCATTGAGCAAGACACTTGACCCTTAACTGCTTCCCGGGTGCTGTATTAATGTAACTTGCCCACTGCCCCTAATAGTTAGGATGGGTTTAATGCAGGGGACACATTTCATGTTTCTGCAAATGTCCTGTGACAAAAAATAAATCTCTCTCTCTCTGTCTCTGTTGTCAGGAGGAGCATTATGCACCGTTTACTTTTAACGGTGAATAAAGATGATCAGCTTTTTGGAGTCGTCAAACTCTACATGCAGGAGGATAATGCAGAGGTATCTTTATCATCTATTCACTCATTTGCTGCCAAATGTATTTTCCCTGTTCTTCTGCCCCAAACGAACAACATTTTGGAGTGACATTTTTACGTTTTTATCAGCGTGCGTGCGTGTGTGGGGGTGTGTGAAAGAGAATGTTTGTTTATACAACTTTATTTATACAATGTTTAAAGACAAGAAAGACACATACAAAGAAAAAGGCAGTGGGGTCCAAAGTTGGGAAAGTTGTCTTTGGTGTCTTTAGTGTACTATGTAACGTTGTAACAACTATATAGCATATTATGTCCCGACAGTGTCTCAAAGAGTCCTATTGACCGATGACCCGGCATAGGAGTAAAGTGTTAGGTTTGGCAGTTTCCAAAAAGGTATAAGTCCAGCTGGCTAGCAGAGTTGTTCTCACATTATTTCGGGGGCCCAGGGCGTTTATTTGATGACAGTCACACAGTCAACCCGACATACTAGTGGCACTACACGACATGTTACAAGCTACAGCCGAAATTAGACGTCGTCAGATGGGGCCATGTGCCGAAAATAGCAGATCTACAGACTTACAGCGTGTTGCAGGTGCGAAGTGCTGTAAGCTTGTAGATCTGCTATTTTCTGCACGCAGTCCGCTGTGCAGTGAGGTATAGCTCATATATGACGCTGCCATTCGCTCTACTGCTTCGGTACACAATAATCATGTGACCGTTTATTTTATTTCTCTTGTAATTTCCACAGACCACCACAGGGAGAGATCTACAAGAGATGGCCTCCAAAAGATCTTCAACATTGTCAAAGAGACAACAAAAGAAGGACCAGAGACGTGGACCGCTTGATGCAAAGAAGAAACCTGTAGTGAAGCCATTAAGAACAGGTACTTCTTTTTCTTTTCTTTTCATTTTTTTAGGTTTCCACTGACTACTAAAGAGGTCAGACAGATTCATATTTATATTCAGTTGTTGTGAATTAGCAAACTGGACATTTGTACTGAATGTTTCCTTTATCCTCGTGTTGCGCTTCTGTTTTCGAACTTTTTATACGTCCCGTTGTCCTTCAAGTTCCACAGCTGTCTGCCGTCCAGACGGTCCCCAGGCATCCCTTCCAATCTTCCACCGTAGTCTGAAAACCCACCTCTTCAGACTCCATCTTGGCCCGTAGCACTTGCTGTAGCACTCGCCCTAGCCCAACGACCTTACAGGCGAATGCAAAGGCTCAACTTATCTAACTTAGATAGCATTTTATGTAGACATAGCACTATATACTATATAGTATATATGCATAGTTTCATTATATAGATATTCCACTGTTATGTTCTTAGTTTATGTATGATTCATGATAACTAGTCTTTATGTAAGCTATATGATAAATGCCTAAATTGTAAATTGAATAACGCTAAATTCACTATCGGAAATAAACAATGTGCATAACGTTAACTGCGCAAGTTCTATAATTAGTCAAATTGACATTGCTTCTACCTTTCTGCAAAGTGCAAACAGTCCCACTTGTATAGTTTATAATGACACCTACTTGTCTGTCAACATTCCGTGTAGCGTGTATGCATTGGGCCACAGCAGTGTTCTTTCAGAATGGGACAGCCCATACATCCAAACAGAAAAGTCCTATTGGATTGCTTTAAATGACTTTAAACAACATTAAATTCACTTTGCCACTTGATTTGCCACTCGATCTGACATTCACTTTATGCATGTGCATACCCTCTATTCCTTCATTCCAGACCAGTCCAGTATGCAGGAGATGAGTTCTTCAGCACCAGCCAGCACCGTTTCTAATAGACAGGAACCTGAAGGCCACCTGGAACAGGAACCTGAAGACCACCTGAAACAGGAACCTGAAGACCACCTGAAACAGGAACCTGAACACCACCTCAAACAGGAACCTGTAGTCCACCTTAAACAGGAGCCTGTAGACCTCCAGGACACAAGTACGTTTCATCCTTCTTTCTTTTTTTTCTGTTTTGTTCATTCATGTACTCAAATCCGATGTATAAATACATAAACACGTTTAGGGGAAGGATGGCGGTGTCAGTCAAGTTGGGCGCAGAATTGGTTACGTTTTAACTTCAGCAATTGTTACCGACTTAATGTTCTTAAAGCCCTGTACGAAATTGGCTTTTCTCCCTGAGAACAGCAGCAGAGAGAAATTGCTTCATGAACAGTGAAGGAAGACATCTGAATGCTGGTTCCAGCCAGCTTTATATTTGAGCTCCTCACAGAAACCAATCACCAGTCTAGCCACTCACACTCAGCCACCACTCAGTCACCATTCACACCAGCTGGTCCTCAATCTGTCACTCCACAGCACTCAATCACACATGACATACACCAATGACACAGGTGGAAAAGCCAAGCAGGGCAACACACACATGACA
Organism: Electrona antarctica; assembly: GCF_951216825.1. Classification (NCBI taxonomy): domain Eukaryota; kingdom Metazoa; phylum Chordata; class Actinopteri; order Myctophiformes; family Myctophidae; genus Electrona; species Electrona antarctica. The sequence goes on along the minus strand of NC_136803.1, from coordinate 22,564,464 downwards.
CTAGGTCATAACACTGTCACAGTGTAACAGTTTCCACATAATTGATTATTTCAATGTGCATATATAGTAAAAAGTACAACATGCTTTTCAAAATGCCTACAAAGAAATTAAGTCCAAAAGTGGCTTTATTTCAACACTCGTCTCGAAACTGGCCATTCATTATCAATGGCATTTAATGTTTGTGTTGGGATAAACACTAGAAACTGGCCATTCATTATCAATGGCATTTAATGTTTGTGTTGGGATAAACCCTAGAAACTGGCCATTCATTATCAATTTTAATGTAGCGGATTAAAAGTACGATTTTTTACTTGTAAATAAATTAGAAGTAGTGTGTAGACAATCAGAATGTTATCACTCGGCAATAAAAGACAGTTTTATTATTTCATAATAATGTAGTTGATCAATAATTGTTTCTTTATCAACCCTCTTTCTCCATTATAGATGGAGAAAGAGCATGTTGTAAAAAGTACAACATGCTTTTCAAAATGCCTACAAAGAAATTAAGTCCAAAAGTGGCTTTATTTCAACACTCGTCTCGAAACTGGCCATTCATTATCAATGGCATTTAATGTTTGTGTTGGGATAAACCCTAGAAACTGGCCATTCATTATCAATTTTAATGTAGCGGATTAAAAGTACGATTTTTTACTTGTAAATGTAACGAAGTAAAAGTAAAAATACAGAAAAATAAAAATAGTAAATAAAAGTACAAATTCTCAAAATGTGTACTTAAGTACAGTAACGTAGTAATTGTACTTCGTTATTTTCCACCACTGGCTGTAAATGACTGTGTGTGTGTTTACATGACTGTCATGTTGGAAACAGCAGGGCACAGCAGGTGCTCCGAGGGTTTGATTAGGCATCGGTCTGTTATCAAGAAATAACACAGAGCTGAATTCTGCTATTGACAAATGAGAATCAAGCATTCAACCAAGCCATGTAATAAATACAATATATTCCATATCATAAAGATAGAATAGCCGTATGATTAAAGGGATATTCCACCACATCAAGTCGCAATCACGCTGATCTGGTGCGTCTCAGGGGCTATATGACACATATAGCTGAATAAAGAACGTACTGTAGCAACTTGGATGATTGGAGCCTTTTAATAATTATAATAAACTTTATTTATACAACACCTTTTTAAACAGTGTTACAATTTAAAATCAAACAAATAATCATAATCACAATTACAGCAATAAATATAACACAAATTCTGGAATGTGTGTTTTATGTTTCCTTTGTACAGCACACCATATTTACCACACACAAATCCACCCAATGAGTAAATATACCACACCGTGGTTAAAGAGCTCTCTGTCTCCGCCTCCTCTCCTTATTTGGTCAGCCTGACCCGTGACCATTACCTGCTCACCAATGTTAGTTACTACACCTGATGAAGATCAAATAGATCGAAACGTTGTCAGAATTTTCAATAAAGAACGTCTTTCTTATACCCATGGTGTGCGGGCTCCATCCAATACCTACTGAAGTTTCTTTAGCCCAGCACCCAGCCTGTTGATGTGCGTGTTCTACGTCTGCGTGTTCTACGTCCGCTCTAGTTACTACACCTGAACCAACAACCCAAGAGATTCTTTCAGACACATCTCTTGGACTGGACTGCATTAGTATTGGCGATAGAGGAGATTGGGGGCGGGGGGGGGGAGTCTAATAGAGCAACAGCCACAGAAGTAGTAGTAACAGGTTTAACCGTACCGGGGACAGACAAGGACGTTTGTCCCCTGGCGGGGCCAGTGATGACTGCGGTGAACCCTTGGGCAGAGTCGGGCTACTCAGCCGCTTTTTGAGTGTTTAGGCTCTCAAAATGTGATTAATTTGTGCTAAAACAAAACACCTTGAATTTCAATAGGGCTTCAGAGTGGCCCTAATTACTAAACTGTTAATTAGACTATACCTAGATAAATTAGAAGTAGTGTGTAGACAATCGAATGTTATCACTCGGCAATAAAATACTTATTATTTCATAATAATGTAGTTGATCAATAATTGTTTCTTTATCAACCCTCTTTCTCCATTATAGATGTTTTTCCTGCTCAAATACCAGCGAACAAGCATGCCTACTGTGACCAGTGTGGGAACAACTTCTACACAAGCTATAGACTAAAAATACACCAGAGAAGTCATACGGGAGAGAAACCCTACCACTGTGACCAGTGTGGGAAAAGGTTCAGTCTCCTCAGTAATCTAAAGAAACACCGGATAATTCATACAGAGGACAAGCCCTACCATTGTGACGAGTGCGGACAAAGGTTCAGACAGAAAAGTTATCTTACTACTCACCAGAGAATTCATACAGGAGAGAAACCCTATCAATGTGACCAGTGTGGGCAAAGGTTCAGCAACAGTAGTAATGTAAAAATTCACCAGAGAATTCATTCAGGGGAGAAGCCCTATCATTGTGACTCTTGTGGAAAAAGTTTCTGCCAAAGCGGTGCTCTCAAAGTTCACCAGAAAATGCATACAGGAGAGAAGCCCTACCACTGTGACCAGTGTGGAAAAAGTTACACAAACAGTGCATATCTTGAAATTCACCAGAGAATACATACTGGGGTGAAACCCTATCACTGTGACGAGTGTGGGCAAAGTTTCAACGAGAGATGTACTCTTAAAAGACATCAGAGAATTCATACAGGGGATAGACCATACCAATGTAAAGAGTGTGGGTTTAGGTTCACACAATCCGGAGCTCTCCAGAAACACCAGAAAATACATGAGAAGTGTGGGAAACTGTTCAGATATATCACTCATCTCAAACGTCACCAGAGAATACATCCAAGAGAGAAACCCTACTGCTGTGACCAATGTGGGAAAAGGTTCTATAAAAGTGTGCATCTATTAAATCACCAGAGAATTCATACAGGAGAGAAACGCTACCACTGTGACCACTGTCTGAAGAGGTTCAGCCGTGTCAGTGATCTCAAAATTCACAAGCGAATTCATACAGGAGAGAAACCCTACCACTGTCACCACTGTATGAAAAGTTTTAACAGTAGTAGCGGGCTCAGATCTCATTGGAGAAAACATACAGGAGAAAAACCCCACCAATGTGACCAGTGTGGAAAAAGCTTCCATGAAAGTGGTTATCTAAAAATTCACAAGAGAGTACATTCAAGAGAAAAACCCTATCATTGTGACGATTGTGGAAATAGTTTCAGCCAAAGAGGTGCTCTCAAGCGTCACCAGTTAATTCATACAGGAGAAAAATCCTTTAGCTGTGAACAGTGTGGGCGAATGTTCAGCACGAACAGTTCTCTTAAACTTCACCGGAGAACTCATACAGGAGTGAAACCCTACCACTGTGACAAGTGTGGGAAAAGGTTTACTAGTAGCACTGGGTTTGCCTGTCACCAGAGAATTCACGCAGGAGTAAAACCTTACCAATGTGACCAGTGTGGAAAGAGATTCACCATAAAAGGTAATCTTAAAATTCATCAAAGGATTCATACAGGAGAGAAACCCTACTACTGTGACCAGTGTGGGAAAAGGTTCAGCATGAACAATAATCTCAAAATGCACCAGAGAGTTCATACAGGAGAAAAACCCTATCATTGTGACCAGTGTGGGAAAAGGTTCAGCACAAACAGTCATTTCAGAAGACACCAGAAAATTCATACAGGAGAGAAACCCCACCACTGTGACCAGTGTGCGAAAAGGTTCCAAACAAGGAGTCAGCTCAGACTACACTGTATAATTCATACGGGAGAGAAACCCTACCAATGTCATCAGTGTGATAAAAGGTTCAACAGAGATGTAAATCTTAAACATCAGAAAATTCATACAGGAGAGAAACCCTACCACTGTGATCAGTGTCCGCAAAGGTTCAATGTGAACAGTTCACTAAAAATACATATACTGAGAATTCATACAGGGGAGAAACCGTACGGCTGTGAACAGTGTGGGAAAAGGTTTAGCAGTAGCAGTGAGCTCAAAAGTCACGTGAGAATACATACAGGTGAGAAACCCTACTGCTGTGACCAGTGTGGGAAAAGGTTTCGCCGTAGCAGTGAGCTCAAAAGTCACCAGAGAGTGCATACAGGAGAGAAACCCTTTCACTGTGACCAGTGTGGGAAAAGATTCAGCAGTGGCAGTGAACTCAGATGTCACAAGAGAATCCATACTGGAGAGAAACCCTACCACTGTGACCAGTGTGGGAATAAGTTCAGTGTCCTCTGTAATCTAAAAAAAACACCAGCTAATTCATACAGGAGTGAAGCCCTACCACTGTGAGCAGTGTGGGAAAAGGTTCAGCATGAACAATACTCTCAAACTGCACCAGAGAATACATACAGGAGAGAAACCCTATCACTGTGACCAGTGTGGGAAAAGGTTCAGACGGAGAGGTGCTCTTACTATTCACCAGAGAATTCATACAGGAGAGAAACCCTATCACTGTGATGAGTGTGGGAAATGGTTTAAAGTGAAGGGTACTCTTCAAATGCACCAGAAAATGCATTCAGGGGAGAAACCCTACCACTGTGACCACTGTGGGAAAATGTTCAGAATCCTCAGTAACTTAAAAGCTCACCAGACAATTCATACTGGGGAGAAGCCCTACCATTGTGACCAGTGTGGACATCGGTTCAGACAAAAAAGCACCCTCAAATGCCATCAGAGAACTCACACAGGAGAGAAACCATATCAATGTGTCCAGTGTGGACAAAGGTTCAGTCAAATAAGTTCTCTCAAAGTTCACCAGAGACTTCATACAGGAGAGAAACCCTATCACTGTAAAGAGTGTGGGAAAAGATTTGGGAGGCTCCATCATCTAGAAGTTCACCAGAGATACATGCATACTGGGGAAAAGCCCTACAACTGTGACCAGTGTGGAAAAAGGTTCAGCGAAAGAGGTCATTTAATAACTCACCAGAGAATCCATACAGGAGAGAAGCCGTACCATTGTGACCAGTGTGGTAAACGTTTCAGCTACAGAAGTGTTCTTAATTGTCACCAGAGGACAATTCATAAAGGGGATAAACCATACCACTGTGACCAGTGTGGGAAATGGTTTAGCAGGGGCTGCAATTTCAAAGTTCACCAGAAAACCCATACGGGGGAGAAACCCTACAACTGTGACCACTGTGGTAAAAGGTTCATGCGCAAAATTGATTTAAATAGTCACCAGAGAATTCACACAGGGGAGAAACCCTACCACTGTGACCATTGTGGGAAAGGGTTCAGCATTGGCAGTAATCTCAAAGTTCACGAGAGAATTCATACAAGAGAAAAAAACGTATCATTGTGACCAGTGTGGGAAAAGGTTAGGTTTTTTATTGATCAAGTTAGATTGTGCTCTTCACCAACATATGAATGTCTCTAGGTTACTAGGCAATCGATAAAACCGGAAAGGATTTTTTTTTTATGATCATGGTTACAAAATTAGTTTTCGTTTTTCCGGTTTTGTAACCCATTTTTCACCTGGTACCAATAGTCTAAGCTGTAATCCTGGGCACTACTATCCCTCTGCCACCCTGGGGAGAGCCCCGAACTGAGCTCAATATTTGAACAAACCTACAACAATACCCTTAACCCATTCTGGGCGGGAACCCCTTTTGGTGTTCTAACCATTCTGGACAGGAACCCCTCTTGGGGTTCTGTACAGTATGTACATAAATATTTGAAAATTTTCAGAAAACTTAAGTCAGGATTTAGAAGCGTTTTTAGAATCGGCCTCAGTCCAAAATGGGTTAACAGGATATTTGAATGTATTATTGTGTGATATGTGATATTGGAATTCATAAAAGGTCCATTATAAGTTAGAGGTAAAAGAAGCTAAATAGATTCTAATTTGACATCCCTCTCAGCTCTCACATAGCCTCATGTAAATGAGTAAGGCTCTTCCTGATAGATACAAAGATTTGGATCTGCCCTCTCTCTAACCATTTGGATCTTGCTGAAGCAACACTCCTGTGATCAAAACTTAATGTAAAGATTAATTAAACCTTTTTGTTGTTTTAGCTTTCAATTGTTCAACTTATTTTCATTTGCAGGTATTATGATGCTTCACATTTTTTTCTTTTTTAATATATCCAATATGCTGTGTATATAATGAGAAGTGTATATACAGTATAAATATATAGTGTTCAACACATTTCATACGCAGTAGGAAAATTACCTTGAGTACTATACTCATGCTATACAATTATTTTCCTACTGTGTATGAAATGCGCTAAACATTGTATACTATAATCATATACAGGACTTCTCATTGACTACATAAACCTATTGTTTATTGTATCTCATTGTTGTGGCTAAAATTGACCAAGTTAAGTTCCTTGCATGTGAAAACTAAAATTAAATTCTGAATAAATTGCAACCTTAAAATGTAAAGAATGAATAAACATGTTGTTTAGCATTAAATTATATGTCTGTTCTATAGGTAGGTACTGTAGGTATAGGTAGGTTTAGTTTTGAAATATATCAAACAATAGACAAGTTGTTCATTACCTGCTTCACTTGACTGACTGATTTATGTTTTTATGGAACAATAAAAACATAAATGCATCAACATGAACATATATTCGTACATTATCTGTGCAATGCGAGAGTGTGGACTAGCCCCCTCCACACCCTCCTGTATAGTATCGGGGTCTCTGGCTCTGCAGTGACGTTAGCTCCACTGTCCTGTCGCCGTGTTAGCATGGGTAGAGCACCGCTTTTCCTTCCTTGCTGTGTTGGCTCCCACAGTGTCAGTTTGCTCGCCATCAGTTCCAGGTGCCTGTGGGAGGTCCCCATATAATTGTCATAGTAGCATTCTGGTCTCGGTAACATGTCATTGTTCCGACCTCCCGTTAGTCCGACCCATTAATAACACTATCCCAAACCCTAACCTCATTCTTAACCAGCCATGTAGGTTGAACTATACTCAGTCTTCTTAACCGGCCACGTAGGTTTTTTAGATTAATGGGATGTCAGACTTATGGTGACTCCACTGTAGCAACGAACAGTCCGCTGGTTATCTCCCATATCAGATTTCCACACTCCACTCATCCCATGCAGGGCATTCCAGGCCAAGTGCCTTCCGGAGCTTCAGATCCTGTTCCATTGAAGCAGCCCAGCCCTGAGGTATTTGAAGTCCTCAACTGCCTCAAGCAGTCGGCATTGGTAATAGTTTTGTCATCAGTGTTAAATTGTACATTGTCCGGGCCAGGCGGGGCAACTCCTTTGGCCAAAAGCCATGCCACTTGTTTACACATGTGCCTTGACTCATGCGGAACACATCTGTCACTTTTACAAGTAAGCTCCACCTTCAGATTTTCTGCCATTTAGATTTCCTGCCTAGATTTTTTAGCAATTTGCGTAAAAAGTTTTACACACAATCTATGGACCATTATTTGAAATCCCAGATGAAGAGAACTGTTTGTACGTATTTTTTTTAAATAAATAAATCCCAGATGAAGAGAACTGTTTGTACGTATTTTTTTTAAATAAATATAGGCAGCGATAACATTAATAAATGTGCAGATGATCCACTTCACCACCTTCTAATCAAAGTCATGCCTCGGTCCTGCCATTGAGAGCCTATATGCACTACAGAGGGATCAGATCCTGGCCAGACTGTGTTGAAGACGAGGAAAAGGAAGAGGGAGAACCATCCTAGCTGGCCAGTCCACCTGTCCGGATATGAAAGATGTGTGTATGAAGAATGTAAAAGAAAACAGCAGAAATAGTACTTGTATATACAATGAAAACAGTATTAGTTTTGGATTCATTGCATTGATTTTGCAGTCTAACATAGTGCAGGTAATTTGCCTGTGAAATTAATATTGGAAAGAGTCACATCGCATCGCTGGTCACTATGCGACACATTGTGAACGTGCAGATCAGCTATTTAAAAAGTAATAATAATAATAAAAACAAACAGTTAATATGATCTCGAATGTTTTTTGAAAGAATGATTTCCAACAACAAAATGATGTTCAGATGGGGTCTGTAGCCAAATAGATAATGATTCGGGGGCCCTTGACCATAAAATGGAACCCCTGCTTTAAAACAACATATTAATAAAGTTTGACAGTCAAACTCTATTAATATGTTATAACATACAGTAACTGTCACTATCTAGTCTGGATTTTCTTTTCTTCCATGTTTCTCTCGCAAACGCAATATCAGTACATGAGCACAGCTTGAAGTCGTGTGTACTGGGAGCTGAATAGTATAGGTGTTGCGCTCCACTTCAGCAATCCATCTCCCAGGGGTCTAGCGCATTGTACGGGTATAGACTCCCGCACCCTGGCTGATACTGACAATAAGCCTTAATGACTTATATCTGGGGGTTTTTTTTTTTTTTTTAAGCTTGCCAATATTTGGAACATTGAGTTTCAGTATATTTTGAATACTTTTGTACACTTCAAGCTCCACTTTTCCAGAACAATTCTCTGTTAACTATATCAGCCTATCCATGATTATAATTGATGTCAGATGCTTCTCAAAACATATCTTAAACATCTCAAAGTCAACACTTTTCTGTTGTTGGTGTTCTCACTTAGATTTAGGTCCATTATTCCATAATCCATAATGAAAAGTCCCAGATCGTCACTGCCGGGTGGAAACCTTTCATGTCCAAAACTGTTCAGGAAATGACAATGAAATAAAATCAGTGGGTATAGGGACACGTTGTGCCACAGACCCACATGTTCACGATGATGTCACGGTGGCGTTCATGTACATAGCATGTATGATAGCATCATGTAGACATACCTTTGTATGTAACACCATCTACAGGTCATTATGTAACACTGCAGGGATACCATCAGTTGTGTGTGTGTGTGTGTGTGTGTGTGTGTGTGTGGCTATGATGGTTTGTATGTATTATAGCCTACTGCTATTCTTTAGGAGTGTAATGATTTATGTAACGTTTTAACAAAGCTAAATTGTGGCACAATTGTTTTGTATCGACACAATCAATTCTTTTTTTAGGGTGATACAATTTTAGATTGATACATCACACGATATGTTATGTTGCAGATTTTCATATATCAATATATTTGGATCGTTGAAATTGAAATCAGTGCATCAATACAGTTATACTGTAGGCCTAACGTTACACCCTTACTATTTATACCTGGGTCAGCTCTTACAAATGACGCTAGTGCATTTCACGTCCCCTTCAACTGTTGCACATTTTGTTCTATGAATTAATTTGAATTTGGAACACATTATTAGTGAATACTGATAAGGTTGAAGCTCAACAGCTGACCCATCTGTGAACAATGGCATGAGTTTACAGACATGTCACCATGCTGTGCAGGGCTCTAAATCCAGACTGAAACTGCTCAGAAATGTCATTATTGTTCATGAGGTGATTACTTGGGAGGAGAGTTTTGACTGAAATGAGAGTTTGGCTTCTATGTTGGGTTCTATGTTCCCCATTTACCTTAGGGTTAGGATTAGGTTTATTGTTGTAAGCGGGGAACACAGAACCATTTTTGCGGGGGTGGGGAACATAGAATCTGGGGAACATAGGTATGCCCCCCCATCTTTCCTATACAGGGTATAGATGCACCAAAAGTAATCAAAGTTAGAAATAAAATCGTAGCCTAGAGCATCACAGAAATGATTGAGCCAAAGGTGAAAGCTGTAAATTGTATTAAAGACTCCACTGTGGAGCACAGCAGCTCCATGTCAGTCTGCATCTTAGTGGAACGACCACCATGCAGCCATGACGTGTCTATAGACCTACAGAGCAGAAGAAATGTTGCCAGTAGCCTACTTTGTAAAAAACAAAGGAAGAACAGTGGCATCATCTAAGTCCAGAAAGTGTCTCAAGACCAAAAAATAAATAAATACTCGCCCGGAAAAAGGAAGCCATTATTGGCCCCCGAGTGCATGTTTTTGTCATTGTAATCGAAACTGCTCCACGTCTGCATGCAGTGTAAAACTGAGAAACCTGTAGGATTTCCTAAATGTAAAGGCAGATCGCCATCCTGGAACAACATTGAGAGCCATGCACAGCAGTTAGGACTTTTTCGGAAAATGCATGGAAAGTGTGTCTCTTCTCAGCAGAGGCAAAGTACCATCCTGCTGTAAGTGTTCAAGCACATATTTCTGCTACCCAGTATTCACTGTGGATGAGCAGCAAGTTGTCCCACTGAGTGTACTGTGTGAACATTATATTGAAGAGCTGAGGAAACATGATGTTCAAAGTGATTACATAAGAGACAAATGAAACGCTTGGAAAAAGACAAAGAAATCAATAAAATACTTTTACACATTGAAAGATGATAATTGTATTAATTCCAGGTATCTGGCTTGGTTTTATGTGTTCTTGACAAACATTGAGCTCTCCCATCCTGGTGGACAAGTAGCACAGCTCACAGTATTACCTAGAATAATTGAATTGAACCCTGATAATGTCCATCAGATCTGGAAGTTGCATGATTTGTCTATGGACCTTGAGAAATGTACTGTACATGACTTATAATAAACATTTAGGCACTGCTTTGCAGATTATCTAATATCAAGAACAGAGCAAACTTACCTTCAACCTTTTCATCAATTCACAGCTGGTGACGTGATGCACTACCTTCTATCTCCTGTCCCTCACTAACTCTGCACACCAGATGGCTTCTTCGCCAAGACAAATAAAGCTTCCATGGTACTTCCATGGTACCTGCTGAGTGACACACATGTCAGGTGCCGGACTATCCTCCTGGTGCCATGTTCATGTTCAAGATGGAAATGCCCTCTTCCATACCCTGACAAACGTGCCACACACATTATGGACAGCTCTGCATGCAAGTGCTGGGAAAACATGGTGGCAAAAGGCAATTTCATCTTGTCCATAGACAATTTCGAGGCTGGGTCTCTGCAATGTCACCAGAGCAGCTGGCACGTCGTGGGAAATATGTGTAGAAGCCAAGCATGGCCCACTCCCTCCCTCAGCACCAGGTGGTGAGGTAAATCAACAATATGTAAATACATAAAATACTTACATATTGTTATTTTACAACAATTCATGTGCTATTTCATGTCTCAGGTCACACCTGAGGAGATCCACAGCCTGAGGTCTAACCAAGAAGAGATGGACACAAGAAATGTCCTCTAGTCTACTGTAACCACACTGCTGATCTAGGGTTCACATTGGCAGTTGTCCGCACGCCAGACAGACAGTGATGTCTCGTTCATCTTGCTGTGCCATGCACAAAACATGCACAAAACCATCAAGTTAACACTGTAACTCACTCTAACAATTGATATCCGTACGGGCAAGGTCCGACAACTGTTGAATGTGACTCTGCTGGCAAAGATCTTGGCTCTGGATACTGTGACACCTTACTTGGGTGAAGATTGCAAACATTTGACCCGTGCATGTGCCAAATGTCAACCAAAGAACAAGATTCCTGTACAGGATCTCCCCACTGGTCAAGTGGTCAACAAAAATACCTTGAAGACTCTAACTGGAGCCCTAGTACAAGGTTTCTTTGATTATGCATGCACCTCATGGTACCACAGCACCTCAAAACAAGGCTCCAGACATCCCAAAACAAACTGGTCAGGCTACTACTTGGCCTCACTCCCCGAACGCACCTCACCCCTGCCCATGTTGATGGGCTGGAATGGCTTAGGGTTCATGGCCCTAGCATCTTGCAATGGGCATGGTCTACAAGATTCGCTAAATACTTCCTTAATGTCAACGAAGTGCACACTCACAACACCAGAGGGAGTTTGTTGAACTTCCTCTGGTGTTGTGGGTGTGGACGTATTTAGACAGAAAGTATTTAGACACATGGGTATCTTGGTGTATTGAATCTTGTGGACCAGACCCATATGCAAGATGCTGTACTCTGTCGTCAACCCTAAGCCATTCCAGCCTGTCAAAGTGGGCAGGGGTGAGGTGGGTTCGGGGAGTGAGGCCAAGTAGTAGCCTGACCAGTTTGTTTTGGGAAGTCTGGAGCCTTGTTCTAAGGGCCTTTGAGGTGCTGTGGTACCAAGAGGTGCATGCATAGTCGAAGAAGCCTTGTACTAGGGCTCCTGTTTTCTGTTTTTTTTTTGGTCTTCAAGGTGTTTTTGTTGACCAATGAGGAGATCCTGTACAGGAATCTTGTTCTTTGGTTGACTTTTTTGATTATGTTGGTGGCCATTTTATCACCGGAAAGATTTGCCTCCAGGATGGAACCTAGGTAGGTAATTTCATCTTTCCGTGTGATAATACTGTCCCCCACTCTAACCAAGAAGCCATCTGCCTTGCTGAGACTACTATTTGATCCAAATAGAATGGATTCAGTTTTTCCCAGGTATAAAGATAGTTTGTTATCAGCGAGCCAGGTGCAGATTCTACCGAGTTCAGAGCTGAGGGCCTTTTAAACCTGCAGTTTGTTCCTGTCCGAGACCAGCAGTGCTGAGTCATCTGAACAGGAACAAGTTGCAGTCACAAGCTAATGTCATGTCGTTTACATATAGGAACAGTAAAGTCCCTAGTATGCTTCCTTGTGGAACGCCACAGCTCACTGGGAGCAGATGGCTCACCTCCACCATCTCTCCCCTCCATATTGCATTCTGCTCACTGATGTGCTAACAAAACCAATTGCTTTTAGCTTAACCAGTATGGAGTGGTTCAGTGTCAAAAGCCTTTTGGAGGTCCAGCATGACCATGCCGCAGTATTTGCCAGCATCCACCTCGTGTTTGATGTGATCACTCAAATAGAGGAGGCGTGTGTCAGTGGAGTGGGATGTTCTGAAGCCAGATTGGAATTCGTTTTTTTTGTGGCAAGATACTTTTCAACCTGTTCATAGACTATTTTTTCCATCACTTTCGAGGTGGAGCTTAGAATAGAAATAGGGCGGTGCCGGTAGTTGCCAGGGTCTAATTTGCTCCCTTTCTTGTGCAGGGGGGTTACTTTGGCCAGTTTGAAATCTTGGGGGACCTGTCCTGGGTTTATTATGTGGGTGATGATTGGGGTAGAGATGGCTGAGTCTCTGAGAAATTTGGAGGGAATATTGTCATGGCCCGTGGCCTTGTGTGGGGTTGAAGGGCACTTTCAACCACTTTTTAAGTACCTCCTCAGTTGTTTAATTAAAATCATCTTTACAAACACCTAGGTTATTGTAGAAGGTTTTGATGTGCTCTACACCAAAACGCCCAGAGTGGGAGGGCAGTTTGTTAACCAGCTTTGTTGCAATGTTTGTAAAGATGTTTAAGTACCAGTTGGCTACATCAAGCTTGTCAGTGATGAGGGTGTCGTTCGATTTGATGTTTATGTTTGTAAACTTGGTTTTAAGTTTTGACCGCAGCCTAGTTGGTTGTTTAGTAGCTTCCAGAGCTCCCGAGGGTTGTTTTTGTTTTCCTCGGCTTTATCATTGATACTTTTTGCGGATTTGGTCATGGAAGTTACAATGTTTCCATTGTAGATCTGCTATTTTTTGGCGAGAGATGTAGAGGGGAAGAAAGCAGTCCAAGTCACAGCCTGCGCCAAGCCGCCAACTCGGGTCCAATTCGGTAAGGCAGTCCCGTGGGCAGCACGTTCCCAAAATAGGGGTCCTGGCTCCAAACATGTAGACTGCGCTTGCGCTCAGTGTAGACGCGAAACAAACAAAGTGAAAAATAAATTTCTTCGCGAGGACGAGGTGGACGGCTGGACGCTTTAAAATGGTAAACAGTTGAAAACAACGTGGATGATATGCACTCATGCGTTTAAACACCACCACCACAACACTTCACTCAACTGTTGGATATTAAAACAGCGCAATTCATTAAGGTAAGAGACCCGTTTGGCAGGATTTTACGGGGCTAAAGTAAATAAATTAGCCCGTGGGCTAGATTAGCACCTTTTAAGACTTCACCCACCCCCCTTCTCTCTGGGACCGTCCAGCAAGGTTGCCATGTATGCGTATTATAAGCGACTTGGGGCTTATTTTTCTGTAAAGTTGCTTGTAAATAATTTGGTAGGTGCGTTTTTTTTGGGGGGGGGGCGGGGGGGGGGGGGGCTTGTTTCTAATGTGTAATTGCTTGTTTACTGAATGTGAATGTTGTTTAAACCAGTGGTTTTCAAACATTTCCATGTGAGAGCTGTCAAGGATCCCCATGTTTGTCCCAGGGGGGCCCATCTGAAAAACGTTTTGTGCCAGGGACCACCATAGTACCAGATTTGTGTTAACATAAGCTTGCAGATGGGCTATTTTCAAACAGATGACAAATGTTAGATTTAAATTGCTCATTTGTGGAGTTGCTTCTTTTTGGGCTTGTTTTCATAGACCTGCATGGTCAGTTATTCCTGTCGCAGGAATGAAGCGCTCCTGATCTGCTACTGAACGAACGGGAACGCGCTTCCGCGTTAATCTCGACGCGGGCGGTCAAAAAAACACGATTTAAAAACGGTGGATATCAATTACACCGCTCTGCATTCGCTAAACATAATGCATATATGGAGTCTGGACTACCTTTACATTTGGGATTTTTACGGCGTTAGGATTGGGAAATGGGTTAAAAGTAAAGCCCCCACCTGTGGAGGATGGTTCTGACTTCTGAGAGCTACAACAAGGGGGGAGGGGAGGTCACAGAATGGAGGCCAAGTGACGATACACCAGCAATGGTAGGCCTTTTCTCTAGTCTCTGCTCTGCCTCTCTGAACATCTTCCCCATTTTTCACCTGTACATTGCATTGTCTGCAGTTAGTGGTTCTCAAAGTGGGGACTTGGGAGTCAGGACCCCACCCAGATGTCATTGAGGGGGTCCCAGGTGGTCCCCAGACAAATGTTTTAATAATAATGGCATCTAACATGGGATGTCATGTAACAATTTATCTACACACTTGAAAATAGCCAATCTACAAGCACCGTGATCATATGCGGTGATGCGAGGCGTTTTGAGTATATAGGTCGATTATTTTTCAAAACAATCTAGAAAGAAATGTATGTATGGTATGTTTGTATGTATGGTATGCAACTATGCATGTAGCAGAGTAGCTCACAACCTCTGCTTGATGGCCTAAAGAAAGTCTAATATTTCCCCCAGGTCACATATCCCTTTGGCTTAGTGGTTAAGATGTTGACTTTCCATGTGGGAGACCCAGATGCGATTCCCGGTTACATATCTCACACACACACACTCACACTCACACTCTCTCTCTCTCTCACACACACACACACACACACACACAATTCAATTTCAATTCAAAGGGCTTTACTGGCATACGTTTACATTGCCAAAGCAGAAATACAATCAAACAAGTGCAATACAATCAAAACAAAAATCATGTACATTTGAAAGTCAGAATCTTCAATAGATCAATTTCTATGTACCAAGATCACTCGATGCAGGTATAGTGCAGGAATACACACACACACACACACACACACACACACTGCTAAGCTTCTCTCTCTCTCTCTCTCTCAGCTAAAAAAACGTTGACGATCCCTGCTCTACAGAATTGTCACATGACAGTTGATCATCTATCCCTTCATTCCAGACTAGTCAGCGGAGTGAGTCCAGCCTGCAGGTGAAGATGTGTTCTCCAGCACCAGAGACTAGTCAGCGGAGTGAGTCCAGCCTGCAGGTGAAGATGAGTTCTCCAGCACCAGAGACTAGTCAGCGGAGTGAGTCCAGCCTGCAGGTGAAGATGAGTTCTCCAGCACCAGAGACTAGTCAGCGGAGTGAGTCCAGCCTGCAGGTGAAGATGAGTTCTCCAGCACCAGAGACTAGTCAGCGGAGTGAGTCCAGCCTGCAGGTGAAGATGAGTTCTCCAGCACCAGAGACTAGTCAGCGGAGTGAGTCCAGCCTGCAGGTGAAGATTAGTTCTCCAGCACCAGAGACTAGTCAGCGGAGTGAGTCCAGCCTGCAGGTGAAGATGAGTTCTCCAGCACCAGAGACTAGTCAGCAGAGTGAGTCCAGCCTGCAGGTGAAGATGAGTTCTCCAGCACCAGAGACTAGTCAGCAGAGTGAGTCCAGCCTGCAGGTGAAGATGAGTTCTCCAGCACCAGAGACTAGTCAGCAGAGTGAGTCCAGCCTGCAGGTGAAGATGAGTTCTCCAGCACCAGAGACTAGTCAGCAGAGTGAGTCCAGCCTGCAGGTGAAGATGAGTTCTCCAGCACCAGAGACTAGTCAGCAGAGTGAGTCCAGCCTGCAGGTGAAGATGAGTTCTCCAGCACCAGAGACTAGTCAGCGGAGTGAGTCCAGCCTGCAGGTGAAGATGAGTTCTCCAGCACCAGAGACTAGTCAGCAGAGTGAGTCCAGCCTGCAGGTGAAGATGAGTTCTCCAGCACCAGAGACTAGTCAGCAGAGTGAGTCCAGCCTGCAGGTGAAGATGAGTTCTCCAGCACCAGAGACTAGTCAGCAGAGTGAGTCCAGCCTGCAGGTGAAGATGAGTTCTCCAGCACCAGAGACTAGTCAGCAGAGTGAGTCCAGCCTGCAGGTGAAGATGAGTTCTCCAGCACCAGAGACTAGTCAGCGGAGTGAGTCCAGCCTGCAGGTGAAGATGAGTTCTCCAGCACCAGAGACTAGTCAGCAAAGTGAGTCCAGCCTGCAGGTGAAGATGAGTTCTCCAGCACCAGAGACTAGTCAGCAGAGTGAGTCCAGCCTGCAGGTGAAGATGAGTTCTCCAGCATCAGCCAGCAGCGCTTCTGCTAAACCGGAACCTGAAGACGGTAAGATTCCTTTCTTTAGGCCCCTTTCCACTGCACCATATTACGGTTGGAGAAACGGTTATAATAACTGTCCCATTTGCATTTCCTGGTGGCGGTGGCTCAGGGGTAGAGTGGCTGGATGGTAACCGCAAGGTTGCCAGTTCGAACCCGGGCTCCCCCAGAGTCAGTGTCGAAGTGTCCTTGAGCAAGACACTGAACCCCAAATTGCTCCTGATGTGCTGGTTGGTGCCTTGCATGGTTTCCGCCGCCATCGGTGTGTGAATGTGCGGGTGAATGTAATGCACAATCTCTCTAAAGCGCCTTGGATTTTAGGGACACTACCCATTTGTTACCTTCATCTACATATGATACAATACAACACATGTTACATCAAACTCCTTGCTGTTCCTTCATTCCAGATGTGGAGTCCAGTCTGCAGGAAATTAATTCCCCTGAGTCAGACAGAACTGTTTCTATTAAACAGGAACCAGATCATCTGGATATCGGTAAGTGTTATGTCCTCTCTCCTATTTTTATTTTTATTTTTTTTGCTTGTTGTATTCTTCCACTCAGCTGTAATTCTTCTCAAAATAGCATTATTATGGCCAGAATATCATGATGATGAGGTCTAGTGTAATAAACACAGCTACAAGCCGAATCTTGAAAAGTTAAAA
The DNA here is from genome assembly GCF_951216825.1 of Electrona antarctica. NCBI lineage: Eukaryota > Metazoa > Chordata > Actinopteri > Myctophiformes > Myctophidae > Electrona > Electrona antarctica. The sequence continues at coordinate 22,547,206 of NC_136803.1, read as the reverse complement.
TGAGATCACAAAACATTAAACATTGCTTTTTGTTTTGCCGCCTGGAAGACCGGATTTCAGGGGTGAGCACTTGGGGAGTGTGTCTGTTTTATTTTGTCTATCACATCTCATTGACATGATCATGTGAGTGTGGTGGGGCGAGCTCATACCAACTGCACCTGCATTCGTAAGTGCTTGGAAAAATATATTCCAAGACAAATAAATTACGCTCTTCTTAACTTATTCACTGGCAGAATTATTTCGTCCCCTGTTCTCCCCTTGCCAGGATTTTGTGTTTGTCTTACCCTTTCAAGACATGCTGTACTTGGCTTTCTATTTTTTTTCCTTTAAAAAAAGAAAAATCGTGCCCCTTGCACAGGTCTCTACCAGGGCAGGTCAGGTTGTGGCCTCCTGGTGGCGCTATAATAGGCCAATGTGAAAAGGGTGACATTTCTTCTTACGCCTTGGATGGCAATTGTTTGATTTGAGGCATTTTGTTCCAAACATGTGTTTTGCAAAAATCCACCTGTTGGTGGTGCTATAACAGGCCAATGCGAAAAGGGTGGGATATATTCCTCAGCTTAGTAGGAAAGTCTGTGAAAGATTTCACGTAAATTGCACGCTGCGTTCATGATTTGTGACAGACTGCCGTGGTTAGATGTTCTATTGTAAATAGCAGACCTAACAACCTCACTAAGTGGCTCGGTAATTAAGTTTCCAAGATGTAGTATGCACATAGCGCAAACAGCACATGTTAACTTTTGTTAAAAATGTACGGTTTGTGTGTGTGTGCGTGTGTGTGTGTGACATGTGTGTCTCATTCGGACACACGATATTCACAGAGAAATGACGAGTAGTAGTACATTGGGAAAGGGGACATCCTGTGGCGATAGACTGTAATAGCAGATCTGATTACAAAAATGTAACAGCCGTCATCTCGACTGCGTGTTTTGTGGTGACATAAACCGTTTCCACGTGGTATTTTAATCTACCACGCATAATATTGGTGTAAAATTGTTTATCCCGTTTAGCTGAGAGCCTTTTGTTTCCGGCTGCAGCGGCAGGTAGATTTACGCCCACTTGCCCGAAAGGTAAATTGTCCATTTATAGGTAAAGTTTGAACTACCGTTCACTTTGACACTTATGTTTTAATTTCTACTTACAAATTCTGGGACTGCACGATATAATAGCAAATGTCATACCACTATTTATGACTATGGGATGGGTTGGGTTCACACTTCACATATTTTAAGTGTAACAACAGTGAAAACGGCACATTATAGGTCTAACAGTGCTCTTATTTTGCATTCCACAGACCAGAAGACACTTACAATCCCATAACTTGACAAAGTGCTCCTATTTTTTGAGTGGTGCAAACCACTCCAACAACTGGCTTTGTACCCGTGTTTGTTCGTACCAAAAAAACGAGCATGGTTGCTATGGTTAGTATGTGACGTCACTGACATAGCTGATCAGATATAAGACCTTGCACCACTCAGTTCACACGGGTGTGATTTTTAGTCCACCAACCGGAAGTCAAGGGTTTACGTTTGTCTGACTTGACACGCGCTAAGCTTTGACCGTTCAATAAACAAACGCCAGTAGGGAACTGGGCTTGCACTGTTGAATGTGATATAGGGAAGGCTTTATAAGCTTCTTGCTGCATTCTTGTATTTTCACATGTCTGTTCGGGACCAGGGAACCGCAGCACATGCGATCTGCGTGTGTTTTATTAAAGTCTGTCTATTCCTTCATTCCAGACCAGTCTGTGGAGTCCAGCCTGCAGCTGAAGAAGGGTTTTCCAGCACCATCAGCCAGGAGCGTTTGTCCAGAACGCCCAGGGCGGGAGAAGAGACAGAGACGATTACCACAGCATTTACAGGACTTTGTGATGGGTGAGTGGCTTACTGAGGAGAGTGGAGGATAAACCGTCAGGATAAACACATGAAATTGGAAGTGATGAATAAAATATTAATAACAACAATAAGCAGACAAAATTGAAACTGAACCCTACAATTGAAGCAGATGTTTGTGGGTTTCTCTCTGCTCGTTGGCTAAAATTTGTATCACTGCTGAAGAGATGTTACTGTCTGACAAACATTCTATAGTAATGATTCTTATCAAGGAAGCATGAGCTCAGTTTGGGGCTCTCCCCAGGTTGACAGAGAGAATGTAGCGCCCAGGATTGCAAATTGCGGGATACAAATTTTAATTAAAAAAAAGGGTGGGGTAAAAAACGAGGCAGGGCCTTTTTGGTAGATCTGGCAGTAAATGAGTAAAATTTTAAGAAATGTAGGAAACAAAAAGCAGATGTATACTCCTGACCTATATTCTTCTTTTTTTTTAATAGTATAGCACACCGTTTGGGAAAGTTTACAAATAAACTTGATTGGATTTGTTACCTCTATTTTGCATTCAACCTTCTACAACCCAACCCATGATGTTTTTCTATATCAGATGAGGCAGTGGTGGACACTGTGGTGGACTCTGTGGATGTGGAGTACAGTCTGAAGGTGAAGCTGAAGAGAGTGAAGAAAGTGAAGCAGGACCCTGAACTTGGTAAGTGTCCGTCTGTGATTGTATTCTGTTTTGTTTATATCACTTTATAAATGTTTCAGTATTACGATTAGGGCTGTCACGATTATGACATTTTACATGACAATAAATTGTCACACAGATTATTACGATTAAAGCCGCTATAAGCAATAATATGTCAAAATATATTTTTTTTGGTATTCAGACAGCCAGCAATGGGTAGAACGCTCCCCAAAATAATGTAGTCTCTGTGACACATCTAGGGGCCACAATCTGCATTAAAAGATGTTCGTAGAAGCTTTGTCATTGGTCGAAAAAAAAACCGGTCGCAGTGACTAACCAATCAGGAAGCAGACAGGCAAATCGACCAATGACAAAGCTTCTAGGAAAATCTTTGAATGCAGATTGTGGCCCCTAGATGTGTCACAGAGACTAATTTTTGTTGGGAGCGTTCTACCCATTGCTGGCTGTCTGAATACCAAAAAAATAAAAAGGTAATTCAAATTTTGACATATTATTGCTTATAGCAGCTTTAACGATTGAATTGTGTTTTTGTGGGAGGACGTCTGAATAAAAAATACATTTATGTTTGGCTTTTAGGCTTTAAAGTTGCATGGGGCAGATATAACTAATAATCTAAATATTCAAGCATTTGTGACATATTTAATAGCTATATTTAAAACATTTACTGCCATGAACGTATATCTCAGTTTTTTATTTCACCCGTTGGCTGCCATTTTAATGTTTTATATTGATTCAATTAGAGATTGTGCTATACCACTGTCTATGAGCGTCTTTGTTGCGCACCGACAAACCGGAAGTCAATGGTCTGTCAGCATAATGGTTCCCCCCTGACTGACTCCAACGTTAGCTGAAATCCCACCCTTTTATCTCAGAATCTAATCACAGATTACGATTCTAATCGAAACGAGCGTTATTGACGGCTGGTCGCATCGCTAGTCACGGTAAAAAAAAAAATCATGCCTTTGGTGGTCCGCGATCCTCCTGTGATATGATTGCTTATCCAAGAGCTAACTTCCGGTCAAGCCCCCGGGGGATCTTTTGCCTTGAAATAGGCTCATAAGGCTCAAATGAACAGATTAATTCCCAACGGACGTGGCAGGAAAAGTGTTTTAAAAGTGGAAATAGCTGTGAAATACCTTTTTGACCATGTCACTTCTACAAACTGGTAGAGAATCCCAAGTGAGCCTATCCTACATCGTATAACTCGTGTTTTCTATGCCAATTGTACATCACAAAATGTGATTGTTCCCATATAACAATCAATGTTATACATTTGGCTGTATATAGTCATTTCAGACTGGTGTGAATGATCCATTTCTTTATCTTTCTCCACCCCAGATGTTTCTCCTCCCATACCGCCAGAGAAGAAGCCAACGTACTGTGAGCTGTGTCAGAAAGAATTCTGCACATCCACGAGGCTCATGTTACACGAGAGAGTCCATACCGGGGAGAAGTCCTTCCACTGTAAAGAGTGTAAGAGTAGTTTCAGGACAGCCGGTACCCTCAGTGTTCACAAGAGACTCCATACAGGAGAGAAACCCTACCACTGTATCGTGTGTGGGAAAGTGTTCAGCAGAAGCGGTGATCTCACAGTTCACCTGAGAATTCACACTGGCGAGAAACCCTACCGCTGTGACCAGTGTGGTAAAATGTTCAGCCAGAGCAGTCATCTCACCACTCACATGCTCATCCATTCAGGACTGAAGGCCTTCCATTGTAACCACTGTGAGAAGAGGTTCAGCATTAAGAGTCATCTCAAAAGTCACCAGAGGGTTCACAGGGTAAGAGATAATTCCTACTACCTTCACCAGCGTGGGAAAAGGTTCAGCCATAGAGACCAGAAATCACATGGTGGAGAGAAGCCCTACAAATGCAAAAAATGTCTAAAGAGTTTTCAGTGGATTCAAACTTTAAAATACCATTGGTGCAAGTAAACAGGAGGTGCAGGAGGAGTAGTTTAACAAAACATAGTATTTAAATATTCTGGCACAGCTAAAAAACAAAACAAATGACTAGAAAGAAGATGAATTTAATATCCAACCAAAGTTTCCTTCAAGCCTTCTTTCCTTCTAGTTTCCTTTTTAGCTAGCTTAATTTCACATCTCGTTTGGGTCATTTTGTCTCAATCAACTCTAATAACCTCACGCGCATGTGTGTGTGCACACACACACACACACACACACGTTACCAGGGAAACAACAATGATGAGGAGTGGTTAAGGTGTAAGTAGGGCGGGGCGATTTGACTTAATTTATTACAATGATATTGAATACTATTATTTCCTATAAAGGAAAGAGCCACTTCACCACTTTTCAACCTATCTTCATATAATAGGTCCTCACTAATATGATGATAAAATGGCACTTTTTCCCCCCTACTCGGTCTGTGTCTCATAGGAGGGCTGTGGGCAGTTCAGAAACCCGTTCACCAGTGACACCATCGTTAAGGCAGATTTTTTTTTGAACTGCCCACAGCCTTCCTATGAGACACAGACTGAGTAGGAAAACAATTTGCCATTTTATCATGATTATTAGTGAGGACCTATTATATGAAGAGGTGGTTGAAAAGTCGTCCTTTAGGTGAAAATAGCTGATCTTGACTACAAAGAGGTGTGTGTTGGATTGTGTGGGGTCTGTAACAATGTTGCTGTATTCAGTGAGGAACTGCACTCCTTTCTGGAATTCACTTTATTACTAAAGCTGCCAGCTGTGGAAATGTATGTAAAAACATTACGGGGAAACTGTATGGATTGGAATGGAATATATCAAAAACATGTTTGATGCTTGTCGTCACTTCACATGACTCCTTGATCAGTGATTCGATGTCCAAACGGTGACATTTGTGGCACCCAGGACTATGTAAAGAACCACTCGATTGGCTGGGATCAGGACCCACCATATAGTGTTGACCAATCAGAACATTATCTGCCCGTGTGAATCTCCCTGGGACACTGTCGGACCGAAGAGTATTTTTTTAATTTGAATGATTATCCCCACTAAAATGTCATAAGCTGTGCCTGTGCATATCACTGTTGGAATGATCGCTTGTCTGTATGAATAGGCTTGAAAGTAGGTTGTCGGAGATCTGCGTTGTCTATCTGTGGAGAGCGACTTGAGGGAAATCGATTTAAGCTTTGCCTTGTTTAGATGCCCCTCATCCGTAACTGAATGAAATTGGGGGTCATTGGATGATGACTTCATTATTAATTTTAGCATTATTTATATATATATATATATATATATATATATATATATATATATATATATATATATATAAATAAATTAGGCCCACCGTATAAACCTTAACCAGATTAATATTGACAATCGGAATGTAATGTGAAAAATGTACATGATGCATGTTTATCGCAGGCCTCCACTCCCTCCAGAGATATATACTGTGGGGGAGTTGTATTTAGAAGAAATGAAAAATGGCAGAAAATTGAGTTTGGTCCAACGATCCAAGGATTCAGGACGGGGGGTGGGCGGCATATTGTATATAGTTTACGAGTTATAGGTCAAAATCAAAAGTGGGCTCGTGTAGTGCAACCATGAGGCCAACAGACCACATGGTGGACATCTTGCCATTACGTTAATGAAATGCCACCCTGCTTTTTCAATGCAAAATGTGAATATGGTCTATTAGGGAAAACTGGCCTATACTAGTGCATGAAAACAAATACACTTGATTGTTCCAGTAATACCAAATAGTTTGATAAAATAAATTAAAAAAAGGTAAATATCAGAAAATCGAGATTGGTGGAAATGGCCGTGGCAGGGTCATAATTCAAGAAATTCAGGGGAAAAAACCTACACAAATGATTGTATTGAGCTACGATTCAGGAATGAATAGGCCAATTAAAGCAGAAAGCTGGTAATTTGAGAAATTAAGGCTGAAGTGCCTTCCGTTGCCTGATAGGATTTGTTCTGTGTGTATGAAATGTGTTACAATATATAGTTTGACTTGTCTTGGACTACTAAAGATATGAGCTGTTTAGTCTTTGGGTCTAAAATGCACCAAATCGGACTTATTTTTCCTTTTTCATCTTATGTTAACACTGTTCTATTTTATTCTTGTATTGTCATATGCAATGTTGATTTACTTGTAAGTGACAACATGGATCTTGGTTCTGATTAAACTAACCTGAAATTCAGGAATGATTGCCCTTCATTTTTAGAGTACCGAAATCCTGACGACACTTATCCCCTGCGTAAGTGGGTTGTGGAAGTAATTTCAGGAGGGGCGAGATCTATGGACAATAACAGGGTCATCTTAGAATCGTCTCATGAGAATTGTGGTCCAAAAATAAACAAACTATCAGCGATCTTGTCGGGGAGGTGGGGCTCTATCGATACTCAGTCACTCATATTTGACAGTCTGTTTCTGGAGAAAATAATTCGTCAGCAGTAACAACTACCCAAAAGGGCGAGGTCGCATGCACGCATCCGCCTCGTTGACGGCAGACTGCTGGGCAAGTGCTGGCACTTTGGAATGGCGCGTCAGATCAACATATAGAATGAATTCTGTACTGGCCATAAATATATGGAGCGTGTCTTGAGTGTACAGGGTTTGATGAGGGCCCAGGTAGGGCCGGGCCTGTTGAGAACTCTAGTTTTTGCCGGCTGCCGGGCGCGGCTGCTCTAATAACTTTGGGGAGTTTAAATGTACAGGTATCCGTCAAAAGGGAGACATCGAAGAGGAAGGATGTGGGGGAGGGACAACATATGGAATGTCAGAACAGGTCACAGGTCTAAGGGTTTGAGGTCAGATGTAGAGGTGCTGGCCAATATTGACGACGTCATGGATCTCCATAGGGGGCGTGACCAACCAAACTGACGGGAAATGCACAATTTCATAGTAAATGCGACCTGCAGTCGCAATTATTATTATTATTCCCCCCATCTCTCTCCCCTTTCCTTTCCTGTCAACCTATTATATCTTTCAATGAAGGCAAAAAGCCCCAAAAATATCTTTCAGAAAAGAAAAATGAAATGGCGATGGCCCCCCTACTTCATGCATTGTATAAACTTGCATAGTAAACTGGGCCTACAATAAAGTGTATTGTGCTTACTGTGTTATCGTTCATATACAGTATTCTAACTTTTCAGGCCTTTGATGTGAGCTTACAGATCTGCTATTTTCTCAATTTTAGCCTCTTTGTGATATTGTTTGACAATGTGGCCGATGTTCGAACAGCTTTTATAGTATATTGTAGTTTGTTGATTGTCTCCACCAGGCCGAAGGCATGGGGAGAGAGTATGTTTTGCACTCCGTCCGTCCGTCCGTGTGTCCGTCCGTCCGTCCGTCCATGTGTCCGTCCGTGTGTCCGTCAGTGTGTCCGTCTGTGAACAGCTAATCTCCGGCACTGTTAACCCGGTCGATGCCACATTTTGCACACACACTCCCTGGATGCCAACGATGAACCTCTGCCCCAAAATTTCCAGAACGGCCTGTTATAGCGCCACCAGGAGGCCGCTTTGTGCAAAACAAGTTTTTGGACAGTACACCTACAGATTTTGTCCAAACATCACGCAAATTGTTACACAGTCTCTCTAGAGCCATTCAACCAAAGCGGTCTTTCAGATTTCTCAGACTCCATCCTGATTGGCTAAGATTGGCTTCCAAAGTTCGCAGGAGTGTTCAGTGTCAAACAAAATGCTGCAAATCATGAACACATTGTGTGATTTCCGTGAAATTGCGCACGCACATTCCCACTAGGCCGAGGAAGAAATGCCACGTGAACATTTTCAACTCAGCCTCATGGTGGCGCTATAACTGGCCGAAAAGTGTTTTTACTGCACGGATTTGTGGATAACTTTGTATGCCAACTCCCTAGAGGCCAAGGAAAAACCTTTGCCTGGATTTTTTCACATCTGCTCTTTATAGCGCCACCAGAGGCTGACATATGTAAAACACATTTTCTAATATTACTCCTTCAGATGTTATCCAAATTTCACGCAAATCGGTACACATGCTCTCCATAGTCATGTAATCCACCTTCATTGCCTACGATTGGCTTCTAAACTTTTCAGGAGTAGCCCGCTTGGTACCCGTTTTGTACAAATCGCCACAACTACTCAACGCAGCGTCCGATTTCGGTGAAACTGTGCATGCATATTCCCACTAGGCTGAGGAAAAAATGCCACTTGACAGTTTTCAAATCAGCCTCATGGTGGCGCTACAACAGGCCAAGCTGTGTCACACACACACACACACACACACACACACAAAACATGATTATATTACTCCTAAACATTTTGCCAAACATCACACACATGGAGAACGGCCCGAGGCCCAGATTAGGCTTCTAGATGAGTTGAGCCTGTTGATCTCCTGTGATAAACTAGGGCTGGACAAAGATTAACACTGTGGCCCTGTGGGTAGATTAACAGAGGGATTTAATTGTTTAAATGGAACCTCAGTGTAAACATTCTTATCATGGTCAGCTGTTGACCCAGCCCATCAGCATACAACTGGCTGCAGGGTTCTTTGACCATTTTGCCAGGCTCGGTCACATTTGTCCCTGTATATGCGCATGCTTAAAGTGAATGGCACATCGAGTGGCAAAGCAACAGGCAAAGTGAGTTTAACATTGTTTAATGTTGTTTAATGCAATCAGATGGGACTTTTCGGTTTGGATGCATATGGGCTGTCAAGGCCAGAAAGTAGTTTGCCACTCAGTAGGCATTCCTGCATACCTTCCGGGTTTGATGATGATGTCACGTGCATACCCTCTATTGCAATGCGTTAACTTGTGAGGTTTATTGTCTCCACCAGGCCGAAGGCATGGGGAGAGAGTATGTTTTGCACTCCGTCCGTGTGTGTGTGTGTCCGTCCTTCCGTCCGTCTGTTACCAGCTAATCTCTGGCACCGTTAACCCGGTCGATGCCAAACTTTGCACACACACTCCCTGGATGCCAACGATGAACCTCTGCCCCACATTTTCCAGAACGGCCTGTTATAGCGCCACCATGAGGCAGCTTTTCACATTTTTTACCTAAAACTGCACCGATCTGCGTGAAACGTTGCATGCACACTCCCTAGAGGCCAAGTGATTTTCTATACCAATAGGAATTCTCTTCAAAACTGATCTTCATAACTCGTTTGCTGTAATTTGCCTCCGAAATCATAGAGAGGAGCCTATTTTAACAAAGAACGCCATATATCATGGCCAATTAACCCCAAACCTGAATCGCACTCGGCCTCCAAAGTGAACCTTCAAAACCACTTTAGCTGTCCGCTCTAACTGCTCATTTGGACAGAGATGGAGGCCGATTACATTCCCACCCCGATGTGTGTTCTCAGTCATGACTCTGGCCTCATGCACGCACATGCATGCAAGCACACACATGTGTGCACGCACGCAAACACACGCACACACACACACACGCACACTATAGCTTACTCGCGCACGCACGCACGCACGCACGCACGCACGCACGCACACGCACACGCACACGCACACACACACAGTATGTTTTAATGGGATAACAGAGTGGAATTTCCAATCCGTCTTGAATCACTAAAATGATTGGTATAATTTGCACAGTTTCTATTGTTAACACACTTACATATTTAAATGCAACAGCAGCTATCACAATACAGCTGTGTGGCCAGATGGAGAACTGACACTTTAACATCTTTCAATCTGGCATTCCTATTTTGGGCATGTCATTATTATTATGGTTAAATTGTAAATTTCAAATGTCTTGATATTTAAAGCTGCATGCAATTCACAATACTTTTTTTTGTATGTGTGGGTGAAAAAACATGATTTTGACCAATGGGTATGGTACGATCTATGACTATAACTAATACTAGAGTGGTGGTTATATATAGTTGGTCTACCTGCTCTTCTATTGAATCATTTACTGTAGATCCTGTCGGGTAGGACTGCTACTGTTTGACAGGAGGTATTGCCGCTCAAATCCAAATCCATCCTCTGCTCAAACCAGCTGCCCCTTACTGTATATACTGTACCTCAACAGTTGAACATGTTAGAGCTCAAATTCTAAAGTATCAAAAGTAGCAGATCTACATGCGCTTTTGATGATTTTTGTGTGATGCTGTAGCAGTGTTGTTTTTGGCAGCAAATTTATATTTTAGTTTTAGTCATAGTCTCTTGAAACGTTTTCATTTAGTTTCACTCACATTTTACCTGGAATGTTTTAGTGTTTAGTCTAGTTTTAGTCGACTAAATATATCATAAGACGAAATCTACTAAATAAGTCGACTAAATCTACATGTGATTTAGTCGACTAAAATGTGTTTTGGCGGGCCTTGATGGGGGCTGTATTGTCAAGCCGCCTCACAGTACACAAACATGAGATAGGCTCTTGCCTCCACTCCACTCCGCCACCCACCCCCACCACCACCTGTCTAATAAATAAAAGAATAACACGTATATCATGTAAAAACCACCACATGCAGCGAAACATGACAGGCGTCAGTCAGCAGCACTTACACCAACTCAGCACCCCGCTGTGTCCGGTCAGTGTCCAGGAAAGAATATCAAGCTGTTTATGGGTAAGTAACCTTAGAGTCATATATCCAACCATTTGTTCTGTTGCTTGGGTCAGGGGAGCAGCTTTAATGGCATTGCCCCCACCCCTCCAGCGGTGACACGCTGCACTGTGAATGGATAGATTCCTGATTAGATTTACCTTTTCCTTAATGGGCCGATGTCAGCCACCTGCCCTTGGGGGCACAATTCTAGATCCACCACGTGATGTGACTGTTGTGACAACATCCACCCTGCTGACGCCCATGCTGTGTTTACTGTGTCACTCATGTACACATACAGCATAAAAGAATCCTATAATAAAAAAGGAGCGGGCCCAGAATAGAGCCCTGAGGGACGCCGGTCGGGTCAACCAGGCTTCACAACCTGGTTTGGAACAAAGGGGGTTCCATCGCGCCACAAGCCAAATTCAGGCTGGTCAGGTGCATCTCAGGAGCAGGACTGATAAGATAATAATAATAATAATAACTTTGCACACACACTCTCTGGATGCCAACGACGAACCTCTGCCCCAAATATTCCTCAACGGCCTGTTATAGCGCCACCATGAGGCCGATTTAGGCAAAACACATTTCGTACACATTGTATCCATACATCACACAATTCGGTATACACTGTCTCCATAGTCATGGGATCAACACGGATCTGCACCATTTCCCATCTTCCTTCCTGATTGACTAAGATTCGCTTCCAAAGCTCACATGATTGGTCCGTTTCGAACAAAATGCCACAAATCACAAACGCAGTGTGCAAATTTCCGTGAAATTATACACGCACATTTCCACTAGGCTGAGGACGACATGACACAATTTATTTTCCAAACCAGCCTCATGGTGGCGCTATAACAGGGCAATTCCTGTTTTTACCTATAACTGCATCGATCTGTGTACAACTTTGTATGCGCACTCCCTAGAGGCCATGGAAAAACATTTTCCCTGCATCCCTCCACATCTGCCGGTTATAGCGCCACCATGAGGCCGATTTCTGCAAAACACATTGTTTATATTAGTCCACAGATTTCATCCAAATCTCATGCAAATCGGTATACATGATCTCTGTAGTCATGTGATCAAGACGAGTCTGTTTGATTTTTCAGATTCTACACTGATTGGCTAAGATTGCCTTCCAAAGTCTTCAGGAGTGGCCCGTTTTGTACAAAATGCTGCACATGTCCTGCTCATCCAGAATTCTATCCTCAGAGATGCTATGAGTGATCTGGCTCTGCATTTCCTCAACAAAATGAAGAAAATTGTTGCAAAAAACAAACAAACATGTTTATATCACATTTTGCCAAACATCACACACACTCCTATCCTCCTGGTAGGAGTGTGTGTAGTTACTTTTGATTCATTAATGGTATTTTTTGTCACTTCACTGTCATGTGGGGGTCCATGGGGTCCTGACCCACAGGTTGAGAACCACTTGCACAATGTTGACAATACTGCCTATTAGATAGAGTATACTCACTACATGTCCATGCACAATGGTGTTGCAGTGTTTTTGCACAGGTTAGCTTGACAAGAACATAATGCTGGATTCATATCAATGTATTTTCTGACAAAAAAAATTAATGAATTAAGTGAATGAATGAATGGGAGGAAGGATGGAAACGAATGAATGAATCATGGTCTAGTAGGCTAGTTGGTATCTGTTCTGGAGTCTCTTAATGTCTGGGTCGTTTTGTTTTAGGTGATTATAACATCTAAATGATGTCTTTTGAATTTTGATCAGTTAGTGCTATTGTTCTAATTCTCTCTCTCTCTCTCTCTCTCTCTCTCTCTCTCTCTCTCTCTCTCTCGCGCGCGCTTTGTGTGTCTCTCTCCCGGCCGGGCCAGACCTATATGGGCACTTTGGAGTTAGAATACTGGACAACTCACCCAGATCCAGGTCCCCCTCCCACCCCTCACTGGGGAAAGTTTCGGGGGGACGGGATGAGTTGTCTTGTTACCCCCCCCCCCCCCCCCCCCCCGTCCCCTCACCTGATCTATCAACTAGCCTAATTAACAATTTTGCATTTCTGTATTAGCGTATTTTGCATGCACTTATACCCCCCCCCCCTCTCTCGCGCGCGGTGTAGGCCTAATGCGATGTGGGTGGGGGGAGGAGAAGAAGGGAGGGGAGAGCGAGCAAACGGCAAGGACACAAAACCCTTCTGCGAACGAGATCTGAACTGAAGAACAACTCTCTCTCTCTCAGAGTAGACCTGAGAGAAACATTCCACAATCCAATGCTGAGGGTGGCGATCAAGGCACGTGGGAGCCCTACGGCCGTTACGAAGCGCTAGTTGTTATTGAATATTGATGCTGCATGTAACGGGTAATATGAACAGATCATAGAGGGATTGGGAAGTGGGCACATCAGGATTGAAGGATTCAGTCTCGTGCTCGTCATGGAAGGACGAGCCGCAGAAGAACTCCTCCGGACTTCACTGCTCTTCTGCTTGTTCTGCGCCGGTGAGTTGGCTTGCTGTGGTGACTCAAAGTAGAGCTACGGAGGTGGTTCTCAAACTTTTTCACGGTCAAGGACCCCCAAATTGACACTAATTATTAGCCCGTGGACCCCCATTTGAAAAGATATGCCAGGGACCCCCATAAGAGAAGATTTTTACAAGAGATCAACCCGTTTAATTTCAAGGACCCCCAGTTTGACATGCATATAGATCTACGGACCTCCATTTAATGCCATTTCTATCTCTGGGTCCGGGACCCCCAATTTATATTGTAAAATCAATGTTAATTTAACTCTGAGAGTAGACCAAACTAGCATTTAGCTCATGGGGGCCCCCTGGAACTCCATCAAGGACCCCTGGGGCCTGGGGGTCCCCGGACCCCACTTTGGGAACCAAAGCTTTAAGTACAATTATGAGGTATCTATCTTTACTTTACCGGAGTATTTCCAAATCCCAAATGTCATTTTACTTCTACTCCACATCTCAAGAAAGAGTCTACAGTTTTACTCCAATACAAGTATTTTAAAACTTAATACGTTTTAAAGTTACGAGTTACTTTGTAGGTTTTTGATCATTACAAAACAACACAGTCATTTGAAAATAGCAGATGCAAGACACATTGTTGCGCTATTTTCAAAATGTTTTTTAATATACATTTGAAAACATAATCTGTACATTCTACGTGTGATACTTTATGTTATGAGTACCAGTACATTTGTGCTAATACTTTTGTACTTCTTCTGCTCAAGTAGGCCTACATTTTGAATTCCAGACTTTATACTTGTATTTCTACAATTCTACTTTGTAGTATAGGCTACTTTTCCACCACTGGTTGGCTTGTTGTTGTTGTTTCCCCTCGGCCTCTACAATACGTTTTCACCAGGAGGACCATCACTTATTTAACACCCCATCCACGGTGGGGCTATAGTGAAACAGCTTGTTCATATTTAATTCATGACGTGAACTTGTCATTATAGGTTAACAAGGTGGATGACAAAAAACGCTGTGCGCGCCAAGCGTGGTGTGGCACATTGTTTATTCTAAAAGCCCTAGACTACGTATACTTTCTTCCTATATCCTAAACTTGTACGAGCTTGTAAATCTGTCCAACTTTTGTCTAAATTTGTCCAAAAGGGACATAGACTAATAGAAGATAGATAAAATAGAAGAATGCACCTCAATGTAAAATGTGCTTTTCCCAGACTTAAATCCAATGTATCCTTCAACTTCTTGTTTATACCCACAATGATTTACACGTTTTAGCAATTGTATAAATATTAGACATTGATTGTAAAATGTTCAAGCATGTTCTAATTACAGCATTAGCCTATAGTATAGGCTAATGTTGTAATTAGAACATAGGCTAATGTTGTAATTAGAACATGCTTGAACATTTTACAATCAATGTCAATGTCAATCAATCATTTTACCAAAATGTTATAACGGAAAATGGTCTTTGTATAGTATAGGTCCTATACTATACGAAGACCATTTTCCGTTATAACATTTTGTACAGAGACAGAGTTTTACGTTGAAAGTGCCCACTCTTCCTTAGTGCCCAGTGCTCTTACCTATAGACTAATAGCAACCTAGTAATTAGTTATATTGAGTATAGGCCAAGGGTCCATGAATATATACTGTTCTCTTTGATGCTCTGAAGTCTGAAGAGCATCTGCTGAACCTTGAAATGCAGACAATCATCATGGGCTGAACACAATCATGGTGGCTGGGGGTAAACTTTGAAGGCGGTGAGTTATACTGTAGCTACAGCACAGCTGAGTGTGGGGGGAGGTATAGGCAGGGGGAACATGCTGCCATTGTCTCCCAGGGTGTCGATAGACAGGAGCCAGGAGAGAGGGTGGGTGGAGGGGGGGCAAGAGTCAGAGGACTCTTAGTGCTTTTTCTGGTTTTATCCTCGTAGCAGTTTTTGTATTGACCTACCGGTATTTACAAGCTTGTTTGTTAAATGTAGGCTATATAATTGTACAATCCTATGCAGTAGGCTATATTAATGTCTGTAGTTATGAATTCCTGTAGTTATATGTACATAGCCTGTATACTTTATCGGCGGGATTCAGCGTTTTAGCCAAAGCGATAATTTAAGCATAATAACAATATCATTTGAAAATGTATATATCTCTCTTCAACAAATGGGAGCCAGCGGCAGGCTTTTTCCAATTGCGGTCCTTTTCATAATTCAGTGTTTTAGGCAAAGCGATGCAGGCCTAATTATTATATTATGTTCATTCCATACCAAAACTGTGTCGTGTGCGAGCGAGTGTGTGATTCTGATCTATCATCTCTGCGAGTGTTGACACTACACAGAGAAGAACTGGGAGGTGGAGGAGCGAGGGGTGCGCTGCCCGGAGCAGTGTGCTAACCAGGTCTTCACGTCTGGCGAGGGAGCGGGGAGCTCTGAGGCATTCACCTGGAAGTGAAATATGTTTATGGAAAAGTGCAACAGCTCTTCCCTGTAAAAGTCTTTCATAAGGTCTTGAACAGGGGGTCTGGGACCCCTATAGAGATACTGTCGGGAGGCCGCCAAATCTTGGTGTGATAGAGACTTTACCACTTGAACCCTCAAATCCATTGGGTTAGGGTTAGCAATTCTGGGGGGAGCTTAGCTGCAAATAGGTATAGGTAGGCGTAGATCGGCTATGTTTGGTGAAGAGGTTTGGTGTACAGGCATAAAGGGCAGGCCGGGTATCGAGAGCCAAAGGTCAATTTGTAAGTATTGAGGGTTTAAGTGGTTAAATGTTGGAAAACACACTGTACACACATTTAACATGAATCCAATGTAGCTTCATCTATGTCTCCCAGCTAATGCGTCCGTCACCTGAAAAACATTGAAGACCCCTGGCTGCTTTAAGCAGTATAGTCTGCAGAGAGGTCAAAATGCAAGGCCAGTGCTCTATGCCCATATATCCCTGAATTCTTGCACGGTGACTGTACACATGCACAGAGCATAATTCGGGTTCTGGGAAATTATTGAGTGGAAACAGATGTTACACACGTACTTTTACGTGTATCCAAATACACATGCAAATCAAGAATAACCCTGATTTTATTGCTTGTTTGTAACTTTGTATGCAAAGGCCCCGTCACGCCGTTCTCCCACCATGCTTTGCATTTTTTTTCCCGTGACAGCAGAAAGACAAACAAAAGAGAGGAAAAACCTTCAAACATAAACAGGTGTTGCTGTGTCATCACCAGTCCTGCATGTCTGGGCTAGTACTCTGAGACACACACAGCTGTGTGCACAATCCTGTTGAATTAATAGGCTTTTTTATGACACCGCATTGAGTGCATTCAGCTCATCATAAGCAGACACAGTCAAACATGTATGTGTACACGGGTGCATGTGTTTTGTCCGACGTACTAACAGTCCTACACAATCATGAGTCTGTCACAGTACCCCAAAACCCAACCCTAAACCTAACATCACAGGAAGCCACGGGCTAGTTTTAACCTGCCACGCCACAGGTTAGTTTTTTGGGGTTTTTTTGCTTTCGCCTTTATTTTATAGATTTTATAGAGGAGGGATAGACAGTAGGCTGACAGGAAATGGGGAGAGATATGGGGGGGTGACATGCAGTAAAGGCCGTCGGGATCGGGAGTCGAACCCGCGGCACACTGCCAAAACGTTTTTTGTTTGTTTGTTTGTTTGTTTGTTTGTTTGTTTGTTTGTCTCCCCAAAATCATTATATGTCAAAACTGTTCTGTGTGTGTGCGGAGGAAGGGGAGAATGTTTAGACCTGTCATAAAGAAGATGCAAAACAATATGATTTATACCACTTAAAATGGTATAAAAGATCGGTTTCTCCAGATCGGGGAAATTGCCGATCACCGATCGAGTCATTTGGAGTGAAAATCGGCTAATCACAGATCGGTGGTCGATCGATTGGAGCACCTATACCATTTACACGTTTTAGCAATTGTATAAATATTAGACCTTATACACCATATGCCAAGTACAGTCATTTATGTACACTTAGCAACTTCTTTAATCTGTTGGCCTACCTTCCTATAACTTGTAAATCAGTGTTGATTTTATTTATTTAGTCTTTAGTCGTGTTTGTGTACTTTAGTCAAGTAAGAGTGTTAAAAGGTGTGACTTGTGCAGGCTACAGGAAATACTAAGACCTACTACACATGTTTAAAAGCAGTGGATCTAAACCACAGTGCTCTTTAAGTGTCCACACTCCCAACGTGCTCTGTGCTTCTATAATGAGTCAACTGTGTCCTTAACTCTGGAAGATTGCTTTGAGGGTATAATTAGAAGCTGGTGGGATGTGGTTGTGTGCTTCTATTGCTTTGAGGTTGGTCCATGAAAGGTTTCATTAAAGCACGTTAAATGATTTTTTTTCTTTCTTTTTTTTCTTTTTTCTTCATATGGGAAAAGGGCTAAAAGGAAAGTGTGAAGTCTTTCCCCAGAGGAGAGAAAAGCTTAAACTTCCAAGCTGGTGTACCTATTTTGACCATTTCGGAACATTTTGTGATGCTTTGTGAGCTTGTAGATCAGCTATTTTCTCTGATATTGGGCATTTAAAGCACACCACCACCACACCACCCCCTACTAATGTACCCTCTCCAGACTCCAGTCTTATGTTTTGAAAACCGCTCTATTGAATTGGAGCATGTGTGAAGACATTTTGTGCAATTATCCACTTCATCTTTCTGCATATTAAATATTCCATTTAACTACTTCTCTGGCAGGCAGTGACGCTCAGTGTAATGGCTGTTTGGAGTACTGCTGTGATGGCTCGCCGCCTTTCTGCTGTTCTTACTACGACTACGTCGGAACAGCGTCGTAAGTCACACACACACACACGCTCGCGCTCGCACGTGTGCACACACCATAGACTGTAAATAAAGAATGGACACGGGGGACGTATTGCACCCATTTGTTTCTACAGACCCGCTTTGAAGCCTGTTTTTCTGCAACCCGGAAAACGACTGCTATAGAGGGTATGCGCGTGACATCATCATCATAGCCGGAAGTTATGCGAGAACACCTACTGAGTGGCAAAAAACAACTTTTCTGGCCGTGACAGCCCATACATCCACACAGAAAAGTCCTATCTGATTGCATTAAACGACATTAAACTCACTTTGCCAAGTCACTTTGCCACTCGATTTGCCACTCGATTTCCCATTCACTTCAGTAGAATAGAACTCAACTCAGTAGAATAGAACCAGCAGAAGCCCTAGAAGCGCTTCATCTTCAATTAGAAATGAATGGTCCCAATATCTACAAAAACACATATTATTGAAAGAAGACTTTATTTGTTTGTGTTTCTGGCAGAAAGGAGCTTTCTGACAGACACTCTCTCTCTCTGTCTCTCTCTCTTTCTCACACATGCGCAGTTGCGCACGCACTTGCACAAGCTCAGCATTCATCTAGAAATGCTGACAAACACACACCAGCTGTTGGGTCACTTGGTTGTCTCGTCACCTTTGAACTGTGCATGTCACCCTTTCAGAAGGCTGTCCTTATCACTTTCATACACTACAGCTCATTGTTTCTCCTTTCCATGTCAAGGATCCCCAAATGGTTATGTTTTACGCTGTGGACTCCCATTTGAAAAATATATTTTATAGTAAAACGTATAAGAAAGACGTTTTCATTGTTTGATCATTTCAATGTCTTGTGATCTAGATTCTAGAACAGTGGTTCTCAACCTTGTCTGGAGTTAAAAACAGCTTCTTTTTTTGTACTTCTTTTTCTCCTCAATGTAGTCGTTATGGGTGCAGTCTAAACTAAGTATGCACCCCAGTCGTTATGCCAATTGATTTCCTACCCCCACACATTTGTGTGTTGTCACTGCAGTTATAACCTTTTTCAGATGGGCCAAATATATATAAATTTGGGGGTCCTTGGCACACAAAAATCACACCTGTGTGAACTGAGCGGTGCAACTCTACATGTATTATTGTGGAGGTCCCCAGGAACGCAACCAGGGGGGGCGGCCAAGTTCCGGCTAGCCTTCCCACGTCCGAAACGGTCGAGAAATGACAGAGTTACCGTGTTGCAGCTTTCCGTGCTCGGACACAGGGACACACATACGGACACACATAGCTGCGTAATAAAGCGGAGGCACCGCTCAAAAATTCTGAGAACCTCTGATTTAGAAGGAATTTGTAGTATCTTGAGACTTAATTGGTTAATCGTGTGTGTGTGTGTGTGTGTGTGTGTGTGTGTGTGTGTGTGTGTGTGTGTGTGTGTGTGTGTGTGTGTGTGTGTGTGCACGTTGCAGGGGGGAATTGATCTTCGGAATTGTCTTCGGCGTGGTGTTCCTCACAAGTACAGTACTGTTACTTGTGTACACGTGCATGAAGCACGGACGCGGCGCTCGCGTGGGCGTGTTCAACAGCTCCTACATCAACACTGTGACCCAAGGCTACCCAGGTAGTGACACACACACACACACACACACACACACACACACGTTTGTATAACTATAGAGCGTCGCAGTCCCGCCCCCTCGAGAGACCCGGAAAAGAAATCCCCGTTAATTTTCCTCATAGACTTTTCAGAAAGTATTTATTTAAAGACGTTTACGCCGCGGACAAAGCCAACTCTTGTCGTGACAAATCATGACAACAAACAAACATTTTCGGGCCAAACAAAGAATTAGAAAGTAGAAAAAAACGGCAAGTTACAACACTTTTTTTGTTGTTTTTCTTCTTTGTAATTATTTGTTTGGTCCAAAATATTGTGTGTGTTGTCATGATTTGTCACGACAAGAGTTGGCTTCATACAACGCTTAAAAGGTCTTTAAATAAATACGTTTTGAAATGTCTATGGGAAAAATGCATTGGGATTCATTTTCTGGGCCTGGCGTCGTTATGAAAGGGGGCGGGACTGCGACGCTCTATACTTGTGAGAACCTCAACAGTATTGTACAGCAATTTTATGAATGATGTTTTTAGACAGGATGTTTTTGGGCTACCAAAACAAACAGTGAAAACACACAAATACAGCGAGAGAGCAATATTTGTGCAAGCAGGGTAAAGTTACTAAAACCATAGCCTTTTCTGGCATATTTCTTAGCCATTTATCCAAGGCATTTATTTATCCAAGGCTGCCAGAAGATGAAAACTGCCTTTGCTTACTGTACAGTCTTATTGTCAGCTGCAAATAATAATAAGCAATTAATAAGTCAATAATTTAACAATAAACCTAGCAAGGAACGATTCAATAAATGAACATGAATAATGCAGATGAAATACATTCTGATTAGCTGGGATGAGTGCTCAACTCAATTGATCACCTCAATAGCCCATTCCGATCAGCTGGTAGCTCAAAATTGGTTGCTTCCCCACCCCCTGGGAAACAACCTATCTAAATAATATAGATAGGTCACAACAAGAGCCCTAACTTCCGTGTTCACAGCCATCTACTTTGCTGGGGGACCCGGTGGCGTTTACCGTCAAGGACACGGTGACCCGCATGCCGCGCAGAGCGCTCCTGCATGGAACAAATGCACCACGGAGGCCCCTGTGCATCTCTTCCGTGTTTGACGGAAGAGATGCTCTTACTGGGAAAGCATCTTTGTCGGATTTGAGCTATAGGTTTTTCTGAAAACTGATTTAGAAGACATTTAACCGATTTTGGGCGGGAACCCCTTTTGGTGTTTTAAACATTATGTTATAATTTAGCTATTGAAAAATATCAGATCTACAAGCTCATAGCGCGCCACCGAGTGGCGCGCTACGAGCTTGTAGGTCTGATATTTTTGAAAAATTGTAAAAATGTGGTACAAATCTTTGAATATATATTCTTTCAAAGTAAATGTTTTTAACTCGGGTCTAAATGGGTTAAAAATAAATCATGGTTGATTGGAAATCGCATTTGATTCGATAGAGCTCCCATACCACGTGCGTTCTTTACAGAGACATACCTTGCGTATCTTTTAGCACGCACACGCGCACACACACACACACACACACACACACACACACACACACACACACACACACACACACACACACACACACACACACACACACACACACACACACACACACACACACACACACACACACACACACACACACACACACACACACAGTGGTGACTGGTCCAGGCTCTTTGAAACCTTAGTCGTAGTCCTCAGGCGATCCTGTAGCAGACATCTTTTGAGAACATGGACAGATGTAACACAGTAACAATATCTCTCTTTGGCCTCCAGCGTCAACCACTGTTCTTTCTGTTCTCACTGGGATTTCAGCTGTAAAGAGTCTGAAAGACCTTTTGAAGAGAAAGAGGAAAAACAAAACGGCCTTGAGAACGATATAGGCTGATGAACTGTTAAACCCCAGGAGAGATTGGAAACTGCGATTTAAAAAAAGGGTGTGAAGTGTGAACGTAAAGAGTGGTGGTTAAATATTATGCAAAAAAAAAACATTAAAACCTGAGGCTGATTCTACAATTCATCGCTGTCGGGTGGAAACCTCATCCGTCCAAAACTGTTACTTTTCAGGATTCATCTAACTATAAATGCACCAAGTCTATGTCTGTCTTTCTGTGTGTGTCTGTGTCTGTGTCTGTGTCTGTGTCTGTGTCTGTGTCTGTGTCTGTGTCTGTGTCTGTGTGTGTGTGTGTGTGTGTGTGTGTGTGTGTGTGTGTGTGTGTGTGTGTGTGTGTGTACTGTTGTAATCCACGTAACCCGAGAACCTTTCTTCCCACCGACTTCGAATTCGAGACACGCGTTCCACCCCACCAGAGAGAGTGCAGTGCCCGGTGTCGAGTCGGTCGGACCCACGGTTGTCCAGAACCGCCCCAAAAAAGCCTCTGCCCGGGCTCTGGACTGCCCAGTGTCCACACTGTATATGGAGCTGGCCTGTTCTGAGTTCTGACATCATTCTGACGTATATATTTGGGCATTCCTGACAAAGAACTCCATATATGGGCATAAAAGGGACACAGACATAATATCTGGGTGGGGCACTGGGGCATTCATTTCTAACTTGCATCGTTTCAAGTAGGCCAGTGTCCAACGGGCACCATTGTAGAGGCTCCAACAGGCACCGCTCTAGTATTCCAAAAACGGCAAAAGTATCAGATTGTCAAGCTCAAAATGCGTAGCTTCACATTGCGTTTTGAGCTTGTTTTATCTGATACTTTTGATGCTTTTGTGTGGCGCTGTAGTATGATCAAGTACTAGGGCAGTGGTCTCCAAACTTTTTCACATCAAGAACCCCCAAATTGACACTAATTAGCCCGCGGACTCCCATTTGAAGAGATGTGCCAGGGACCCTCATAAGAGAAGATTTTTCTAACGGCTCTAGCAGTGATTCTCAACCCGTTTAATTTCAAGGACTCCCAGTTTGACATGCAATAGGCTACGGACCCCCATTTAATGGCATTTCTATCTCTGAGACACCAATTTACATTGTAAAATCCAAATAAATTTAACTCAGAGTGTACAAATGGAACCAATTGGTTCCATTTGTACACTCTCAGAGTTACAGACCCATAAGGGTCCATTTGGTTCCTAACTATCATTTAGCTGGGTCCTGGGTTTGTGGAACTCCCTCAAGGACCCCTGGGGGTCCCTGGACCCCACTTTGGGAACCATTGTACTAACTAGGGCATCCATTTACAAAAATAATTACAAAATAAAGTTAGAATATGGAGATAAGGGGATTCTGCCCGGCGGCAACGAAATGCCTTCTAAATCCTCCTGCACTTCTTTCTTTCAGTTGAACACTCGAAGCCATGCTGAACGGCTAGAATAGATTGAATGGTTTTTCCCGTAGGCGTCAGGTCTCCATTTCAAATGACTGTGCTGGGGGTTCTCAACTTCTCATGTGAAATGTTCACTATGCTTGATACATTTGGTTTTAAATTAAAGTGTATTTTTTTTATGAGTTTGATTACTCAGAGTAATAGATACAGATCCGATACTAGATGGGTCTATACCCATCTAGTATCAAAGTATTAAATACTGGCAGAATAGTGACATGTGCATTTATTTGGAGACTGGTGAGAGACTATATTTGCTTTGTGCTGCCGGCCACATTGGATCCATGGCAATTTGCATATCATCAGAACCTATCCACCGACGATGCAGTTGCCCTGGCGCTACACTCTGCACTCACCCACCTCGACAAGGGGGGGAAGATTTAATTAAACTACTCATTTGTCTGAGGGGCCTCAGAATCCCCTCAAGGACCCTCAAGGGCCCCCGGGGGTTCCCAGGAGGACCCCACTTGGAATACCATTGCATTTAGGCTACATGTCCGGGACGTTTTCAATAATTGTGAAATGCCTTGTTGTTCCTCTTTGATCTTAAAATAGAAAATGGTTGGTGCAATACATGCTTCTGAGTGCTTTAGACTAGTTTTCTGCAACGCTGTCAATAAAACTGCCGTTTTTGCCCTCATCTTCATTGTGCTCATCACTGTGTAGTTCACCAATTCAACCACTAGAGGACGCAGCGTTCCTTTCAAAGTTGTAAAATGGAGACAAGAAGCTTATTAAAAGTGAATATATGTAGTATGCAGTAGTAGGGCATCAATTTGTGTGTGTGTGTGTGTGTGTGTGTGTGTGTGTGTGTGTGTGTGTGTGTGTGTGTGTGTGTGTATATATATATATATATATATATATATATATATATATATATATATATATATATATATATGCAAACAGCTGTGTCTCATATTGTATCTTGTAGTAAAAGTGGCACTAAACAATGAAAACATTGTACTGTATGTACAATGACATGGGAATACTGAGGTCATTCCTTGTAAACGGTGCAGGGATACACACCAATGATTAGTAATCCTTAAGGTGGCTGAATCCCGTTAGATATCCTTCTACTGTCACAGGCTAGCTGCTCACAAATCTTGCTGCTGTGGTTGCACATTGTTGTACTTCCTGTAACCGGACCGCTCACTCCAAAACACATGCTTGCCCTGCTCGTATTCTTCCTGTTTTTGTTTTACTGAGGTTATAAGGTTAAAAATAAGGTTTACAGAGATTGTGCATTACATTCACCCATTCACACACCAATGCCGGAGGAAACCATGCAAGGCACCAACCTGCACATCGGGAGCAATTAGGGGTTCAGGATAGGGCATTCACTTCTAGTCATTTTTACTAGTTGACTAGTTGTTTAACTACCTATTATGTAAAATAAATAAATAAATATTTGTACATTTAAAAACTGTGTACATTGGTGACTATAACTATACTCTAACTGATCTTGAGGCCTAGAAAATCGACTAGTCAACTAGTACCAACAAGGTGGACTAATGGATTTATTAGTCGACTAGTTGAATAGTCAACTAGTTGCTTAATGCCCTAGTTCAGGACACTTCGAAACTTTGGAACTGGGAACCTTGAGGTTCCCAGCGGGTCACTCTACCCCTGAGCCACTCCGCCCCAAGGTTAGGTAATAGGCATACTGTAGTTTTACTGAGTTTAGGAATGCCTGGTGGCGACCGATCCGAGATCGCCGGATTTGACCCGGGACAAGCGTGTTTTGGGGGCGAGCGTTCTTGGATTCATACTCAGTTTTTTTTGTCATGAGTCTCAAAATCTCCTCTCTCGCTCTCTCTCTCTTGCAGGACCACCTCCTCCCTACGCCTACAACTATGAGATGATCCCCTCCCCCGTGCAACCCCCACCCTACACCCCCACTCAACCCAGGGCAGACAGCTACTCCCCCCTGCAACCCCCACCCTACACCCCCACTCAACCCAGGGCAGACAGCTACTCCCCCCTGCAACCCCCACCCTACACCCCCACTCAACCCAGGGCAGACAGCTATACTCCACCGCCTTACCCTGGAGGCTGCGCTTACAAGTGACCGCCCTGCCGGGGGTGTTGTTGAAACCATGGACAATTTTAAAACAAACTCCACAGGCAAGGGTCCATTTGGGTCCATTTTCAATTTCAACCCCCTCGGTTACATTTAGCGGCATACAAATGGTTTAACGTTTTAGCAAAACAACATAACTGTGAAAGGCGTTTTCTTCCCCAGTGTGGTGTGTTTCACTCTCGGATTACAATGCTGTGCACATCAATGGATGTGACGTGCTTTGATCAAGGTGAAGATGTAATTTGACTCAACACATCGTGGACGTTTCCCCCCCCCCCCCCCCCCATTTTATTTAAGGGCAAAATACTTTTGAGGACAGAGAACATGGACTCCATGTCCCATGAGACAGCAGAATGGATTTTGTTTTTGTCCTACTTTTTCTTTTTTTCTTTCTTTTTTTTTGGACGTGTTTCAGGTCATTGATATCACTTGAAAGAGAACAAACCTGTTTAAACTTGAGTATTATACTTGCTTACTGTACGGAGGACTTAATGATGATGAGGTGTGCTCATTGTTTTAACTGAGTCTACACAGTCAAATTCTCAGTGTGAATTTAACTTCGAGAGTGTAAAAATGAAGAAAAATCACACCCGTGTGAAGTGACTGGTGTAACTCCGTGTGGGGGTCCCCGGGGGGTCCCAGGAACTTCCCGACCCACAGTAATGCGCCCAGGGTGCGAGCCCGGTTCCGGCGAGCCGTCCCACGTCCGAAACGGTCGAGAAATGACATAGTTACCGCATGGGGGTCCCCGGGGGGTCCCCGGAACATCCAGACCCCCAGGAACGCGCTCAGGGGGCCGGGCCGGTTCCGGTGGGGGTCCCCAGGGGGTCCCTCTACTGTACTCTACTGTACTTCGTCAGCGTTGTAACACTGACGAAGGCTTCGGCCGCAACGCGTTCGTTGTGTGCTGCTTGTTTGCAGCATACCATATCCAACCTACCAATGGTAAAATAAATAAGTGCCTTAAAAGATATTGCCGTGAGTGCTGGTTTTCTTCTGTTTAAAATGTCGTTTCTGACTTTGCACCCGGTAAAATGATTAAAGTGAGTGAGACGAGATGGAGTCGTGCATGCTGCCTTCGAACTGTACTGTACAGTCACACCCCAAATCATCATATATACAGTTAATGTGTGTATGTGTTTGTGTGTATGCTATTTTCGTGCTCGGACAGACCCAGCCAGGGACAGACGCAGGGACAGACCCAGCCAGCTCCGTAATGGAGTGCTTGCACTCCATTACTGGCCGTACGATGGTGGATTATTGGCCTTTTTCTGACTTTACTTGAAACCAAGGATCATTCATCATTATAATAAGGACGGGTGGTTGGAGTCGACTACATGAACCCATAAGGGACTACCTTTTTTGCGGATCCTGGGTTTCGATGGGCGCTGATGGGACGCTTGTTTTACAGCGCCGGATAGGTGGCTACTACTAGTCGGGCGGGGTTATATAACCTCACAAAAACTATGCCTAAAACTAACCCTAACTTGTAAAAACAAGACTTTTCACCTGAGGCCGATTCTACAACAGTTTTCTGTGAAAAATACTAAATAAAACACGTTTTCATGTCAAGGACCACCAACGATTATATGTATTTGGCCGCCGACCCCCATCTAAGAATATTTCATACCAGGGACCACCCAGAAGCAAACATTTGAGTTCAAACTATTTTACATTTTTTGATTTGATTTGATTTGAATGGGTTAATCCAGTGGTTTTCAACCAGTGGTCCGGGGACCACCAGTGGTCCTTGAGGGGGTTCCAGGTGGTCCCCAGCTAAATTATGGAGTTGTTAACCAAATGGAACCTTATAGATATTTAACTCTTGAGAGCGTAATGAGAATGTAGAAGAATTGTTATTTTGATCAACGCCAAAACAAAATATTCTTTAGTTTTGGGTCTAAGAGGCTAAATGTGGCTCAAATGCAGAATAAATAATGGGCCTTGAAATGAAAAGGGTTGAAAAACCACTGGGTTAATCCATGAAGCGTTTTTTCTTCTTCCCATCAATAAAGCGTAACAGCCCGGATGTCATCCTGGTTTTATGGAAAAGTAACATTTATGAAGAGACGTTTGATGCATGTAAAAAAGTGAACTTGTGTTGCACTAACATACAAAACAACTCTTGAACAGCTCTCAAAGCATTTGCTGAATGTGATTCTGTGTTTAAATCCCAATTCAAGACTCGATTCTTTCAACTTTACTAACTGAAGGCTAACATACAAAAGATTGCTTCAACAGTACGAAGAGGCAGTTGTTACTGAGTGATGGTGTAGTAGGGGCTGATGATGAAAACTATTAAACTATAGGAGAACAGGGATTTCAACATGTAGAGCTGTATTAACTGAAGGCTATTGTAGCAGTGGCTCACAGCCTCAGCCTCAGCCTGATGACCTCAAATGTCTCATATCTCCCCTGAGCCATAGGCAATTGCTTTGGCTTAGTGGTTAAGATGTTGGCCTTCCATGCGGTGAACCCTGGTTTGATTCCCGGGTGTTACACTAACATACAAAACAACTCTTGAACAGCTCTAGAAGCATCTGATGAATGTGATTCTTTGTTCAAATCCCAATTCAAGACTCGACTCTTTCAACTTTACTAACATACAAAAGATCGCTTCAACAGTACGAAGAGACAGTGCACAGTTACTGAGTGATGGTGTAGTAGGGGCTCAGACAGACTCAGCACAGAGAGTTCATGTTCAAATCCCAGTCTCCCTAAAGTTTAATGCTAGAGTTATTCAGCTTTATTAACTGAAGGCTATTCTAGCAGAGTGGCTCACAGCCTCAGACTGACAATCTCAAAACTCTAATATCTCCCCTGAGCCATAGGCACTTGTCTTAGTGGTTAAGATGTTGCCTTTTCAAGGCTCGGATAAAAAAGAAAAACTCAAAAGCACCAGGAGACATCTGCTGTGTGCCCAAAGGTGCCATGGCTCAATGGTGTGGTGTGCTTGATCGGTTTCCTCTGCTACAGACAGTTGGCAGGTTCAATTCCCATGTCATCAAGGTGCTGGAGGACCATCGGGAGGGGTGCTCTCTCCCCCTGTCTCCTGAGAAGTAACGGTTGGGGCTTATGTCTGAAAGAACCCTGTCCAGCTAAACTTTCACCATGAAAATGTCCAATTAGTGGTTAAGATGTTGGCTTTCCATGTGGGTTCGATTCCCGGCTGTTCCACTCACATACAAAAGAAGACCTCAACAGGCTTGATCCAAAGAGAATGGATTCAGTTTTTCCCAGGTGTAAAGATAGTTTGTTATCAGCGAGCCAGGTGCTCTAGCGTTGCTGAGTTCAGAGCTGAGGGCCTTTTCAACCTGCAGTTTATTGTTCCTGGCCTGTGCAGTGCCGAGTCATCTGCGAACAGGAACAAGTTGCAGTCACAAGCTGATGTCATGTCATATGGAATGGATACGTCCATATAGGAGGTTTATTTATATTGTGTGTCAAAGTGTAATGAAACACCAATATAATGTACTACTGAAAATGCAGAATGAATGAATGAATGAAGCCTCCCATGGCTACATCCAGCTACCCACTATGATTACAATACAGCCACATACTGAGTCATCACACCTGTGTGTGTGTGTGTGTGTGTGTGTGTGTGTGTGTGTGTGTGTGTGTGTGTGTGCGCGCGCGCGTGCGTGTGTGCGTGCGCGCGCGCGTTTGTGCACTCCCGCGTGCGTAAATCCTGCTCCGGTCAGGTGATCCCAGGCGGGCGGCTGACGGAGAAAGCAGCTGGTGTGGGATATGTGTCTATGGTTCAGCCCACCATCAAACGACACGCACAGCACACTGACTGACTGACACATAACACACGCACATTAGACGTTAGACTGTTTCACCGGGATCCATTGGAACCGCAAGTCCCCAGGACCTCAAGATATCCCACTAATACTGCGTTTTTTTGGGGGGACGCATTTCTTTTTCGGGGGGGATACAGTCACACAGAGCGGCATGGGGGGACACCGGAGAGTGGCGTTATTGTTGCTGGTGGCTGTAGCGGCTTGTTCCGCCGTGGAGGTAAGAGAGAGAAGACCCTGATTGTGCTATAGATGTGGATGGATGGATCTCTGACTGTGTGACAGGTCCTGGGATCGGTACGTGTCGCCCCCCGACAATCAAGCGATTTGCGTGGTCGGCGGGCGACACCGATCCGTAGCCTACGTGAGCACTGGTCGGAGCAACAATGGCTTTTTCTTTTAATATATTGCCTCAGCTCAGCTGTTGAACGTTTTCCAAAACATGCATACTAATAGTCTGCTTTATTCATAGATACCGTATCTACGTTGATTTGAGGGGGGAAATGATTATAGCCCGTACAAGATCAAATGACAAGATCCTTGTAACTGTTATTGTTTTTTCGGCGATCATGGAATTTGAGGCATTTGACGTTTTTGTTCTTTTAGAAAGAAAGCCGCAAACACGACCCCCCCCCCTCGAACCCCTCTAATGTTGATGGATAAACACGCTTTTAAAACGTGCATACAAATAATGTCGCTTGACGACAAATACCCCGCCGTCCCCCAACGACAAAAATAAATAAATAAATAGAATTTGACAGAAAACACGCACATTTCGGCCGGGGGGCAGCGGACGGTGCATGTCTGCGCCATGATGGTTATTCTTCTAACAATGTTTATTATGAAAAGGAAAGGCATGCCCCCGTCTTATTTTTCCGTATCCCGAGGGGTAATTTAACGGGAGCTGGGCGTGTTGACTATAACACAGCTCCATTCCTTGGACATTTTATCCGTCCTAGAATAAGCATTATAACGCCAGTCAATGTGTCTTAAAACTAAATGAATACGACGTCTATTTAGTTGTGGTGGTGTCGTGTCTGAGATGCGGAGGCTTTATTGTTTATGTATTGTGCTGGTGTTGTGCACATTAGAGGAGACGTACTGTTAAGATGGCGGCGGTGGGTGCACTGCAGACTGCAGCATTCCAACATGAGATGAGAGAGACAGAGAGCTCAGCTGAGCCATATGCATCCAACAGGCTCACTATAGTGCTATGTTATAACCAGTGGTTCCCAAACATGTCAAGGACCCCCAAATTGACACTAATTAGCCCGCGGACCCCCCCATATGTGAAAAGATAATGCCAAGGACCCCCATATGAGAAGGTTTTTACGGCTCTAGCAGTGATTCTCAACCCGTATAATTTCAAGGACCCCCTGCAGTTTGACATGCATTAGTCTACGGACCTCCATTTAATGGCATTTCTATCTCTGGGACCCTCTATTTATATTGTATATTTATATTGTACAATAGTGTACAAATGGAACCCATTTGTACACTCTCAGAGTCAGAGTTACAGACCCATAAGGGTCCATTTGGTTCCAAACTGTCATTTAGCTGAGTCTCTCAAGGACCCCTGGGGGTCCCGGACCCCACTTTGGGAACCACTTCTCTATTATACACAGTGTTTCAATCTCAACCTGCGAACACCCCCCCCCCCCCCCCCCCCCCCCAGCCTATTTAAAAAGCTTGTTATAATGTCACTTCACTGTACCGTTCCATTACTCCCCCCCCCCCCCCCCCCCCCCCAAAATCATGTGAGGACCCCCGTGGGGGTCCCGACCCACAGGTTGAGAACCACTGAACTACAGCTGGCTGTGGGTTCTCAGTGAACCCGTTTGTTACATTTAAAGACGGTCTGTCCCTGAAAGAGCAACATGGGAGCCTAAACTGAGATAATTTCACACAATCACTGTCCATTCATTTTTTTCCTCTCCTTCTCAGCCGTGTTATCATAGGCTGCACTGTAAAAACATTATGGGAGGGTTAGACTACCCTCTCCGAGATAAGGAGTGGACCTGTGAGGAGCCTTTTGGTTAAATTAGAACTGTGTGTGTGTGTGCGTGCACGTGCACAGAGAGAGAATGTGTGGCCCTTGTCTGTTGTGAGAAAAATCCACTGCGGTGTTGTGTAACCACCAAGTGGCCACATTGTTGCAGATATAATCCTACAATCGGCCCTTTGGCCGCTGCAGCCTTTTAATTATAGTGTCTTACAGACAGTCTTGTTGTGTGGGAATGGTGGTTTGCGTCCCCATGACAAAACGTAACCACCACGACGACAACCCACAGACCCAAAGGTGCTGCTTGTAGCACGGCCACGGCACACACACACACACACAGTCACAAACACAGTCACACACACACACACACACACACACACACACACACACACAGACACACACACACACAGACACACACACACACACACACAGTCACACACACACACACACACACTGTGGTTGTAGTGTCTGCGCGCACTGCCGAACAATAGCCTTACGCACCTGTCCTAGAGCAGCGGTTCTCAAACCCACAGGATTTTTTTATGTGCAACATTGTTTTCTCACTCAACGGTAAACAAAACAAACCAGAAAGTGTAGCCTATGCACATTTATATAAAGTAACAATTTCGATACGGTAGCATATCGAAATCGGCCATATCGGCCATAAATATGCCATATCGCTATCGAAGCAATCTCAAAATAATTATAATTTTCACCGATATTGATGACTCGATGATAATCAATGGCTTTTGGTACTCGCAGATTAGTCCCTCAGCCTACCTGTCTCTTTAAGAGCATCAGCTGTTAGTGGGGAGGGGGACTTACCATCTACCAGCAAAGCAATGAGTTCAATATAAATATTATAAAATATGTAATATATCGGTATTTGCTCGATATGAAATATAACCGGAGATCGGATATCGTTCATAATTTCAATATCGTGCATCTCTACTTTTAAGACCTTTTTGATATCTGTAAAATAAAGAAATTAGAACATTTTGGTCAAAAGTGATCAAGAAAATCTACAAAAAAATGGCCAAACATTGGGCAAATTGTACCCTCTGGAAGCCCCCCCCCTAAAGACTTTGAGAACAACTGATCTAGAGACTCAAGACCCCCCCTATCTCTCTCTCTCTCTCTCTCTCTCTCTCTCTCTCTAAGCCCTACATTTAATGAAATGTTGCATAATGTCAAACGAGACAAATTGGGCAACTTAATATGACTAAATCCCTTTATATTGACATTGTATTCTTTGTTAGGGTGTACTTTCTGTCAGTTTAGGAGGTGCTTAAAAGTTGCGTCTGCAGCAAATCTTCAAAGGCTGAGGCAGTGACGAATGAAGGGCATAATAATCAAATGAAATGAGATTAAATATTAGATGGTGGGTGGAATGGAGATTTAGCCTTATGAAATGTCAACATTAGCAAATCCCTTATTGCCTAAGGTATTATACTGTATATATGCCATCATGTGGACAGACCACACACACACACACACACACACACACACACACACACACACACACACACACACACCGTTTGTATTGCTATACTTGTGCGGACATCAGCGTTTTAGGATGGTGACTTTATGAGTGCCATCATTAAAAACTCTATCCCTGAAGCCAGAAATGACCAATCTACAAGCTGGCGACATGTCGCGTTGCAACATGCCGTGAGCTTGTATCTCATCGCGTGACACCGGCGCACAACAAAGCAACCATTTTGGTCTTCACAAGAGAAACTGTGAAAAAATTCTCCTCACATGTCCTCATATCTTTAAATGTTAAATGTTTTTTTTTGTGGCTTTCGCCTTTATTTTATATATTTTATGGAGGGACAGACAGTAGGCTGACAGGAAATGGGGAGAGAGATGGGGGGGAAGACATGCAGTAAAGGCCGTCGTGATCGGGAGTCGAACCCGCGGCACACTGCCAGACTGGATTGCCAGCCAAGGTGCCTGGACCACTGAGCCATGGCCCAGCTCATATCTTATTTCTCAAATTCTGCTATATTTGTGAGGACATTTGACCCTAACAAGTACGGTAATACTAGCGCGCACACACACGTGCACACACCATTCCCTCCAGCGCCAGCATGGCCTTGACCTGGCAGCGGGGGCTTTAGGAAGCTAGGTTTCCAGGCTACGACCCGCCCACCCACCCCACTGCCCTGGATGATGTTAAGTCTCCGCTGAGCGTGGGAGCTGCATGCCAGCCTTTGTGCGTTTCCCTGTCCTTGGGAAACCAGGGGGGGGGGTGTCTTGGATGGGCGTAAAGGAGGTCTTGTTTGTGTGCAAAACTGTGCATAGTGCATACTGCAGTGTTTCAGCCTTCGGGGGGGGGGGGGGGTGGTTGGGGGGGGGGGGGATCAGCCCTCTCTCCCTCCCTCGATTAGCGTGCATTAATACCATTATGTCTCTTTCCGTTTTTTTTTCTTTTCCTGTGGGTTTGTGCCTGGCACCTTATACTGCAGATCTGTCTTTGTGAGAGGATGGGTGGTTCTTCTTCTCTCGAGGTGTGTGTGTGTGTGTGTGTGTGTGTGTGTGTGTGTGTGTGTGTGTGTGTGTGTGTGTGTGTGTGTGTGTGTGTGTGTGTGTGTGTGTGTGTGTGTGTGTGTGTGTGTGTGTGTGTGTGTGTGTGTGTGTGTGTGTGTGTGTGTGTGTGTGTGTGTGTGTGTGTGTGTGTGTGTGTGTGTGTGGGGGGGGGGGGGGCCGGCCATCTCAATAAACAGTGGGGGTTGAAGATATCCCGAGGAGGCAGGAATGTGGATTATCTCTCTCTGTCTTAGAACATTCTGTCATCTCGGTTATGACAACACTGACTCCCACTTAAAATCTCATCATGATGTAGCGTCCCCTTATTCCATGGCGAATATTCAGTGAAAGTAGCACACAATCTACAAGGCTCCGAAATGTCGAGGTCAATTCACTGAAGGGATTTGGTAGGAAAATGCTAACAGACCTAGAGTCGAGCCCTGGGGCATCCCTTTCAACTGGGTGTATGTGGTTAAAGGACCACTTTTCGACCTGTCTTCATAATTGGTCCTCACTAATGTTCATGATAAAATAGCACCATTTATTTTCCTACTCGGTGACCGTCTGTGTCTCATAGAAGGGCTGTGGGCAGTTCACAAACCCGTCCACCAGTGACATCATCGTTAGGCAATTGCTTTTAAACAATATTTAGATTTTTATTATCGTGAGAACGATGGCTTCCATCTTCGCATTGCAACTTTTCAGGAATAGAAAGCCTGCAGTTTCTATTAGCTTGGATTCCCCATCGATGATGTCACTGGTGGACGGGTTTCTGAACTGCCCACAGTCCTCCTATGAGACACAGACTAGAGTAGAAATGAAAACCAATGTGCTATTTTATCATGATCATTAGTGAGGATCAATTATATGTAGATGGGTTTGTAAAGTGGTGAAGTGGTCCTTTAATGTCACCCCTGACCTCTTTATTTCTTTCTTTCTTTCCTTCCAATTGAGTCCCACACACACATTCCTTGTGTTGCCAGTGCTGTCGTATCCCACTGACTCACCCGCCAGTGAGGAGTCCCCTCCGGGAGGACGTCCTACTCCTCCCGGCTGACAGGTGCCGCCCCCAGCCCGTAAGACTATGTGCAGTGACGCGTATCAACCGTCCAGCCTGGCTTCCCTCCCACAAACACGGGCCAATTGTGTTCACCACAACCCCACAGTCGTGGACAGGCACTTTTCCAATTCCTGACCTTTTCCTTAGAGTAATTTGTTGTCGTGGTCGGTCCGTTGTCATGGCCGTAGGCTCTGTGGAACTGGGTCTTGACGCTCCATTTCGCTTCCTCCATCCGAGTAGTGATCGCCTCAAGCCATGCGTAACTTTCCCCCCCCTCATGTCACTTGACCTTGTGGATGTAATGGAAGTCAACTGCTCCCGTGCGCTTTCCTTTCCCCCAGAGCCTTGCCAGTCGTTTTGTCGGTGCCATGCGCGCCGTCTCTGTAAAGCTGCTTCCTTTGACAAAACATCTCTTTACAAGGACAACATAATTAATAAGTAACACTTAGTAATGCATCTTAAAGCATACCAGATGAATTATACACAATGCAACGACTCGTGTATCTTAAGTAAAGGACAACTTTAGTTTTTTTCAACCAAGGTTCATATTTTAGGTTGTTATTGGAGAAAGTAAAAGATAAGCATACATTTTGTTTCATTTGCTGCTTTCTTTTGGGGCATTCGAACATGGGGGTGAATATATATTCTTTTTACAAAATGTTATAGCGATTTATTTTTTTATTATTTACTATAGTCCTACTAGACCCCATAAAATGACATCTGGCCACAAAAGATCATGGGATCTATTGAATGTCAAGGGGAGATGACAAACTGACATATTGAGCCTAAACACACGGTATGGCATGCCCCTAGTATCCCCCTTTACATTCAGTAGATCCCGTGATCTTGTGTGGCCAGATGTAATTTCCTGTGGTCTAGTATAAGTAAATAATAATAAAGAAATCGCCTTAACATTTTGTAAAAAAGATAGAAAGCAGCAAATGAAAAAAAATAAAAATAACGCTCATCTTTTACTTTCTCTAATAACCTAAAAACAAAAAACTAAAGTTGTCCTTTAAGGTCTTTCTGGGTCTGTCCGTCTGTATCTCCCTCTCTCTGTTTTTCTCTGTACTGCAATTATCCACATTGTAAAACTTGTTAGCCCCGTAAAGGTTGCAATCTATTCTCCAGTAGGCCGGTCACCCCACTCGCCCGTTGAACACCATGTCAGAGGTTTAAAAGAGCAAAGGCCAGAGCTCGGCTTGTGAATGAAACGCTGTGTGGCCGGTCGATGGCCTTGATCTCTGGGACCCGCCGAGCATCTCCCTGGCCTTGGTCAGCAGCACTCTGCACTCTGCAGCCCTCAGCTCAGAGCTGCTGCAGTGAGTGCACTGCTGTTACTTAGCCAGGCTTCATGTCTGCGTGCATGTCGGGCAGAAACCTCATATCTCCCATGTTTCGACTTTTTATGTTTTCGTTCCAAATGAACCCATTTTGGCCTGACGTCGAAATTAAAAAAAATGTCTTTTAAATCCTGACGGTTTTCTGAAAAACCCATGTTTCTATGTCGGTGGTTCTCAAACATTTTCATGTCAAGGACCCCCAAAAATATGACATTGGCCGCCGACACCCCATCTGAAAACATGTTGTTCCAGGAACCCCCCCAGAAGCAAAGATTTGAGTTAATAACGTTCACTCTGAAAGAATATATACTCAAAGATTTGCGACGTTTTTTTTCAAAAATAGCAGATCTACAAGCTCGTAGCGTGGCACTCGGTGC
Organism: Electrona antarctica; assembly: GCF_951216825.1. Lineage (NCBI taxonomy): Eukaryota > Metazoa > Chordata > Actinopteri > Myctophiformes > Myctophidae > Electrona > Electrona antarctica. The sequence continues at coordinate 22,510,756 of NC_136803.1, read as the reverse complement.
CGCGCTATGAGCTTGTAGATCTGCCATTTTTCAATAGCTAAAGTATAACATAATGCTTAAAACACCAAAAGGTATTCCCGCCCATAATGGGTTAAAGTAGTCGTTAGGGTTGGGATCTGGAAGCAGATCTAGCATGTCTGACAAAAGTAGTGAAAATAGCAGATCTACAAGGAGCTCTCAACGTGTGGTGATGCCAGTTTGTAGAGGTTTTTAACCTTTCTGATAAAAAATTAACCATCTTGGAGATGCAAGGTTTCCACCTGACGGCATCGAGATATTCTATACCCGACAGGTTGACTTGGAGCTGGTTCATATTTGATGTGTCTGAAGGGAGGGGGGGTTCCAGGGGGAAAGAGAGGAGGGGGTTTACACATCATAGCTGTCGGACAGAAACCCTGTATCTCCATATTTCATCTTTTGTTTGTTGGTTATTTTCCCTACAAATCAATCAAGAGCGACAAATTAGCCGTCAAGTAAAACTTCAATAATGCGACGCGACAGCCCTAAGTGGAACACTTCCTGTGAAAAGTAACAGTCCTGGACATCGGAGGTTTACGCCCAGCCGGCGGCGATGACATATGGGTGCGTTCCGATCCGGGAGCAGCTCCACTGGAGCAGATGGTGATTTAAATGCCTTTCGTGAAGGTCACATTTTGATGGGATGCCAAAGGATGCGGCGTGGAAGATGCTCCCAGATACTGGGCTGTAGTCGTTTGAGATTTTATCGAAAACATTAATTTTGCTCTGCTGTATTTATAGGAACAAATACTGGACATCATCTATACTACAGGATACTACTGGACCTACCAGATTCTACTTGTAACTGAATGTTGATACCCAACCCTCTCCAGATAGTTTTATCTATAGGGAATGCACATTTTTGGAGAAAAGCCAGAGCCTTGCTGTCTAGCCTCCGGGGCTTCCGAGCAACCCACAAAACCACAACATTCCATTGCATACGGGGGCTCTTTAGACGGATACAATTGCAGCCTCCTGACAATGAAGCAATGATCGTGGTGTGGTGTGGTATGTGACTCAGTTTCCTGGCTTGGTGGTGGCTGTCATGGGATTCGCCAGGTCAATGTCGCCGCTATTGTGACTTACTGTGTGAAATCCACAAGACTACACAAAATATTTTGGCCAGCGACATCGTCTTTGTCATATTGTGTCATAGACAACAGCCTTTTGCTCAATCTGTGTCTCGGATATCTCAATGCTTTCGTTGTCTGTCTTAGTCCTTGCCCTTTTGTTTTTAATCTGCGGCTGCCCTTCATAATTGACAAAATGTGCAACAGATGATATACTTCTCAGGGTCCATTTATCAGGAGGAGGTTATGACATTTAGAACCCAACTGATGTATCACTATTCTTTTCTTTTCTGACGACACTATTATTATTGGCATCTATGCAGACAATATTTTCCTGATATTTATCTCTACCTATTTCAACCTGGCGTCTCCATTTTGGAAATGTCATTATAGGTGAAAATCTTCATATGATTGTTTCCCTCACTATTAATGCACATTATTTATTATGTTGGTACCATTTCTGTCTACTCATTTGTGTCTGAGAGGAGGGCTGTGGACAGTTCAGAAACCTGCCTGCCAGTGACATACCGGTAGGCTGGTTTGGTCATTTCAAACAAGATTTCAAACTTGTCATTTTATTAATACAAGAACGTTCTTCTATTTCAGCATGCTAACTTTCCAGGAAGTGAAAGGCGGCAGTTTCTATCATCTTGGAATCCCAATTGATGATGTAAAATAGGATAAGATGAGACCCTGATTGACCCTGCGACGGGAATTCAGATGCCAATTGCCAAAGGCAGCACATGAGTTAGGATTATTGGCAAATTATACAACAAAACAAAATATCCAACACCATACACCACGTGCATGCATAGGTCAATGCTGGAGAACGTGCACAGTAAGCTATACAGCTGTTGTTTTCCGAGCAATTAGTCTATTGAACGAGCCGAGTGGCCATTGTGTGCCTCATACATCTTCATAGCTAGGGGCACCAAGGACTGTCTATAAGTCTATTGCTTGTCCCCTTTGGGAAGACTAATCTTATCACCCCTCCTGCTAGCTAGACCTTCCCACAATCTCCAGGTGGAGGGGGTTGAGGGGTCATTGGAGCGAAGGTTCCTGGACTGTCCGTATTCCATTAGCCCACCATTTGAGACACGACGCGAGTAGACAGAAATGGTGCCATCTTATAATTGGCAATGATTAGATTGCACTGATGAGTTCTACTCCTATGCCCAGGATAAGTGCTCATACAATTTACAATTTACAATTTAGGCATTTAGCAGACGCTCTTAATCCAGAGCGACTTACATTAGGCAAGAACAAAAGTATGGGAATACATCACATATATAAAATGCATTTATCAAGAAACATGCGTAAGCTAAGAACGTAACTAGAACATATCTATATAATGACACTATACATATTAAATATACATATATACTATACTATGCTATACATATGTACTATGATGTGCTATGACTACATACAATGCAATTATTGTGCTGTCTACAAGACATGCTATAAGTCTGTTTCAAATGCTATCTAAGTCTAAAAAGTGCTATCTAAGGGGGTAGGATAAGTGCTATGGGCCATGATGGAGTCTGAAAAGGTGGGTCTTCAGACTACGGCGGAAGATTGGGAGTGATGCTGCAGTTCTGATTGCTAATAGGGGGCTATAGGAGTAGCGAGGGGAGGGGGGGGGGGGGGGTTTGTTTGAGGAGAAAATATGTGACTCCCTGGACTCCCTTCCTTCCCTTAACCTGGGTGCAATCACATTTCCTGACTTTGCTTGTCGTCACTGGGTGGTTTTTGTCCGTCTGTGCACATCAGCACTGCTCTGTGTAAGACGGAGAGCGCGGCGTTCTCTCAGCTGCTGACCACGCAGCTGGCTGAGAGTGAGAGTAATCAGGCCGGCTGAGCTATCGCAGGCCTCCGCCCCGACGCAATTACTCAGCAGCACTGTGAGCATGCACTGCACTCCCAGTGCCCGTTGCATTTAGCCAGGAAATAGCCTACGCACGTCTTATTGGTAGGGATGCAACAACCGATCAAAGTAATTGATTTTGAATCGATTGCCAAAACAAATTATGCGATAAAATAGTTGCTTAACTATATAACATAACTATCGATCAATATTCTCATCATAGGTGAAAACTGAAGTAAAAAACAACGGCAGATCTACAACCGTGTAAACTTGTAGATTTGCTATTTCTGATTGTTTATTCTGATTAGCACACTTAGACCTGAGGGCAGTTCTGTAGAAAATGTCTTCTAGATCCTGAAGTTTTCTGAAAAACCTCAAATTTGTATTCCATATTTTAAAATGAAGAATAATGTTGCTATACTGTGTATAGCAAGGGTATAGCAAGAGGTATGTTCCCGGCTTGAAAGGTATAACAACATGCACCCAGAACAACACATAGGTTGTGTTCCAGGTTAAAATAATTGACAGAATAATCGCGGACTAAATAATCAGTAGTGGACTGGATGCATGTTTGGCCGTGTGCGTGCGTGCATGCATGCATGCATGCATGCGCGGCATTGCGCGTGCAGTCCTGCATGCGTTGGCGTCGATGCTGCACGTCGGCACTCTCTTACATTTTTAATCTTTTGTGTCAGCGCTGCGGTCATTGCGTCACGGGGTCATGCACGTGTCATTGCTGCACACGTGTGCATTCATACATGTGACCTTTTTGCACACACACACACACACACACACACACACACACACACACACACACACACACACACACACACACACACACACACACACACACAGAGCCAGAGGTTTATAATCGGACTAGAGGCGGTTCAATCAAGATTGCAATCACAGACAGTGTGGGGCCAGAAAGAGTGTGTGGGGCTGTGTGTGTGAGCAGTCTGTGCAGGCAACAGTGTTACTGTTAAAGTCATTCAGCCATGTCATGGCAGTGTACACACACACACACACACACACACACACACACACACACACACACACACACACATTTCACGTGATGCTGTAATATGAAATCAAAAAATCACACGTGTGAACTGAGTGGTGCAACTCCCCTCTCCCCCTGCCTCTCTCTCTCGCTCTCTCTCTCTCTGTTATTAGCACTAGGCAACAGTGCAACACTATCTCTCTCTCTCTGTTTCTGGCACAACAGTGCCACTTTTGCCCCTACTGGTACTCATAGCCACACACATAGCCACACACATAGGTTAACACATAGGTTAACACAGAGTCACGGACATTGCTGTTCCTTGGAGTGGTTGCACCACTCAAAAACAGCGAATGCACGGTCAAAGCAAAAGATGGCAATCGTAACAGCCAGTCTTGTGCGAGCTTGTAGATCTGCTATTTTCCGGCATGCGGCGAGGCGGCATAAATAAGTCAAGCTTGCGGGGAGGCATCTGCAAGCCACGCTGCATTGTGGCGGTGCTGTCACAAACACTTTGGTTGCCACAGGGCTGTCGCAATAAACTGCAACATCGCAATACCCAGCGCTCTGTTGACAAGACCAGGCAACCCATCAGGGCCTTGTGGCAAACGCAACCGCTATCCTCAGCATTACTCTCAAACCCATTCAGGACGGGAACCCCTTTGGGGGTTTTAAGAATTATGTTATACTTTAGCTGTTGGAAAAATAGCAGATCTACAAGCTCGTACGAGCTTGTAGCTCAATGACCCCCAGATCATTCTGGGGGTCCTTAACATGAAAAAGGTTGAGCACCATGCACTGACACAGACACATAGGTTTTTCAGAAAACTGTCAGGATTTAGAAGCCATTTTCTTTTTAGAATCGACCTCGGCTCTAAATGGGTTAACCCATTCAGGACGGGAAGTCGGGAACCCCTTTTGGTGTTTTAAGCATTACGTTATATTTTAGCTATTGAAAAATAGCAGATCTATAAGCTCAGCGTGGCGCAGACTTTTGAAAAATCGTGAAAATGTGGCAAATCTTTGAATATATATATTCAATATATCGTTTTTAACTAAAATCTTTGCTTCTGGGACACAACATATTTTCAGATGGAGGTCTGAGGCCAAATGCATATCATTTTTGGGGTCCTTGACATGAAAAACTTTGAGCACCACTGACATAGAAACCGCCATGATTTAGAAGTAATTTAGTAGAATCTGTTCTCAGGTCTAAATGGTACAAAGTATACTATATACCTGTGTGTGTGTGTGTGTGTGTGTGTGTGTGTGTGTGTGTGTGTGTGTGTGTGTGTGTGTGTGTGTGTGTGTGTGTGTGTGTGTGTGTGTGTGTGTGTGTGTGTGTGTGTGTGTGTGTGTGTGTGTGTGTGTGTGTGTGTGTGTGTGTGTGTGTGTGTGTGTGTGTGTGTGTGTGTGTGTGTGTGTGTGTGTGTGTGTGTGTGTGTGTGTGTGTGTGTGTGTGTATATTTTTTGAAGATATCTTTTGGGGGCTTTTTTATGCCTTTATTGATAGTTACACAGTAGTGTGACAGGAAATGGGGAGTGAGATGGGGGGGGTGACACGCAGCAACGGTCATCGGGATCGGGACTCGAACCTGCGACAGTAATCGGGCCCAGGCCACAAAGTACATTTTATGCTTAAAAGCAAGTACGAGTATAAATTTGACAGGCAACCGAGCAACTTTAACTCGTAGTGGAGTAACATTTGACATTGACATACTTTGACTTTGATCAAGTACTGGAGTTGAGCACTTAATTTGTCCAACACTGCCTGTGAGTGCAAAAAAAAGAACCCTATTTCAGGTCTCTCTGCCTGTCTTTTTTTTTCTTTCTTTTTTACACTTACATTAACACAGAGGATTTTTCGCTGCGTATAGGCTTTTTATCCCACCCTCAATTTCCAGCACAGCGTGTTACCGTCGTTTATTTAATGTATTTTTCATCAAACGGATCGACCCCCCCCCCCCCCCCCCCCCCAGACGGCGTACTCGTGTGAGTAATTGTCAACCTGACTCGCGGCGCTGCGAGTGACGACACTGCGTCATTATGTTTAAAGCCGGCGATGATCTCATTCTGTTAATCAGTTTTTTTCTTTTTTTTGCCTTTCTGTGAATTCTCTAGTGGCTGCACACACACACACACACACACGCGCACACACACTGGCGTTGGGATTACTATACCTGTGAAGACATCCATGTTGTAGGGCAGCAATTTTATGAATGACCTAATTTTTACTATTTATTTTTCTTTTGTTGCTGTTTTTCAAACACTAAAGCCTACTCGCTTGTGTGCCGGTGTCGTGCACCAAAAAGATGATCTACAAGTTCACAATGCATTGTGTTTCGATGTGCTGCGAGCTTATAGATCAAATGGCCCCTTGGGGGGGTCTCAAATGGCCCCTTGGGGGGTCTCAAATGGCCCCTTGAGGGGGTCTCAAATGGCCCCTTGAGGGGGTCTCAAATGGCCCCTTGAGGGGGTCTCAAATGGCCCCTTGAGGGGGTCTCAAATGGCCCTTTGGGGGGGTCTCAAATGGCCCCTTGAGGGGGTCTCAAATGGCCCCTTGAGGGGTTTTCAAATGGCCCCTTGAGGGGGTCTCAAATGGCCCCTTGCGGGTGTAACTCTTGAGAGTGTACAAAATGGAAAAGTTTGAGAACCACACCCACCGTTTGATTGATTGAAGTATTTATTTAACAGTTTGCAGAATGGGTACATTTGACATGAAAGCACAACTCAATACAAAGACTTATTGTAAACAAGCATTACACTTGTTTACACTAGGGCATTCACTTCTAGTCATTTTTACTAGTTGACTAGTTGCCTATAGTTTACTAGTCGACTAGTTGTTTAACTACCTATTATGTAAAAAAATATATTGAAATAAATATTTGTACATTTAAAAACTGTAAATATATTAACATATTATGTCAATATATGGCAAGTAATGCAGAATATAGCCTATGCTGCATATATTATGCCATATTAAGGTTCATATACCGGTATGTGGATAAAAAGGAAATATATGTCTCTATATAGCTTATGCAATTTATATTTCCATGTGGGGGGGGTACATCAGCTAGGTCGGGAGGTAACAGGGGGTGCATGGCCAAAAAGGTTTGGGAACCACTGCATTCTACCTGATCTTGAGGCCTGCAAAATCGGGAAAAAGGAAAAAAAACGTTTTTTTCTTTAATTGGTGTCATTGGTAACACCTGTGACGGAAGTAAGGAAGAAGCCCAATTTTCTTTTTCCGATATGGCTGCTGGGCATTATAGCCTATATTGTCCTCACACTGTCTACTATTCTTGCAGGGACCTTTGGCCCTCAAAAGTATACACACACACAGTGCGGGGGAGGGGTTTCTTGTTTTCCGCGCTTGTTATCACAGTCTCATGTGATGTCTGTCCCACACACCTCCCTGGGTGTCCGTGGTTGACATGGTGTCTTCCCATGGCGCCCTGCTTGGCTCTGTGGCTATAATTAGGCCGCCATGCAGGCGATATTCCTGTTCTCTTCCTCCTTCCCCTTGCGTCTCCCTCCCATCCCTCCCGTAAAGAAATATGAAATATATAATAATAATCCTATGACCTGACGAAGATGTAATTGACACATCGAAACGTTGTCGCTTTTTACCTGCACCCTGTTACAAATAAAATAAGGGCCTAAATTGTCTGAGCTGCTCCAGTGCCTTCTTGTTCGCATATATCTGTCCTGCTCCTGAGATGCACCAGACTTGCCTGCTATAGGCTAGAGGTGCGGCTGGAACTCCCTTCTACATGAAATATATAATGTTTCTGTCTTTTTCCAGGATCGAGACCAGTGCTTCCCAAATGAAACAAAAAATAAAAACCTTTGAAGAAATGGTGAAAATAGCAGATCATGCGGCATACAACGCATCATGGCAAGGCGTTCAGTGTCTTCAGTCCAGTCGCAACTGGGTTTGATCCAGAACATTGAGGAACCGTAATCGGTTCCAGTACACTTGGTGCAGTTTCCGGAACCCGTTCCATTTGTGTACACTCAGAGTTACAGACCTGTAAGGGTCAATTTGTTTCCATTTGTACACTCTCAGAGTTACAGACCTGTAAGGGTCCATTTGTACACTGTCAGAGTTACAGACCTGTAAGGGTCAATTTGTTTCCATTTGTACACTCTCAGAGTTACAGACCTGTAAGGGTCAATTTGTTTCCATTTGTACACTCTCAGAGTTACAGACCTGTAAGGGTCAATTTGTTTCCATTTGTACACTCTCAGAGTTACAGACCTGTAAGGGTCCATTTGGTTCCATTTGTACACTGTCAGAGTTACAGACCTGTAAGGGTCCATTTGGTTCCATTTGTACACGGTCAGAGTTACAGACCTGTAAGGGTCCATTTGGTTCCATTTGTACACTGTCAGAGTTACAGACCTGTAAGGGTCCATTTGGAATCAGATCATTGACTCGTTAAGGAACCAGAAAAGGATACCAACCCTACCAGCCGCTTTGGTATTTTACGGAGTCGCTTACTTCCTGTATTATTTGTGTTGGGTGTTGGGTTGTTGGAGCAGGGATGTGGGGGGGGGGGGTGGCTTTTCTTTTCTTGGAAATTGAAGTGTGAAATTGAAACACTTGTTTGAAATGTCAAGTGTGTGTGTGTGTGTGTGTGTGTGTGTGTGTGTGTGTGTGTGTGTGTGTGTGTGTGTGTGTGTGTGTGTGTGTGTGTGTGTGTGTGTGTGTGTGTGTGTGTGTGTGTGTGTGTGTGTGTGTGTGTGTGTGTGTGTGTGTGTGTGTGTGTGTGTGTGTGTGTGTGTGTGTGTGTGTGTGTGTGTGTGTGTGTGTGTGTGTGTGTGTGTGTGTGTGTGTGTGTGTGTGTGTGTGTGTGTGTGTGAAGGAGAGAAACGTGAGAGGGGTTATGTGTGTGTTCCAGACCGTTCCCTGCTATTTCTGGGTGTATGTTTCCGGTCTGGTCCGCTTGCCGTTGTCGAGACAGACATCCTGCGATTGTACTGCGCCAGCAGGAATACGTGTGTGTGTGTGTGTGTGTGATATAGGGAAGTGACAGCATACTGCGGTTGTTGTGAGAGTCCGTGACCTATATTCCCTGTGACAGGCAATGGCGCCTTGAGTTGACTCGCATAGTGACATGTATGATATACTGTATTTGTGGACTTAATTTATTTGGCATTTGTACTTAGTTTGCTCTCTCTACGTTGTACTATAACAGAAGTCACTGGGTGCTCACAATCTACATGAACTACATGAAATGTATCTCCTAACCTCGTCAGCCAATCTCTATTCAAAACTATCACTGCTTCTGCTGCTGGCAGAATGCTGTTAACGAAATAAATCATGTCCACCTTGAACATCTGACACGTCACTAACATTGTTCAGCTAGTGAGAAGCCTGGCCTTGCCAGCGTGTTTTCTGGTCTAGAGGGGAGCGCGTGCTTGGAGCAACTGCTGGAGAATATTGGTTCACCGATCTGAGCCCCCACCCCTGCCCCCCCTCCGCCCCTCCCCTCCATGGTAGAAATCAGCAGATTCACTTCCACTCCTCTCCTAGACCAGGAAATGTGTCATGTTCCCCCAGGCTTTCTTTTTTTTGAGCCGAACGCGAACGGAAATAATAGCCTGGGCTAGCTAGTGAGGCGTTTGGCTAGTTAGAACATCGTGGATGTTCAATAACTGCGGAACAGAATTCGGTGCACTGGTAAAGTTGTTATGGTGTCATTCTGTTCTTGTAGCCCAACAAAGTTTGTGTTTGGGTGAAGTGCTCTGCAAGCTTTGTAATCCACACGGCGCAGTATGTTTTCAAATAGGATGGAGACCCTTATTGGCAGAAGGGCTGCAGAATTAATCCTCAACCAATACGGACGGAGTTTTGGGTTAAAATCCCAAAATGTACTGGAATCAATGTTCATCTTTTCTTAGTTGGTTTTCTCTGTCACTTTAAGGTGTCTCCAACAGTAAAATGGTTGAGGAGATACTCAATCTGTCACAGAGAGCTTTTATACTTTAAGATCCACAGTGTTAAATTAACTGGGGGACAAACGGGACCCCAAGGCTGCGTTTGTGAACACTCCCGAGTTACAATCGCTGTTAAATTAACAGTCAGGACTTTAGTGCGTACTAGTCCCAGAGGGGGGGGGGGGGGGGGGGGGGGGTGGTGTGTGGGTGTGTGGGTGTAGGCCATCGGAGCACCATCTGTGTGTCGGAGGTGGTCCGTGGTGTCGCGGCTCCCAGCTGATTCCCAAAGACGGGTCAGCGCCAGTTTATCAGGCCAGCAGTACTGTGCGGGAGAGAGGAGTTATTTCTTCTAATTTAGTCATTCCTCCTCCCCACACACAGATATGTGTCACTGCTGTTGTATCCTACTGACTAGGGATGCTGTTGTATCCTACTGACTAGGGATGCTCCGATCAGGTTTTTTGGGACCGATCACCGATTGTTTTTCTCATGATCGGCCGATATTGATACCGATCGTGTGCGTAAAGGGGCAAATTTCCAAAATTGTTATATGTCAAAACCCACGTCAAAACTCTTCCTGGGTGTGGCGAGGAAGGAGAGAATGTTTAGGCCTGTCACAAAGATGCAAAATGATATTATGCTATACTGTATATCTAATATACAGTATACTAATATACAGTATAGCATACTTCATAATAGAAGATGAGGAGCAACAGATCTTAACTTGCGGATTACATGAAGTCTTTGCTGAAATCGTGACTGGATAGATGTAATATGTTGATCAAACATAAACAAACAGTCTATTGTCCAGGGTGAGTCCAAGATATGTGAAACTGGCAACGTGTTCTACTGACTTACTTACCATTAATGAGGAGTGGGTTAAGTCAAGTCACAGTGTGGGTTGTTTCAATGACTGGTTCTTTTGTTTTGTCCACATTCAACTCTAAATAGTTTTCAGTGCACCACTGTGTAAAATGGGAAATGGTGTTCAGAGTTATTGTCATGGGCTAATACAGTCATTTGTGTAGTGTGTAGAGGAAAGGACTGAGGACACAGCCTTGGGGGGCTCCTGTGTTGGTGATAACAGTTGATGAGAATGATGTACTGTACCTACTTTAACTGTTTGTGGTTTGTTACGAAGTTGTGAGTCCAGTGGAGGGATGTTGAGGAGGTGCAGTTTCTTGATCATATGATGGCGTTGAATAGTGTTGAAAGCAGAACTGAAATCAACAAAAAGAATAGTGGCAAAATTGTCCGAAGATGAGACCAGATGTTGGAGAAGGGAATGAAGGAAGCATGCCACAGCACCCTCTGTCCCCCTCTTTGCCCTATACGCAAACTGGAAAGGGTCCAGCTGTGACCTGACAGCTGGCAGAATGATGTTTAGAATCAGTCTTTCCAGGCATTTCATCATTATTACACTTTACAATTTAGGCATTTAGCAGATGCTCTTAATCCAGAGCGATTTACATTAGGCAAGAACAAAAGCATGGGAATACATCACATATATAAAATGCATTTATCATGAAACATGTGTAAGCTAAGAACGTAACTAGAACATAGCTATATAATGACACTCTACATATAAACTATACATATATATACTATACTATGCTATACATATGTACTATGAGGTGCTATGACTACATACAATGCAATTATTGTGCTGTCTACATGACATGCTATAAGTCTGTTTCAAATGCTATCTAAGTCTAAAAAGTGCTATCTAAGGGGGTAGGATAAGTGCTATGGGCCATGATGGAGTCTGAAAAGGTGGGTTTTCAGACTACGGCGGAAGATTGGGAGTGATGCTGCAGTTCTGATTGCAACGGGGAGTGCATTCCACAGCTTTGGGGCCATGAAGAGTTTGGGACGTGTGGAGCGTTGTCCCGGCGTTTTTAGTGAGGGTACTTCCAGCTTTCCTGCATTATTGATGTTAATGCTACGGGTCTATAGTGGTTAGGTTCTGAGGGGCGGGGATTCTTGGGTACCGGTATGATGATGGATGTTTTCCAGAGGGTGGGTACGGATGCTGTCCTGTAGGATTCCCAGAAGATGGAGTGAAGGATGGGGGAGAGCTCCATGGCGCAGAGCCTGAGCACCTTTGCACGAGATGCCATCCGGCCCTGGCGCCTTGCCAGGCGTACACCTGGCCAACAGCTGTCGGACATGCTCCTCGGTGAAAGAGGGATGCGACGGCTCCTGAAAGGGGAGGGCTCCCGAGTCCCAACAGTTCCTCGCAAGCAGCAGAGTAATCATGACTGTCAAAACCGTTCAGAGTATTTGCAAAGGTGGTAGGATCTGGAGTTGTGCAGTTCTTTTGTCTTGTCTCACCACCAGTTAGGAATGGGTAATCGGTTCCCCTGTTTCACATTTTAGTTCTTGTCGCCGATTTTCGTAAATGAATGGCCTACTTCATCATACTGTCATACAAAAGAGGCTTTGTGTGCTTGTAGATCTGTTATTTTCACTATTTTAAATAATTTTTTAAAATCATCATATGTATGTTTTGTACATGCAACGTATTCCACACGACGTGCACATCCAGCGGTGCCCATTCGTGCACACTGTCCCCTGATGACATCGCTACTCTCAGGTGACGTGGGGGGGTGGGGGGGGGTTGCTATGGTGACGACGGTGAGGGGCTTATGACAGACAGGCCAGCACCTCCAGGGATGCCAAGGCTCTGTGCCGTAGCGCCACGGCGATTATCACCATAGAGACCAAACACCCCGCCTCTTCTTCTTGTGGAGATATAGACAGATATTCAGTGGGCTGAAGCAGTGGTTTTCAACCCTTTTTGTGGACCACCATTTGATAAGATTTAGGCTCTCAGAACCAAAACTTTGAATATTTTGTTGTCAGATAAGATTTTGTCCACAATTCCATGGTGTATGGTGTTGGTAAGATAGAGATAACAGGCAAACGTTGATCAAAATAACGATTATTCTAAATCTACATTCTCTAATTGTGTATACTTCTTGTAAACTCAAGAGTTAAAGATCTGTAAGGGTCTATCCATCGTTTGTGTGTGTGGGGGGGGTTGAAAATGTGTTGATTTGCAGGGATTATCTTGTTGACCAAATCTGCGAATAGGCCTTTTGTTTGCTGCGGTTTATTATCCTACTTTATCCAAGACTCGATGTGAAAGATTCCATTGTGAAATCTTTAATAGCAGGCGGCAACTTGCGGAGGTCGGTCTACAAAAAAACCCACAGATGCTCATTTCCTATAAGATATGAAACTGATTATGAAATGGCAAATCGTGACGATCCCAGCATCCCCCGAGATCCCGTTTAATCATGTTGAAGACGAGGGAATATAACTCAGGTTTCATGACATTCAGTTTCATTTATTTTTGTTTTTCTTTTAGGTTTTATGACCTCAATTACACCCAAACAACCTGAACTTTGAACATTCAGTGGATTTTCTGTGGTCTGAGGTTTTCTCTGTGTGTTCTGAAGCAATGAAAACAGGCAAACAGGCGTCAACAGTGACGTCTGCTGGCACATTCCTGTCATATATGGGATTTGTGGACTCTTACCTCACAGTCCACAGGAAAATCTGAGCACTTGTTTGAGCCAGAAAACCTCAGACCACAGAAAATCTACTATTTTGTTATTTAACTCGACCTCTGCTGCCGGTAAAAGCTATCCCAGAAGAGGTGGGCCTTACTCCTGACTGAGGTTTTGAAGGAGGTTGAGTGAGGGGGCGTTTTTGATGATGTTTGGGGAGTGCATTCCAGAGGGAGGGGCCAGCAATAGAAGGCCCTATCTATCCCCCCCCAGGTACGGTAGCCTACTTGGACGGGGTTGGCTTCACTGGACCTGAGGGAACGGGAGGGGCCGTAATGGTGGAGAAGATCACAGACGTAGGGCGTAGCCAGATTATTGAGTGACTTGGTAGGAATTTGTAGTGCATTCTGTGTTTGATGTTGGACGCTAAAGGAATAGCTTAAGTTAACTATCTATCAATTATTCACCCCATGAAGCCTTGAATTCATGGAGGTTTTTTTGGGTTGTTTTGTCGCATTCCTGAGCCAATAATTCAATATTTGATGACATCACACAGCAGTAGGAGACCATGGCAAGAAGAACCATATCTAAACTCCCAAACAACACTCACAGTGTACTCGCTGAGGCCTGCTGATGATCCTGATTCAAAGAGAATGTTATAAATATGTTTTTTTTTTTTGCTCTAACTTAAATTAGTCCAATATTAGATTATTGGCTCTGGAATGCAACAAAAACAAAACGATCTCCATGAACGCAAGGCTTCATATGGTGAGTAATTGATGGGAAGGCATTTGAAAAAGCAATGCTTATTCCAAAAGTAACTGCTCGATACCGATTAAGGCTAACTTTGGCTGATACTGATATGTTTACCGATGAATTGCCCATCCCTAATAAAAAAATCACACCCGTGTGAACTGAGTGGTGTAAGGTCTTATATAGACTGATCAGATGTGGTCTGACGTAATGTCTGACGTAATGAAATCACACCCGTGTGAACTGGGTGACCGTAGCAACCATGCTAATTTTTTGGTATGAACAGACAGACAGACACGTAAACTAACAAAGCCAGTCGTAGGAGTTGTTTACACCACTCAAAAAACGCACCCGTGCGAACTGAGCGGTGGAACTTTACTTTTATTGTTGCTGTGTGTTACAGTGTTATAGTTACATAGTGACTATGTGTGTCATAATACCTGTCAATCACAGTTGTTGACTTAAGAAGCTGCAGGGTCAATAGGTCCTATACTCAGGCGGACAGACATTGCTGAGCATAGAAAAACACACAAAATGTTACAATATGATTGGAGATTTCTGAGGTTTGTGCCTGGACTGCAACGATATGCAAAAGGAGAGAGGCTGTGTTTTTGCTGCGGTTGGCCTTGTTGGTTGCATGTTCTTTCATCAGGCTGTGCTGTACGGGCCACGGCTCTGTAATTGGAATTTTGGCAAGCGGGGTGTGTGTGTGTCTGTGTGTGTGTGTGTGTGTGTGTGTGTGTGTGTGTGTGTGTGTGTGTGGGGGGGGGGGGAAGAGAGGAGGGCCTGGATGCCCTCTAATCAGTGGAACACACCCCCCCATTGGATCAGCTCCCAGACACACATCAAACACATATACCAGCAAAAACACACATGCACGCACGCTCACAAAATGCCAACGCACACACCAGGCGAGCATGACGGGTGATTTACACTTTGTTGCGCACCGAAAATAGCCGAGGTACAAGGTCGCAATCCGTTGGCAGTGTGACACGTTGTGGTCTTGCAGATCGGCTGCTTGCGCGGGCATCACATTACGTTACGAGCATGCCCCTGGAAGTTGGCTCAATTTAGCACGCACGCATCCTTTTTGATCGTCAAAGACGATCAAAGGGTTTTGAGTTACAGTCCAGCGTTCCAAGTGATTTGTGTATCATCTGTGCGTGCGTTGGCTGCGTGCGTGGATGTCTAGCATTCTGTCGCCGTGCCAGCCTTGTATAATTCAATCATCGCTCGGCCCAACAAACACAACTACAGCGCTTCCCACGGCCCCCGCATCCTATAAACAACCTGCCGTGAACGCAGATCGAGGCGTTTATTCCACTTTTTTTCATTTGAAACATTGGACTGAATACTGAACTCATGGCTCTCTTATGCTTAAGAAATAATAAGTCTGCACACCGTTTTTAAAGCTCCCCAAAAAATATTTTTTACCAAGGCAGAAAAAAAACCCAGCCTCTGTTTCGGCCTCTATGGCCTTCGTCAGGTATACTGGATAGCAGCGCATATAGGACAGGTATATAGAGGTATAAGTGGGAAGAAACAAATCAACGATAAGCAATCACGCCTATCGCAGTCCCAATTTGGGATTGAACTTGGCTATGACACTCGGGACAAAAATGAAGCCATTAGTAGGCTATCCCTGTGTGGCCACCAGGAGAAGAAATCATCACACATATCAAGCAAACATCAAGAACCCATATCATAACCCGATCCAAGTGTAGAAAAAGCTCCCTTGAGCTATACAGAGAGTAGCCTAGACCTGCACCTCCTGACCACTTTCTCTTATGCTTATCCACACACGCAAGTCCCTGTGGTGGACACCACTGCCTGTTTGTGCCTGTTTTGGGCCAAAGTGGGCTCATTGGGGCCGAAAAGGGCCTCAAGTGGTGTAAAGTTTTGCCCCTCTCCCCAAGTGGTGTGAGGCAGGCCAAACGGGGCCAAACCGTTAATGCTGCTTGCTGTTTGTCTTTGTTTTAGTGGGGGGGGGGGGGGGGGGTACAAATGTTTACATATCTTGTTAATAAACAGTTAACAACATTTGGTGGTCCAATTTGACACTGTCTTTACAGCACTGTAAGGGTCCATTTGGTTTGTACCCGATAGCCGGTGTACTGCCTGCACAGGTGATTTGCATTGGTGTACAAGACTTGTCTACACTGTCTACATTACATTGTTAGGCAAGAAGCAACGTTATCTCTATGTACTGTACTTGGGGGAGGGGGTTTATAGGCCTACTATATTGTGCTATTGGAAACGGGAGATATTTTGCATGCGAGGCCATGCGGTGCTGGACTGCCATATTATATTCTCTGTCGGCTGGAAACACTTTTCCCTGCCGGTGTTTTCACTAACCTTTTGAAGAATCACGCCGAATCATAATCTATTTCATGAAAATCCGCCTGAAAATAGTCCCATCGTTTGTGTTTGAGTTGAAAAATCCACCACCGTGGCGATCCGAAACAACAACAACACAGAACAGAGCGATTATATATTAATAACGATTATTATTATTAACAGTATTTTAGCTGTGACGTGAGCGCCCCCTCCAGAGATACTTCCGGGTCCTACTTTTGTGTCGCTTTTGTGTCCCCATAGAGTTATACTGTGTCCCTCCATCGGACTAAATCTGAGACTAAAACGACCACGAACGTCTCATTTTACCGCTTTGCTTGCAACACCGTTGCTACTGGTCTCAAATCTGGCTGTGACAGGCCGTCTGCCCCACACTGAATACTATCGCCATTTTATTTCATTGTGTCAACTAAATCCTCCATTAGAGATCGTATTAATGCAAACTAGAGTCAACATACTCAACCCTGCACACATTCTAAATATGGCCCCGAAATATTGTACTGAGCAAATGGACTGTTACCACCTTCAATAATAATGATAATAATACTCTATTGTCTCCACATCATATATTTTCTTTGTCATGGACACTCGTACAGAACATTAATAATTCTACTCGAGTTGGAAGCATTAAGACCCATTTTAACCCTAAATGGCTTCCTTTCTGAAAAATAACATTAATTGTAAAAAGATTCACGCGTTTATATATTGCTATTTACAATGAGAAGCGGACGGGAGCTGGTACCACTTGGACCCGGACGTAACATAGGGCTACAAAATTACATCGGATTTAAATACCGAATTACGCACGGTAGGCAATGCATTGAGCCTCAATTTCCCAGAAACCCTAGGAATCGAGCTTCAGTGTTTTTCTTTTTCCAGTCACGTGATCCAAACGCGTGTCGTGTCGTGTCACGGATGTCCGACGGAAACCCCGTATGTCTTTAAAAAAACTGAATAAAACGTATAAAACAAAAGTCGGGAATAGCGTGATCCACAGGGAATGTGTTCATTTACAAAAAGTTAAAATATGAAATGAGAGGTTTCTGCCTGATCGTGACGACATGGAAAGCATTATTTTCCAGGAGGACTGTTCATCTTGTAACATGGACAGGGGGTGTGTTTGTGTGTGTCTGTCTGTTATCAGTCAGGCTTTACTGCGTGTCCGTTATCTGTGGTTACAGGACTCATAATGGGGTGAACGCACAAAAAAGGTGTGTGTGTGTGTGTGTGTGTGTGTGTGTGTGTGTGTATGTGTGCGTCACAACAAAGGGGGATGTGTGTGTGTGTGCGGGTGCGCGTGGCCGCATATAGGCTACTTATGCAAAGTATGCGTGTACTTGACGTGTGTGTGTGCGTGTACGTGTGCGTGTGTGCGCCTCTGGCGCGGCTTCCATCAGCTCTGTGTCAGGCCTGGACCGCTCAGATAAGACGCACAATTAATAACGCAGCAGGAGGCAAGAGCAGGCCCTGCCTACTGTGTGTGTGTGTGTGTGTGTGTGTGTGTGTGTGTGTGTGTGTGTGTGTGTGTGTGTGTGTGTGTGTGTGTGTGTGTGTGTGTGTGTGTGTGTGTGTGTGTGTGTGTGTGTGTGTGTGTGTGTGTGTGTGTGTGTGTGTGTGTGTGTGTGTGTGTGTGTGTGTGTGTGTGTGTGTGTGTGTGTGTGTGTGTGTGTGTGTGCGCGCCAGTACGAGAGGGAAGTGTAGTGAGGAGGACATGACTCATGTATTTGTGCGTGCGCACTGCACTAACCACATGGAACGCCACTGTCCCAAATTCTGGACATAATGAACATACTCTGCAAAGGAAAGCCGACAATCTATAACCACTCCAATTGTAGTACTAGATCAGGATCAGGATTTTTGAAAGTTACAGTAGAATTCTATAGGATTGTATTGGAACTTTGGAAAGTTCCTAGTTCCTTTGGGGACCACAAGTTCATGGGTTCAACTTCAAACCCAGGCACCGCCAACTCTGTAATGAGTGTGAGGAGCACTGCTTTCGGTGCTGTGTGTGTGTGTGTGTGTGTGGGGGGGGGCGATCTCTCCAACTTGGTTTGGTTTGTGTTTGACTCCATTGTGTGTGCGTGTCTACATTATCACACTGAGGTGGCTGGTTTCTCTTATCTTACCAAAACACACACACACGCACGCACACGCACGGGCAGAGGACACACAGGCACACCCGGCCTCACGAGAACAGTATTGCTTTGAAACGGCAAAGAAACCTACTATTCATTTTCAATGGAAGCCAGTGACAGGAAGATGCAAAGAAACAGCCGACGGCTGTATCTTTGCAAACTTTTTTGTATCCGTAACTTTTTTACGGCTACAAAAAAGTTAGTTGAGCTGGTTTCAACTTCAGCTTCAAAGATTAAAAAAAGCTACAAATACGCTGTGTAGGTTTGCATCTTTGTATCTTTTGCATTTGCCAGAGTGAGATGTCAGCTTCTCGCGTTAACGAGCCAACGTGTCCACCTGGCTTCGGTACACAGACTGCGTGTCCAAGTAATTAACGTTCTGCTGTATATGCCGACTATTGACTTGGTCAGTGGTTCTTTTTTTTAAAGATTTGTTTTTGGCTTTTCTGCCTTTTATTGATAGTATCAAGTGAAGACTATCCTCGGAAACCCAGACGTTTTTATTTCCAGGGAGAAAAAAAAAGTCTGGGGCCGAGTCCACTTCAATTTGGCATACAGTAGCGCAAACGTCGCTCACTCTGCTGATTTCTGATCGTCTGCACCTTTGTTAAATTGACGCACACACGTACACACACACTCCTCTCTCTCTCTGTCGCTCTAATTAATTCGTCTCATGTCGCGCAGCTGCGTCTAGTTTCTCCCGGCGGATCCTGGGAGCGTACCTATGTTCCGCAGGTTCTATGTTCCCCACCATGCAAAAAAGGTTCTTTGTTCCCCACTTAGAATAAACCTAAACCAGAAACCTAACCTAGTAATTTTAGTAATTCTAGTAAGACTAAAAGTATTTTAGCAACTTAGTCTTAGTGTTACTTTTAGTAGCAAATTCTGATTTAAGCTCAGTCTTTGAACAATCCATTGAACTTTAGGCCTGCCTAGGCTGCTTAAACTATCTAGTCTTAGCCAACTGACCCCCGGATCCTGCCGGGAGCTGAAAACCTTTTTATTTTTATTTTTATTTTATTTATTTTTGCTATTTGGTGTTCAGCTTATAAAGGGCATTAAACAGTGTTTCTCAAATTGGGGTACGCAGAGGTACTACAGGATGTAGCCTCCTTTTTACTGTTATGTTTAATGATAAAACATTGACAATGTATGAACGTGCTGGCTCTGTAAAGCTTTAAACCAAATAAATTAGAATTGACTAGTAGCACAATCATTACTGAATAGACGACAATTAATCTGGTCACTTTTATTTGAACATATTGACATAAAATGAAACTTTTGAGGTCAGTATTTTACTATTTTGTAATCAAAATGTTTTAAAGATTTTAAGGGGTACTTGGATTCAGCAGTCAGGAAAAGGGAGTTAAAAGGAGTACTGAAGCACAAACCGAGGGGGAAGTACTGGTTCCCAAACAAGGGAATACAAGTTGAGAAATTATGAGATGGGAAGAACTTATTAGTGCACGAGTGCGTGCATCTAGTTCTTGTGCGTGCATCCAGCCAACAAATTCCCTTAATCATGTTGCAAACCTCTTCATTATTGGGTTACGCCATTAGATTATGTCTGCTATGTGTGTGTTATGCTGTTGCATAACGTGGTTAATACTTTCATCCATTTCCCCCTCGGGAGGCATGCAGAGCTCTTGTACGAGCAGCTTTGTTACGCCTCCTTTTGAACTAGCATTCATAGTGATTCTATTCACGATTATTACATTTAATTTATAGCTAACCATCCACTTTTAACAACCTGCATCTGTTAGTGGACTATATATGAACCAGTGTCTCTTTTAGTAGACTATTGGGTGTGTTTGGAAATGCACTGATTATCTGTTCCGATTTCAGAGTGCTCTGATATCGGTTAATTTATGAATCGGAGGAGATGCTTGTTCACTATAACCTGACTCCGCCAGATGGGGCAGCAGAGAGTACACTGGGTTCCCCCCTACTGCTCCACTGATTGGCCAGGCCGTTTTGTGGCCGGAGCATCAAGTCTGCCTGAGAGTTCCCAGATGGGAGCAGGAGGGGGGAACCCAGTGTACTCTCTGCTGCCCCATCTGGCGGAGTCAGGTTATGTTCACTAACCTTGCCGTTAAAACTCAATGTATCCCATGTATAAACATGAGTATTACGTGTTTTGTGTATACTGTACTGTAAGATGCATGTTGAATACTGTCTACTAGGGCCATAACTCTTTACGCTCTTTACCGCCTTTTCAGGCGGGGAGTGGCTGGCGCGCCTTGGCAATTCATTTTCAATGAGAGAGGCGTGCGTTTTCTTTTGGACACGCGGATAAAATTCATGCCTCGGGTGGTGCGTGAACCGTTTGCTAGCTTCCGGTTAAGACCCAAGGAAAAGGGAATTGAGCTGCCATCGGGAACAGGAGCTCCAGGCTAACATCTGTCCCCCCCAACAACCCCCCCCCCCCCTTCCTCCCCAACGGTTCCATTCTGTCATGACTATCATGGAGGATTGAGACCCAGAGGGATGCCTATTCATCCTGGCCAAACTCACCGCCTTAATCCTCAGTACCCAGATTACACTGTTCCCCTGGGTGGGGGGGGGGGGGGGGGGGGGGTGGTGTGTGTGTGTGTGTGTGTGTGTGTGTGTGTGTGTGTGTGTGTGTGTGTGTGTGTGTGTGTGTGTGTGTGTGTGTGTGTGTGTGTGTGTGTGTGTGTGTGTGTGTGTGTGTGTGTGTGTGTACTCGTGAGGTGACGTGTGGGGAGCTTGTAATAGATGGTACATTTTTGTGTGGACAGGGCTTTTGTATTGACAAAATCTAGGTCAAAGCATCGGTAAGGTACAAGTAGAACTCTCCAAAAGCAGCATTGTCAGCCAGCGGGACACTAAAATCTGGCGTCGGCCGGGCTTCACTTCCCGCCATCCCGAGATTATTGACAGATAAATCATTCTTCTACTATCTCCATCCTGTTGAGACAGCATTAGAGATGGAGAGATGGAAAGAGCGATACATTACATATTTATACACACACACACACACTGAGGGTGTGGGGGAATTATTTGCCAGTCAAAGAGGACGACATATAGAGGTAATTTGAATGTAGAGCGAGCGGTTGGAACACATTTGCCTTATCTAAGCCTCTGACGGACAGGGACCTGATTGATGATCCCGGCTAAGGCCCAGCCTGAGAATGACTGGCTGTCACATTTGTATGTTTTTTGTATTCATTTATTTCTTTTTTGCTTTGAACATTGGAACGTTACATTTTGACCAGCTGCGAAGCAGGCTGGTCTACAATCTATCAGGTTGGTAGTGGCAACTTATGGTATGGTGAAAGATGCTGGCGGCATCGGTTGTGTTAATAATTTCACTTTCCCAGACCACCAAATTAAAAATAATATTGAATTGTCCTCCTTTTTTTGTTTTTGTTTTTAGCTTTAAATTCCATATGACGGGATATGACTGATCCCGTATTAGCGTTCTGAGCTCAGTTCAGCTCAGAGGGAATTAAAGTTGGAGGAAAAATCTGCTTGTCTGCCAGGCCCCTAAAAAAAAAAGAACCTAAAAAAAAGGAGAAAAAAAAACATTAACAAGATTGGGACACACACACACACAAACACACACACACACACAATGGCATGGCATGGCGCCTCCCTCTGTCCCTCGCTAGCCTGCTCCCACTCCCCTAGTCCCTCCCGTATTGTTGCAAGTCATTTACCAGTACAATGCTGTTATTCGTGTGTGTGTGTGTGTGTGTTCTCCTGAGGGAACTGGGACACATATCCTTATGCGCGCACACACACACACACACACACACACACACACACACACACCAAACTTATAAATAAATATGCTGATGTTTGTACATGATGCCCGGCACGCGCGCACAGTCGCGCCCACACACCGTCCGTCTCTCAATCGCTCTCTCTTATTATGCCTGTAATATGTTTTGTATCAAACGGGCATCAATATGTACCATTACGCAATGCGTATTATTTTACTGTGAGAATAGCGGTCTGTGTGTGTGTGTGTGTGTGCCAGCTACATGAGAGCTGAGCATTATGTCTCCTTGCCAACCTTACATAACCCACTCTCACAATGTACTCTCTCTGCTGTCCAGAAACACAAACGCCACAGTGTGCATTTTTTTTCTCCCATAAATAGACAAGTTAAGACAACTCTGTTTAACTCAATCCAATGATTTGTGTGTGTGTGTGTGTGTGTGTGTGTGTGTGTGTGTGTGTGTGTGTGTGTGTGTGTGTGTGTGTGTGTGTGTGTGTGTGTGTGTGTGTGTGTGTGTGTGTGTGTGTGTGTGTGTGTGTGTGTGTGTGTGTGTGTGTGTGTGTGTGTGTGTGTGTGTGTGTGTGTGTGTGTGTGTGTGTGTGTGTGTGTGTGTGTGTGTGTGTGTGTGTGTGTGTGTGTGTGTGTGTGTGTGTGTGTGTGTGGGGGCTACAGTCAAGTCACTGGTGTAAAGCAGTGGTTCCCAAACGTTTTCATGTCAAGGACCCCCAAATTGACACTAATCATCCCATGGATAATTATCTCTCTCTCCTCATTCTAATGGTGGCAGCCCTGCTCATTCTAATGGTGGCAGCCCTGCTCCCTCTCTCTCCTCATTCTAATGGTGGCAGCCCTGCTCCCTCTCTCTCCTCATTGTAATGGTGGCAGCCCTGCTCCCTCTCTCTCCTCATTGTAATGGTGGCAGCCCTGCTCCCTCTCTCCCCTCATTCTAATGGTGGCAGCCCTGCTCCTTCTCTCTCCTCATTCTAATAGTGGCAGCCCTGCTCCCTCTCCCTCCTCATTCTAATGGTGGCATGCAGCCCTGCTCCCTCTCTCTCCTCATTCTAATGGTGGCAGCCCTGCTCCCTCTCTCTCCTCATTCTAATGGTGGCAGCCCTGCTCTCTCTCTCTCCTCATTCTAATGGTGGCATGCAGCCCTGCTCCCTCTCTCTCCTCATTCTAATGGTGGCAGCCCTGCTCCGTCTCTCCCCTCATTATAATGGTGGCAGCCCTGCTCCCTCTCTCTCCTCATTCTAATGGTGGCAACCCTGCTCCCTCTCTCCCCTCATTCTAATGGTGGCAGCCCTGCTCCCTCTCTCCCCTCATTCTAATGGTGGCATCCCTGCTCCCTCTCTCTATCCTCATTCTAATGGTGGCATGCAGCCCTGCTCCCTCTCTCTCCTCATTCTAATGGTGGCATCCCTGCTCCGTCTCTCTCTCCTCATTCTAATGGTGGCATCCCTGCTCCGTCTCTCTCTCCTCATTCTAATGGTGGCAGCACCTCATTCCTGTCCCTCCTCATCCATTTGTTCTTCACCGCCGTCATTTTTATGACTCTCCTCCTGCCCCTCCCGTTGAAGCCCTTTTTCTCTCCACCTCGTATGCTAATCTCCATCTTTTCTCTCTCGCTCCTCGAGGTCTCCCGCTTGTGAAAGATTAATTGCTGCCATACGGCATCTTTCCACGGTGGACGAGCCAAACCCACTTCAGCCCTACGGTCTTTGTTTGTATGTCAAAATAGACGACCTAAAACCTGAAGATCGGCTGTTTTCACCTGCCTCTGCCTGTCTGTCTTTGCTATTCGCTTTCTCTGTTCTATCTGTGTAACAAAGTCATTTTCAAGTTTCGTCTCTTCAGAGCACAACTATTGTTTGAACAAAATGAACATGTCAAAATGGAGGATTTCAATACGGAGTTATTGTAGTCTGTGGCAACTTGCGTTAATAATGCTTTGGTGTGAATAATTTCTTAAAATCTCTCTCTCTGTCTCTCTCACATATCAGGTGCCTACAGACGTGTCCATGGGTCTTTTGGCCGAGCCCCAGGTGGCCATGTTCTGTGGGAAGCTCAACATGCACGTCAACGTGCAGAGTGGCAAGTGGGAGCCCGACCCCTCGGGCACCAAGAGCTGCATCGGTACCAAGGAGGGAATCCTGCAATACTGCCAGGAGGTGAGGATGAGTGGGAAAGGCGTCACTGTGGGTTATTTCGATTTAGATTTTTGCCCTCTCAGAGTTATCATAACCTTCATTTCAACTCGTTGTACAGTTGAGGGGGCAGGCCCTCATTTTCAATGTTGCCGATATACAGAACACAAAATCAACAGGAATATGCATTATTATACAGTAATATTAAATATATGAATCAGAAGACAGAAAATTAGGGGTGCGATATAGTAACTAATTTCAAGAATTAAAATCGAAGTATATCGAAATTAAAACCGCAACATTGACTATGTATCGTATCGTTTTGCAATGCAAATAATCGGTATCGAATCGTTTTGCTATGCAAATAATCGATTGCATCAATACTACATTTTTGTGCATGGTATTTAGCATTTTTTAGAAGAAAAAATTAAAAGAGGGGTTTAATTAGGCTACTTAGTTTAAAATAATGTCAATGTATTTAAAATAGTTACTGTATCGATTTCAAATCATTGAATCGTATCATATCGTATCGCCATAATGAACCAATATCATCCATGTATCGTATCATCAACCATGTATCATGTTACGTATCGTATCGCTATTAAAATGTATCGTTACACCCCTACAGAAAATACTCTATTCAAAGAACTAAAACAAAAGATAAAAATAAACGGACACCAGTGCCTATCGCGCCTCTCAGACAGAGAGGATAAGAATCTCTGGGGATCTGTGGCCTAATGCATATGAAAACGGAGGGTCCTTACAATGAAAAGGTTTGGGAATCACTGCACTAAGGTCCCCCCCAAGCACTCTTCGTTATTGTTCTCTATAGTTAACCTAATTTACAACAATGCAACATTTAGGCATTTAGTAGACAAGGTAATCATTTACTTAGTATGCAGAGAGTAGCGATGGGACGATAATCGTTTACAAAAAACATTCCTAAAGGCAAAAATAAATTCCATAAAGTAGAAAACAAATTGCCGATTTGTAGATATGCTATTTTCACTAGTTTGGGTCCCGAGGAGACATCGAATGTCTCTTTTGGGTCACGGGCTAAAATGTTTTGGAACCACTGCTCTAAACGTTACTCACCATCCTTGGAAAAAAAAAACAATATAGATAAGTGGAACCAGGACATGAATTCCACTGGCTCCCTTGTCCTGTCTCCCCCGTCAAACAGTTTTTCCTTGTCCTGTCTCCCCCGTCAAACTGTTTTTCCTTGTCCTGTCTCCCCCGTCAAACTGTTTTTCCTGTTGTGTTTCAGTGTAGAAACATAACATGGGAAGTGGCCTCGTTTTGTTCAGATTCGTCTAATGTTTGCGTGATGAAGCTTTGGCCTCGTTTCTGAGCGTAGTTGCTTGTTTTGGGGTGGCTTCCAAATGTCTTGATTATTGTTTAAACGAGTGGTTCTCAAACATTGTCAGGTCAAGGACCCCCAAATGAATGTATATTGCCCACGGACCCCGCATCTGGAATTATAATTTGTGCCAGGGTTTAGTACCAGAGTTTAGTTTGTGTAGATCGCCTATTTTCAAATGGCCAATATACTGTATTTTGGCTTAAAGTGGTCGTTTGACTAGTCGCTTCTCTTGTGCCATCGAAAATCTGGCAGTGTTGACGAAAGACCAGAGACGGATTGAGGCGAGGCATGGAATCTATTGGCAGGACGTGCACTGTGCCAGGGGGGTTATAGTGAACTGTGCGAGGGAGGACATATTTGATGGAGCGAGTCAACATTTTTTATCAAGGGGAAATGGGCCTGAAGGAATCCCATTGGACAGCGATTTGCTGCAATTAAGGGCCCTTTGCTTCCAAAATAACTAAATGTGAAATAATCCTTTAGTCCCCAACTCGCTTAGGGCACATTTGCACATGCTGAACATCAATGTTTTCGCTGCATTTACCCAGCGATAAGGGGGTAAGACACTGACAAATAGGGCCCTATTTTTGCCTTACCTCTTAAGTTATCCCTAAACTTCTTTGGCTATTTGAACTATTCAAAAATGTTTTTCAAAATAGTAAAAAAGGCAATCTACAAGCTCACAACTTGTAGATCGGCTAGTTCATACATGGGCAACTTGCGGCCCGGGGCCACATGCGGCCCTCACCATCACTTTATGCGGCCCACAGGTTAATACCAGAATACTGATATATTATTGATTTCAGCTAATTACTAGTATTAAAATGTTATTGTCCTTTATTTTATGTCCAATATATTTGTATTTAGTTCATAAAGTTAACATAACTTAATGCATGAAATTAAATTAAATTAAAAGGTTACTTTTCAGGATTCCAATTCAAATATAGCAAAAATAGCTGATCTACAAGCTCAAAACGCATCGCAGTGGCGTCCATCGATTAATGCATTCAGTGATAATTTATAACGTTTTGATGACCTTATTGATTGATTAACCGTGGGGCCTCTTTGTATGAGGAATACAATGAAACGTGCATTGTCTTGTCTTTTCACATCACATGCAAAGGCAGAGACACTTCTGTGGTTAACTGGCCCACATGTGTGTTCCTCGGCCACGCGCAGACAGCATTACGTTACACAGAAAACCACCCAATGATAGAACCGCAGAATTTTCGATTAATTGTTAAGTTTATTTAATTGAAGAATTTCGTAACTATAGCACCATCTAGTGGTTAGCGCAGAATGCCACGTTTCTTTTTGAAGCGACACCACCGGTATCGACCTACTTCCGGGATCACGGAAGCATATCAGGGCCGTACGTTATATCCATGTGTTGTGATGATCACAACAGCTGAAACGGTCCCGCGAGGTCGCCATAACTTCCTCCAAAAACATGGGTGTTTACTGTTTTGTATGATCACCTCAATTCCAATACAAAGAGTTTTTTGGATTGTGTCTAGCCCGGGACCCGATGATGGAAAATGACATCGCGGAAGCGAAGCGTTGCCTGGCGACGATGATGCCAAGAGCCATTATTAAACCCTCATCTCGTCCAATCTCGCCCTAGGCGATCTGTGATCATTCATTTATCTCGCCCTAGGCAGGGGAATGAGTTAACAGCCATTTACAAACCATTAACCGGGGGGACCGTCTGATTCCCCGAGTGTCTCCTATTGGCCTGAGCAAAACATAATACAACTTGAAACTGTGTGTGCAGGTTTACCCAGAGCTCCAGATCACCAATGTGGTCGAAGCCAACCAGCCAATCAGCATCCAGAACTGGTGCAAGAAGGGACGCAAGCAATGCCGCAGTCACATGCACATCGTCGTGCCCTACCGCTGTCTGGGTAAGAGACCGTTTAATTTCTAGGACCCCTCAGTTTGACATGCATTAGTCTACGGACCCCCATTTAATGGCATTTCTATCTCCAGAACCCTCAATTTATATTGTAAAATCAATGTTAATTTAACAGACCCATAAGGGCCCACTTGGTTCCAAACTATCATTTAGCTGAGGACCCCCTGGAACTCCCTCAAGGACCCCCTGGGGTCTCTGGGCACCACTGACATAAAGAAAACTGCATGCTGCTTCTCCACATTTGAAAAGTACATTGTAAAATAAGATGAAAAGACTGGGGACAGCGCTGGGTGTACGGCATTTATCCTGGAATGAATATGAGATGACCTGTGGTAGGTTAAAGGAGTAGTTAGTTAGAGTACTTATTTTGTATCAATTTCACACCACCATGAAGCCTCGGTCAGTTTGCACTTTTTTTCCCACACATTCTCCACGGACATTTACCACAGGACTTAGACAGACAGTTAAAACGGGTGCTATGACAATGGATATAACGGGTATTGCATACTACGGTGGGGTATGTATTCCTGATTTTCATTGTTTTCAACTTGTGTGTGTGTGTGTGTGTGCGTGTGTGTGTGTGTGTGTGCGTGTGCGTGTGCGCTGCAGTCGGGGAGTTTGTGAGCGACGCCTTGCTGGTTCCTGACAAGTGTAAGTTCCTGCACCAGGAGCGTATGGACCAATGTGAGAGTCACCTGCACTGGCACACTGTGGCTAAAGAGGTACGCTCGCTCACTCACTCACTCACTCACTCACTCACTCACTCGCTTTCTCTCTGCCAATGGATTGTCCATTTAATTCGGAGAGTATAAAAACTCACTCTCAATAGGCACACTCACTCTAGTATAGAGGCTCTCGTAAAGCCTTTTCCTGTGGGAACCCCACAACCTCCGTTAAAATGCCAAATCCTCTCTCTCTCTCTCTCTCTCTCTCCCCCTCTCTGCCCCCCCCCGGTCGCTCCAGTCGTGCGGGGACCGCACCATGAACCTCCACGACTACGGGATGCTGCTGCCGTGCGCCATCGACCGCTTCCGCGGCGTGGAGTTTGTGTGCTGCCCCGCGGAGGCGGAGCATGACGCCGACAGCGCAGAACAGGATGACGACGACTCTGACGTGTGGTGGGGCGGAGCCGAGACCGACTACTCGGACAACAGGTGTGCATGTGCACACACACACACACACACACACACACACACACACACACACACACACACACACACACACACACACACACACACACGTGTTATCTCTCTCCTCTACAAGCTGACAACGTTGTG
This sequence comes from Electrona antarctica, assembly GCF_951216825.1. NCBI lineage: Eukaryota > Metazoa > Chordata > Actinopteri > Myctophiformes > Myctophidae > Electrona > Electrona antarctica. The sequence continues at coordinate 22,481,656 of NC_136803.1, read as the reverse complement.
AGCTTGTAGATCTGCTATTATTGGTGAAGATACTTGGTGTACGTAGGTTGAAAAATAACAGGTACAGTGGGTGGCAAGTTTTTACTTTTAAGACGTTTTTATTACCTAGAAAAGAAAAAGAAAAAGGAATGCATCAAAAGTAATCAACAAGCTACATACTATAAAAACTGGTAAAAAAAAATAGCCAATCTAGAAGCTTATAGCTATCTTGTAGATCAGCTATTTTCACAATGTAAGAACCGAGTCAAACTTAATGTAATGCCTCCACTCCTACAACAAGTGCTTGTCAGGGTGGGGGGGCGGGGGTCCCCAGTTCAAATAATGATTAACACAATCTGTGCTGGCACGAGAAAATCTCGTGAATAGCTACTGTACCCAGCTGTGCCATCCATCAGATTACGATTACCTCAAAAATAAATAAATACAACACATCACCAAAGTGCTAATCTTTTAGTGGCAGGGGCGAGATAATAAACATATAGGCATGGACCAACATGTGCAGGTGTTGGACTGTACATCAAAGATGATCCTTTTGAAACTTCTCAAAGGAACTTTCAATGCCAGTTTTAGTCTGGACCTGTAGGTCGTTCCACGACCAGGGACCAAAGAAGGCCAGACATTTTTTCCAATTGACTTTTCGTATTTTTGCCATGTCATTAGAATCTTGGCAGCGTTATGCGTCCATACTGCGTTGTCATCCCCTGTGTTCTCTCTCCTCCTCGCAGCATGGTGAGAGAGCCAGAGCCAGCCGATCAGCAGGTGGAGGAGGAGGTGGAGGACATCAGGACAGCTGCTCCTCCCGCCGTGGTGCTGGAACAGGAACAGCAGCAGCATCAGCCGCAGCAGCAGGTAGGCCTAACGCGCCTAATCGCAATCATTCAAGATGATCGCCGTTATGTTGCATTGTTGAGGTCAGCCCGTTGCTCTCCCCAGGTTTGGCAGAGGGAGTTAACAACCCAATTTTTAAATTGGGGGGTGGGGTCGGTGGCCATATCGTTTTTGGGGGTTCTTGACATGAAATAGTTTGAGATCCACTGACATAGAAACATAGGTTTTTCAGAAAACTGTCATGATTTAGAAGACATTTTTGTAGAATCTGGACAGCCAATGATCAAAAATTGTTTGCCTAGTTGCAGCCACGGAATAATATAGACCAGCTAGCTCTTCAAGCGAGCTCGTAAAACAATTGACAATTCAAGCATCATCAACCACAATACATGATTTGCCAGTCTACTTCCTGATTGGTTAGTCATTTCTGCAGGGGCTTATTTACCAATGGCAAAGCTTCTAGTAAAATCTTTGAATGCAGATTGTGGCCCCTAGAGCAGGGGTCGGCAACTGAGATTGTCCTCGGGCCAATATTATTCCCAGACATTCCATCGCGGGCCGGCCGTCTGGCGCGTGCGTGCGCGCGCGCAGCGCGCGCGCGCCCGTGAAGGCGCGCCTAATTCGGTCTAATTCGGGTCTAATTCGGGTCTATTTGACCAATATAAATCAACTTTTTTCTTTTTTTTTTGCTGGAAAAATATGGTGCTGACACGACGTTATGCTGCTTTCACACGGGCAGATGCAAAGCTACACTAGTACACCTAGTCACAGAACAGTGTCGTCGTTAAGCAGCAGGAGGATCCCACTGGCAGCACCTGTCCGTTTATCATTAGCACAACCACGAACGTCCAACACATATACAATGAATTACTCACCTAATGCTGCCTGCAGGTTCCATGTTTAATTCCAGCGGTGTGTAACCTACATTGTCTAAGTGACAGTTTTCATATTGTAAATATGGTCGCTAACGTGGGATAACGCATAACGCTGCCAAGAAAAAAAAAAAATAAATTCTCTAAATTATCTCACGGGCCAGATATTATTTCTGGGGGGCCAATTTTGGCCCGCGGGCCGCCTGTTGCCGACCCCTGCCCTAGAGGTTTCACAGACAATTTTTTTGGGTAGCGTTTTACCCATTGCTGGCTGAAAAAAGAAAATAAAGGTCATTCAAATTTTGACATTATTGCTTATAGCTACTTTAAGTAAAACAATTGAGTACTTTTTCCTCCACTCCGTCTCTCTACAGGAGGAGGCGGCTGAGGAGGAGGTGGAGGAGGTGCTGGACAACGACCGGGACGGAGACGGTGCGGAGGACGAGGAGGATGAAGAGGACGATGATGATGACGAGGAGGCGGGAGCCGTGGAGGAGGAGGAGGACGTTGTCGACACGCTCGACGACGCCGCCGCCGACGATGATGATGACGACGACGATGATGAAGATGAGGAGGACGACGGCGGCGAGCCCACCACCAACGCTGTCGCCATGACTACGACCACCACCACCACCACCACTACCGAGTCTGTGGAGGAAGTGGTCAGAGGTGAGGCCGCGCGTGCCGCTCCGCTCACTTGCCACCATAGCATTTGTATTGTTTGTTTGTTTTTTGGTCGTTTTTTATTTTGTTATTTTTTGGTCCTAATTTAAGCTGTTTTATTTATTTTCATTTTAAGTGCTACCTTACACTTAAAAAACCCCCAGCTGAAAACAGTAATTGGCTATTTTTTATATTTATTTATTTTATATTTATTTAATCGTAAAATTGTAATTTGTTAGAAATTTATTTTGTAATAATATAAATTATTTATTTATTTATTTACGTTTGCCCATAAATCACAAAATATGGATGCCGGGCTGAATTCAACGGCATTCAATTTAAGTAAACAAGAGTCTTCGAAACCCCAGTGGTCATGTGGGGTTTTTGCAGGGTCACCTCCAGTCCCGTCATTAAGGGCACACGTAACTGTCCCGTGGCAAAGCCGCATGGTTGGAGATGACGGTAACGACACTGTGTGTGTGGTGTGTGTCCCCCCCCCTCCCTCGCAGAGGTGTGCCGCGCCAGCGCGGAGACGGGGCCGTGTCGCGCCATGCTGCCGCGCTGGTTCTTTGACCGGCAGGAGGGCCGCTGTGCCCAGTTTATCTACGGCGGCTGCGGCGGCAACCGGAATAACTTTGAGTCGGAGGAGTACTGCCTGTCTGTGTGCAGCAGTGTCAGTAAGTCCTGTTCCCAAAGGCCTCCGCTAGCCGCTAACCGCTATAGCCGCTAGTGCCAGACAGTGGCTCTCAATCTTTCAAAGTTCAAGGACCCCCCCTCCCCCACCTTTAACTCTGACAGTATACAAATGGAACCAAGAGTTACAGACTTGTAAAGGTCCATTTGGAGTGTCCATGGGCTGGACAACCACTTTGAGAACCACTGCACCACTAGCGGACCGCCAGCTTTCTCCCGGTCTGTCCCTAATCCTTACTTTTCTAGGCAATGTTATTATAGTGACCTTTTCATCATTATTATTATTTTTTTTGTATCTGTCAATATAAATTTTTTTTGCTTAGTTTTAGTTTATTTTTAATAGACAATAATTAGTTCTAGTTGTTTTTATTGTAATGTGGGTAATGTGGGATTTAGATGATTTTGGACAAATTCTAGAACTACGGAAGTAGTATCTATCATTTTTTGTTTCAGTAGTTTTGTTTTAAAGAGGCCTACACAGTTTAAAACAGTTTTTATTTTAATTTCAGTTAACTGAATCATTTTTTGTCAATTCTAGTTTTTGTTATTTTGCAACTTTTAGCTCACTATAATAACACCTGCTTTTAAGTAACCCGTCAGTTCGCTGTCTTCTATCCTTCCGTGACCGTCCTATCGCCCGTTTCCCTCTAACCCCTGACTTGCTTTGAGTGTGCTCAATCTTTTAACCACTTCAACCCTATTATGCACACCGTTGACCGGAGTCCCTCATGGCTCTGTCCTAGGCCCGCTTCCTTTGTTTCCCCCCCACCAAATTTCTTTGCAGAAATTGGCCCTTGTGAGCTTGTGGGACGGTTATTTTGGCCAAATGTTTGACCCATAAATGGGGATGCTGGTGTTGATTCAAGTGGTTATGTAATGCAGACAACCCAGAAGAGAAAGTTGATGTCGCCCTGACCCAAACTAATACAAAATAGCCGATCTACAACGGGTCGCGAAGCATTGTGAGCTTGTAGATCAGCTAGTTTTTTAACTTTTTTTTCTTTTTTACGGTACAGTACAGTGTAGTTCATGTAGGAAATGACAAAATGGATTTATTTAGTGACTCCTAGAAATAGGTCTGTGACCCACTGGGTGGGAAACACTGATGTAATGGATGGTTTTGGGGATCTGTTTCTGGGGGCCAGGCCTCTCCAGGAACAATGCCCCGTGCACACACATGTTTAGAATGCTGTGATTGATGGACTAAAACATCTGCCGCGCTAAGGTCTGCCTTATATCGTGTCCCGGTCATTTCTATTGTTCCATTCTATTGTTTCTATTGACTGGACCATTGAGTCAGAAACTGAACTCAATGGATTTCCAGTAGCAGTTCAATCCAGGCTGCCGGCCTGTTGTTTCCATTGAGATTACATAGTAATATTTGTCGGGTGAAAGAAGCGCTGTCTCCGTTGTGTTCTTGTATCTCTTGTGTTCCCCCCCCCCATATTAGTATTATTTTAGTAATGTGTAATGACACTGTATGTTTCTGTGTCACTACCTCGCGGCAGTTGTTTGCGTTCGTTTGCGACGTTCTGTTCGTGGTTCAATGACTGTGTGTGTTGTTGTGGCTGGCTGGCTGCGGTGGGGTGCTGATTGCGGAAATCAGCCCTTCCACTGTGTGGACCCGGCGGTGTATGCAGTTGCTTGCTATCCCATTGCCCAGAGGTGCGTGTGTGTGTGCATGGACGCCGTGTCCTATTGGCCAGAGGAGGCAGACGAGGCAGCCGGTCAGACGAGGCAGCCGGTCGACCTGTTCTAGGGCTAGAACAGGTCGAAGTTTTCAGGAGCTTTTCATTAGTCAGGTGGTTTCACCTGACAAAAAAAAGGGCAAAAGTAATAAGCAGGAAGTCTAAAGGTTTTGCTCTGGTGGTGATTTTAATGCTGTGCAAGGTTCATTGACCTTGTGCGCGCACCCAGCAGTGCTTCAGTGTTAGTATAGCACAATGTTAAGCCTTGCAGTAAACCGCAATAATGTGATCCGCCTCTCCCCGTATTGCCCCCTACTACATTTTGTGTGTGTGTGTGTGTGTGTGTGTGTGTGTGGGGGGGGGGGGGGGGTGTGTGGGGGTGTGTGTGTACACCGCCTGTGCGGTTTCTGCTCTGCTGAGCATGCCTGCTGCAACATGGGAATGAGAATGCACTGTTTTTTCCCCTCTGTGCCCACACACAGCCCCTTTTCTCACACACCTATTTGTATTCCTATACTCGTGAGGACAGTGATTTTATGGATTTTAGCCAGGATTAGTCGATCGATCTACAAGTTGACAGCGCAACACAGCGGGACACATTGTGAGCTTGTAGATCTGACATTTGTAAGCTTGTAGAGCTGACATTTCGGATTCACGACGCTGGCATATATGCAGTAACTAAGTATAAATGAGCCAAAACTATGAACGCAAAGTTCGCAAACCCCTTTATTTAAACCGGGAAACAAGTATTGCTCTTGTCGGGACCAGGGAAACACAATGTCTGTTTACTATACTTGTGGGGACATTTGGTCCTGGCAGTAGTGCACACACACACACACGCGCGCACACACTCACACTCACACTCACACTGAAGCGGCAGTGGGGTGGCGGTGACGGTGGCTCAGGGGTAGAGTGACCGGGCTCCCCAGAGTTGGTGTCGGAAGTGTCCTTGAGCAAGACTCTGAACCCCTAGTTGCTCCTGGTGTGTGAATGTAATGCACAATCTCTGTAAAACGCCTTGGATAAAGGCACTATATACTGTAAATGCACCATTTACCTCACTCTCTCACTCGTGGTTAGAGCCTGGTCGATCAGCCATCAATGCCGGGGTCAGCGCTGTTGAGGGCCAGCGTTTGACATCCGATCCAAACATCGAGACAAACAAAAACACTGACTTCAAACCCACTTAAACCGTAGTGTCACTGCCTGGCAGAAAGATCCTATCTCCATATATTTGGTGTTTTTTTTAAACTTTATTTGTAAATTGGTTTAACACCATACTTGATCATACTACAGAGTCACACAAAAGCATCAAAAGCAGAACATCCGCAAGTTCGAAACGCGTTATTGTGAGCTTGTCGATCTGCTACTTTTGCTTTTTTGTTATTTGAATCCTGAAAAGGAACAGTTTTGGACATATGAGGTTTCTACCCGGCAAAATACTTTTCTTTATGTCAAATAGTGAAAACAGGCAAAAGATTTTGGCAGAATGTTCACCCATTATGACATGCCCATGCCACGAACGGTACTCGAGTTACTTGGATTACAGACGTGCATACAGTGCATTGTGAGCTTGTAGATCGGCTACTTTCGGTGGATGTTACCCTAGTATGACATGTCCTGAATAAGGACACTATGGGGTTAAATTAGAAAAGCTGGCATGTTGTTTTCGTGAGTCTGTGAAATCAGGCGTTCTCTTTAGACATAACCAGATTCACATGTCTCTAGTCTAGCACGCTCACGTCAACAGAACAGACTAAACACTCACACACACAAAGCAACCACTTTCACTGGTGAAGGACACACATGGGCACAAGCGTATACACACAATTCAATTCAATTCAAAGGGCTTTATTGGCATGAGAAAACATGCACATACACACACACGCCTCAGTGTTTGTGTTGCGACCAAGGACTTATTTGAATCAATGAAAGGTTATTTTAGCCAATGTGTAATGCTAATACAATATATGTATGGTAGAGCGTGTCAATGTAATATAACTAGTACATCTGTATGGTAGGTGTATTTCTCGCTGCTTTTAGCCCTTGCCACGTCTTTTCAGAGCAAGGTCATATTTTTTGAAGACCAAAAATGTGCCGGCCGTAAGTAAAAAAACGGCTGTGTAACATGTCCGCCATCTTATTTAAATTCCCCCCACGAAACATAGATTTTGTAACGACGCTTTGGTTATGAGTCGTGAATAAAGCTTGTTTTGATCAAAAACGCAATTTGGGAAAAGAATCAGAGATTCAAAACGTTCAGTTAACATTTAAGTGGACGGACGCAGACCTTTTCACTTCGGGTTCATTTGCTGTTTATCGATCGCCTATAGCAACCGAGAGCTATTCATACGGTGGTGAAGAGCGTGATCTAACTTAATCAATAAAAATCCCTAACTTGACAACTATTGGGTTTTTTTATTGATTCCGTTTGAGATCGCTGATCGCCACCATCTGTTTAGCTCTCCATTGCTAGGCAACGCTCGGCCAGGCTGTGGTCCGTCAGTGAAAAGGAAAAGCCCCCTGCCACTGCCACTGAAATCTTAAAACCCTTTTATCTTGGATTATTTTCTCAGATTGAGTTGTTCATCAAAACGGCGATGTTTCACGGCACGACAGTGACACATCCTTGCAGTTACAATATTAACATTTCGGGTGACTTATAAAAAGATCGCAGCTAACATTAGCCTAGAGGCGGTGTTTGCATCCGGTTCATAGGTTGTGCCTTTTGGGGTCTTCAAAATCAGATATCTGGCTTGGAGACCTTGGCAGGGTATAGGGGGACTACAGACGAAAACTATTCTAGCAGTAAATGAGGTAAATAAATCGTTGTCATGGAATAATGTTTATAAATATTCTACTGTGTTTTATTAGACATGATAAGCAGTGTAATCTGTACTCTTCAGACCCGTGGGCTGAATTCCAGCCGCAGAATGACTGTTGGAGCTAAATGAAGCTCTGAATACAGTAACAGATGAGGAGGGCCTTTGTCTGTGTCACACAATTATCTACGGGTCATCTGAGGAGGAGTCGCCTTGAATTCTGGCTTCGAGCAAACAGCTTTTATAAGTGCCTTTGGCTTGTTTATTTTCTGTGATATATTGGTAGAAGGTTGTGTTTTTTATTGTTTCGTTTTTTGGGGGGAGGGGGCTTGTTTCTAAAGTGTAGTTGCTTATTTGGGATGTTGTTTAAACCAGTGGTTCTCAAACAATTTCATGTCAAGGACCGTCAGGGGGGGCACAGTCGGCAGTGCTGTCGCCTCACAGCTAGAAGGTCCTGGGTTCGATTCCCGCTGGGGACACTCGGTGTTCTCTCCTCCGTGTCATCAGTGCCCATCCCCGAGGCGGGGTTGGCAAAAGGGCCTTTCTGTGTGGAGTTTGCATGTTCTCCCCGAGTCCCCTAGGATCGGTACCCTCACAAAAACATGCAGTAATCCAGGTCTCTAAACTACCTCCTCCTGGCCAGCTGGGGCACCTGATGGAGGGGAAAGGAACCGGTCGGACACACCACATCCGGCCGGGAAACTTCCCCCTGTCAGGTGAAAAGAAGCAGCTTGGACTCCTCATGCATAGTTGAGGTCAGTCTGCTGCCCCCCCCAGGTTGGCAGAGGAAGTGTAGCGCCCAGGATTACATTAGATAATTGACACTGGGTGAAAAAAATGGGTTACAAAATCGTGGGATACAAATTTAAGAATAAAAAAAGGACCCTCGGATTACTATGCAATTGTTCCTGTATCACCATCTGAAAACATTTTATGCCAGGGCAGGGACACCCGTACCAGTTCTGTGTTGTTAAAATGTTGGGTAAAGAATATTTCACATTTTATTTATTTTTTAAATGCGATTCGTTGTGAGCTTATTGATCTGCTATTTTCAAATGGCCGATGCGTATAAGGTAGGTTTAAAGTGCTCATGTGGCCTACTTCTTTTGGGCTAGTTTTCATAGTCCTGCTTGCTTATTTCTCTCGATAATTTCTTTGCTACTACCTTCGTTTCTCTCTTGCTGGGTTACGTGCTAACGACATTAACTCCTGTTGAGATATTTGTGGTGTTGTTTTTTTTGTGTGTGTGGCCACTCGGCATATCCCAAATAAACGGAAAAGGAGTGCAAGACGTTGGAATTGAAGTGCTGTTCTGACATCAAGTGCGATTCAGGGGCCATGTCCACAGAAATTGTTCCAGCGTGTTCTCTCGTGTATTTCTATGGTAAATACGCGCTAGAGTTGCTCCTCTTCCCCCCCAAAGCACCGGGCTTGTTTTATTGTCCTGGCTGTGTATGACAACCTGGTGATTTTTAAGAACTGGCGTTGAATCATTATCACAGCCATGAAAACTCCATGCTTACGTTATTTCAGCTCGACTCTATTTGCGCTAGTATTAGCGCAGATGGCGGCATTTGAGCACCACAGCGTTCAATAGGTTTGAATGCTGAGGGCATGAATAACTGTTTTTGAGCACTCCAGACATGATTATCGGACATGATACCCCCCCCCCCCCCCCCCCCCCCCCCTTCTGTGGACATGGCCCCTTATACTTCATCGTACAACATTGTCCCGCACCGAAAATAGCCTAGTGTAAAAGCTCACAGTGCGCACTGTGAGCTTTTTCTGTATTGCGCCGACTCATACCACGACAACGTTTGAAAGAGTCATAACCCAGGTCTGGTCTCCTTGCTGCTCCTCAACTCCTCCTAACTCTTAACCTCCCGTGCCTTTTCTCTCTCTCTCTCTCTCTCTCTCTCTCTCTCTCTCTCTCTCTCTCTCTCTCCCTGGTCATCCGCGGTGCCGTTTGCCATGTCATCAACCCTGTCAACACCCCCCCCCCCCCCCCCCCCCCATACACCTCTCAGTGCCCACAGCCACGCCGAGCATCCCCGACGCGGTGGACCACTACCTGGAGACGCCTGGTGACGAGAACGAGCACGCCCACTTCCAAAAGGCCAAGGAGAGCCTGGAGGCCAAGCACCGCGAACGCATGTCCCAGGTATACCCAGTTCCCCACCACTGATATGGTCGCTCACATATAAAAGACAGGGGGCTGACTCTCGCTGTCCTGGGGGAGAGGGGGGGCGGCAGAGCAGCTCGCAATTCATTTCTAATGGGAGTCACATGGTTTTGACGAGACAAATGCTTGCTCCATGGCTGTCTTCTGCCCTCCTCCCACCCCCCATGGAGCAAGCAGGGAGCAAGCTGGTCTCGTCGAAACCAAGCGACACCCATTGAAAATGAATTACGAGCCACAGAGGACACAGGAGACACCGAGAAGACAGTGTCTTTTATGTGTGACTAAACATTCCAGGGAGGAAGTAGGTGTGTGAGATGGGGAAGGTCAGGACATGATTAGGAGGCTTTAGTAAGCAAAGAGATTTGAATCAGACGATGGAAGGTTTTGGAAAGGAAGGTGACTCTATAAATAAACAACATGACGAGAGAGCATGGTGTCTCTGTGTGGGAAGGAAGGGAAGAGAAGCAAGGAAGGGAGGGAGGAGAGCCAGGCAGGGGAGAAGACATGCCAAGTGTTTGCAACCTTTCCAGGCCGCTGCCCCCCAAAAATAATTATAGTTGAACTGGTGACACCCACCCTGACAAGCACTTGTAATTCTAAAGAGTTGAGGAGTTAGGAGTTTAATTTGACTCTAGTCTGTTCCACACATACATATAGATAGCTGACTGCAACTAGTTCACAAATGTGAGCCGTTGTGAGCTTGCAGATCAGTTATTTTGTGCCTCTTTCTTATATTATTTGACAATTAGGACATTGTTTTACCGTACTAGCCCAAGAGTGTTTCCCTAATTAAAAGCAGGTGTGCGCGGAGGAACCTTGGCTATGGGAATCACGCAGGTGAATTAATTCAGGTTTGTGTGTGTGTGTGTGTGTATGGGCTTATCTATGTCATCACGCAGTTACCACCCCCCCCCCCCCCCCCCCCCCAGCAAAATCCAACCTGAAAATGATATAAAGAGAGACATAAACCTCACAAACCTGGAAAACATCGCTCTTGCATTTTCACGACACCTTGCTGATGGCTGTGGGAGGATAAAACTGCTTAGCAGACCGTTTTGCATGCGGTGTAGTCTCTAGTATACCGCTTACACACAGAGAGAGAGGTTGGGGGGGGGGGGGGGGGGGGGGTTGAGAATGAGAGCTAAGTTGGCATAAATGGAGGAAGAGCGAGAGAGGAAAGGCGTGGTGATTTAAGCAGAACAATGGGTGCGTTTTTCCTAGTTTTATTGTTTGCTTTTCAATCTCTGTCTGCTGCATAGCCACAGCTGCGATGGTTCAAGCACACTAATTGCATTCCTAAATCAAGTAGCTCGCTGTGCGGTCAGCAGTGCATGCTCCGGATTTCGCAGCTCGGAAAAGCGAGAGCTAAGACAAACTGCACACTCATGCACGCACACACGCACGGACGCAAATGGACAAAGGCTCCATTTGGTTACATTTGTACGCTCTCAGAGTGACAGCCCTGTAAAGGTAAATGTACCCCCTCACTGAACTCTTTTGAGAACCACTGTATTATCGGAGAGTCAAATCGGCTACAACATATTTTCAGATGGGGGTCTGTGGCCAAATACAGATAATTCTGGGAGGTTGAGCACCTCATAGAAACAGGTTTTTCAGAAAACCTTTTTTTGGATTTAGAAGACTTTATTTATTTTTAATCTGCCTCAGTCCTAAATGGGTTAATCCCTGCGCTTTTGCTCGTCTGTTAATTGTCTCCAGGTGATGCGAGAGTGGGAGGAGGCAGAGAGGAAGGCCAAGAGTTTACCACGTGCTGATAAGAAGGCTGTTATCCAGGTCAGACACACACACACCAGGCATGTGCAGGGGGGAGGGGGCTAGTGGGGCTTGAGCCCCTGCCATTTTTCCTCAAATTTCCCTAAAATATATATATTGTTTTGTCCACATAAGGGCATGTGGGGGGGGGGGGGCAATTAGTGGACAATGTGACCAGCAAGGGCTTATGTGGGGGGCCAATAAGGGCTTTGTGGGGGCCAATACGAGCTTATGTGGGGGGCCAATAAGGGCCATTATCATAATTAATTATACTTTTAATGTGCTGGCTGCCATCAGTCAGTTTTAGTTTCAGACTAATGAGAACTTTCTGGGGACATAATTCACCTTAAGAGAGTGGGTGGGGGTTTTGGGGTAAAACAAGGAAGTGGGGGTGTGTGTTGTGCTTGTTGTGTTGTGAGTACGACGGAGTGTGTGGATTAAAGAGACGTGTCGTTCTGCACGACCAAAGAGAGAAATAGCAATTCGTAATTTCTTGCTATTCCTACAACGTATTGTTTATTTTACTGTCCAATGACATGAAATGGCACAAGGGACGGACTACACAAAAACACCACCCCCAAAAATCGGCCTTTTCTGGGGTTTGAGCCCCTGCCCCCTCAGTGCTCTCTGTACGGCCCTGACACACACACACACACACACACACACACACACACACCAATTCAATTCAAAGGAGCTTTATTGGCACGATGAAACATACTTACATTGCCAAAGCCAGTGTCAAAATACAATAAAAACCGTTGAAAATTGGGGAAAGTATATATAGTTGGATATACTGCAATATAGAAATACTCTGTTGCAAGTAATAGTCCGGAATTCAGAGTGTACTGAAAGTGCAGAATGTCCCTTTTCACGCACGCAGCGTTTCCAGGAGAAGGTGGAGGCGTTGGAACAGGAGGCGGCCAGCGAGCGGCAGCAGCTGGTGGAGACGCACATGGCGCGCGTCGAGGCTCTGCTCAACGACCGCCGCCGGCTGGCCCTGGAGAGCTACCTGACCGCTCTACAGCAAGACCCCCCCAGGGTACGCACGCACGCACGCACGCACGCACGCACACACACACACACACACACACACACATACATGCCTGGAGAGATACCTGACCGCTCTACAGCAGGACCCCCCCCAAGGGTGTGCACACACACACACACACACAGCTAGGGATGTCACGATTTCAGAATTGTAATTGTCACACAGATAATTACGATTAACATTTTAATTGTTTTATTTTTAACATTGAATATTGAAACATGGATACATGAAACAAATATTTTGTTAAAATGTCTTGTATATCTGCTATTGTTGAATAACAAAGAATTTTCTTTTAAATCACGTTATTTTATTTATTGGCACACGCCAACAGACAGGCGTGTTCCGGCTACGAGCCTTCATCAGAGCCGTATTTTAAATTATATTGTCTGTGCTTTCCTCAGACTTGTAATCTCGGCACCGCTGTGAAAGAGGGTCTCAGCCCTCTGTGTGTTTTTCCGAGAATTCGATAAAGGTTGAAATTTAATAAAATGTGTCCGTCTGTATGTCTGTCTGTCCCACAGCCGCGCCACGTGTTCAGCCTGCTGAAGAAGTACGTGCGTGCCGAGCAGAAGGATCGGCAGCACACGCTCAAGCACTTTGAGCACGTCCGCATGGTGGACCCCAAGAAGGCTGCCCAGATCAGACCTCAGGTAAAGCGCGCGCACCCCCTGGCGTGCATGTTAAACCCATTTTGGGCGGGAACCCCTTTTGGTGTTTCAAGCATTCTGTTATACTTTAGCTATTGAAAAATAGCAGATCTACAAGCTCATAGCGCGCCACCGAGTGGCGCGCTATGAACTTGTAGGTCTGCTATTTTTGAAAAATCGTGAAAATGTGGCACAAATCCTGACAGAAAACTGACAGGATTTAGAAGACATTTTATAAATTTCGACGTCAGGCCTAAATGGGTTAATACCGACAGTTAATACCGTCACTCGACCCAGTGGCGGATGCGGAACAACACTACTTTTTTGGGGTTTTTTTAAGAGGCACAGCAGGTGTGATGTGTCCAGGATGTAAACAAAGCTACATGTGGGAGTCAGAGGTTCTTCTCTCTTTTCACACAGTTAGTTTAGGGTGCGTGGAAAAAAAGCCTGTGTTGATTTTTCTTAGTCACATTTTTTTCTACTTCGTTCCTCCCCAAAAATAATCATATTTGAACCGGCGACCCCCCACCCTGTCAAGCACTTGGGTTCCACTTGGGTTCCACTTGGGCGGCGGTGGCTCAGGGGTAGAGTGTCTGGATGGTAACCGTAAGGTTGCCAGTTCGAACCCGGGCTCCCCCAGAGTTACTGTCGAAGTGTCCTTGAGCAAGACACTGAACCCCTAATTGCTCCCGATGTGCTAGTTGGTGCCTTGCATGGTTTCCGCTGCCATCGGTGTATGAATGGGTGAATGTAATGCACAATCTCTGTAAAGTGCCTTGGATAAAGGCGCTATATAAATGCACCATTTACCATTTACCATTTACCACAGATAAATATCACAACGCCTTTCGTCGGGAGGCATTGGGGGCTTATAGATCAGCTATTTTCACAAGTTTTGCCTCTTTCTTATATTATTTTACATTTGGCCAATGTTTGACCATGCAGTGTTTATTAAAAATCTCTGTGAATTCAAGGCATGTCATTGATAAGCATTGTTTTGGGTGAACAATCCCTTCAACATTGTTCTCTCACTCAACAGTGAGAAACCACCATACAATGTAAATATATACAGGGCATCTGCACATTTCTAAAGTGGCAATGTAATGACTTTTTAATACCTCTAAAATATATGAAGTTTGATCTTGGTCTTGTGGAGAGTGAACTTGATCTCACACAACACTGAACAGAGTGCTGCAACACTGCTGTCGGAGCCATCTGGGACAGACCACACACACACACACACACACACACACACACACACACACAGACTCCCTACAGCGAACTTAAATGGCTGACAAAAATGAGGAACTGCAATCCGCCGAGCGAATCAATAGAGCTTTCACTTAATCACGTCCCATAGTTACCCCCAATGAAATGAAATGAAATGCAATGCCACCCTGTGATCAATGAACCAACGGGGAGGACAGTGTCACGACAGCTAAAATCTTTACAGCATGAGTATCAGGGCTGTGAATCTTTGGGTGTCCTATGATTGGATTCGATTTCTTTTATTGGGGTCACGATTCGATTCAAAATCGTTTTTTTTTTCTTTTTCTCGATTCATCTCGATTCTCGATCCAAAAACGATTCGATACATTTCAGCACGATCTACTCCACTCTTCTGGCATGAAAGCAGAGTACATTTAAAGCTTTTATAATTGTAAAGGTTTTAAGGTAAATTTAACTTATCTGACTGAGTCTGACACTCGGTTACCAGAACAATACATTCAAGTAAAAACTGCTGTAAAATAAATAATATTGGTAGGCTTAGGCTAGCTGGTAGTACAAATGCACACATGCACGGTATGCAGAAACCCATAATGTATTACACAGGTACTTTTGAACTCACTAACAGAGTATGCATCTCTGTGCGTGCGGGCGTAACATTTTGACGTCAAGCATGGTACTACAAACCTGTGTGTGTGTGTGTGTTCTCCCTAGGTTCTGACCCACCTGCGTGTGATTGAGGAGCGCATGAACCAGTCCCTGGGTCTGCTCTACAAAGTGCCCGGTGTCGCTGACGATATTCAGGACCAAGTCGGTGAGTCTCTCTCAACACATCACCAGCTTCTTTCCAACTGTTCATTTAATCACAAGTTCACGGACGTTTGGCAGGCAAATCACACGGAGAGGTGACAACGTGCTTTAGCAGCCAAGTTGTGGCTAGAAGGGTTCGCTGCTCAACAGTAGGACGATGATATGACATTAAAAAGAAAGTTACTTCAAAATAGACTACCCAAATAAATTTACTATAGTCTGCATGTTTTGTAAATTTCCATTCCACTCCTGTGGGTCTGGAAGTTCCGGGGACCCCCTGGGGACCCCCACACGGAGTTGCACCACTCACTTCACACGGGTGTGATGTATTAATGTCCAGGTGTGGTTTGTAGGAACTGTAGGAACTCCAGTACTGCAGTACTTTATCAGACCTTTCTTTTGTCATCAGTACGTACTGATAAGTTGTCAGTGTAATTTAGCTTTGTTTACTTTAGCTTTTAGTTCATTTTAGTTGTTGAATAGAGTTTTAGCTTATGTCAGCCTGCCTTCGCTTACTGTACATGTGAAGGAACATTAAAAGATTTATGCGGTGGACATCGTGGTGGCGCAGGGGTAAAGTTCCTAGCCACCACCTTTGAGACTAGAAATGGAACCAAATGGACTCGCAAGGGTCTATTTGGTTCCATTTGTATGTTCTCAGTGTTATGGCATTCCTTGAAATATTTTTTTTTTAGAGCCATTACACCAACGCAGTTGAATTTGCATCGTATTGTATGTCTGCATAGCACCACAATGTAAACGAGCGCACAGGGCTTTTTGTGTTATCCTTCTTAGCAGTGCTTGCATAATTGTACTTGCTGTACTGTTTGCAATTGGTTAATAAAGTATTCAATCTGTGACGATACACATGGGTGGATTGGTACAACAACTAAATTATTCGGTTTTCTGAGCAATTGACGACCTTTTCCTGTGGGAGCCCCACACCCTCTGTTGAAATGGTAAAACCCTCTCTCTCTCGCTCTCTCTCTCTCTCTCTCTCTCTCTCTCTCTCTCTCTCTCTCTCTCTCTCTCATCTCGTCTCTGCCTCTCATTTTAAATTGTGAGCTCTGTGTGGGTTTGACAGTTTATTGGAGTCGTGTGCATTACTCAGGCATCTGACTGTCCACCCAAACATGCTCTGACTGTCCACCCAAACATGCTTGCACAATGTAGACTACACACACACACACACACACACACACACACACACACACACACTGTTCAAGCCTTTGAGTATGACGTCTGTCCAACGTCATGGTGTGTGTTGATCCTATGATGTGGTTTCTCAATTCACACGCAAACCTAAAAACACTGCAGAGATGCAAGCTCCCTCTGTCCCTCGCGTACAACTGACAATTTGACAGTTTATTTTAATTTTAATTGTACTCTGACATTTATACACTCTCAGAGTTTAAGGGGTCCTTGTAAAAAATGTATCATTTGAGAACCACTAAGAGTTGGACTCCTAATATGCCACATAGTGTTGTAGTAAATAAGTGTATAATATTCTGAGGAAAACTTGGCATTCAGTAATTGGGTCTTATGATCAAAATAAGAACATTATAATGGTGTGTAAAACAGAAAATCAAAGATTGCCATGGACAAGACCAAGTCTTTGCCACAGACACATGTTTCTGTGTACGGACAAATGTGTCTGTTATCCCTGCTCAAGTGGTTAACCATTAGGTTGTACATCAAAATTGGTGAAGGCAGCTGATCTACAAGCTCACAATGGGTTGCAACATGTGCACATTCGCTAGACATGACCAGCATCCAGATGCAGCTAGGGTTGACGTTGTTAATGAGATTATTAAATGACCATTTTAACAAAGCATGTCATGGTTTGTTAGGTTTTGGAATCATTTAATGAGTTACTACTGCTTTAGAAGGCTTTTGTAGGCCTCTGTTCGTAAGCCATTTTGACCGGGAGTCTCCGTCTCATCAGCACAGCTGATTTTTATGTTTTGATGAGGTGTGAGGTCATGCTCGTTTGCTTCCTTGAGACTACCTGTTGTAATGTACTGTATAATGGGTTTTGGTGTTGGTGTTATACTATTGAAAAATAGCAGATCTACAAGCTCATAGTGCCGCACCGAGTGCACCGAGTGCCGCACTACGAGCTTGTAGATCTGCTATTTTTTTTAAATTGTGGAAATGTGGCACAAATCTTTGAATATATATTCTTTCAGAGCGAACGTTTTGAACTCAGTTTTCAGAAAACTGTCATGATTTAGAAGACATTTGTAGAATCAGTCCTCGGGTCTAAATGGGTTTTAATGAGGCCCCCCCCCCCCCCCCCCCCCCCTCCCCCCGTTGCAGAGCTGCTGCAGAGGGAGCAGTCAGAAATGGCCCAGCAGCTGGCCAACCTGCAGACGGACTCCTCCCGGGTGAGCTACGGCAATGACGCCCTCATGCCCGACCAGGAGGCCGGAGACGGCCAGGCCGCCGCCGGCCCGTCGGACATCCTGCCCCAGGAGGACACCCTGAGCCTGGGCGGAGGCGTGGGCTTTATCCACCCCGAGAGCTTCAACCAGGCCAACACTCAGAACCAGGGTGAGTGGAGCCAGGGAGAGAGTGTTAGAGAGGCAGGGGCTGACATCCAGAACCAGGGTGAGTGGAGCCAGGGAGAGAGTGTTAGAGAGGCAGGGGCCTCAGAACCAGGGTGAGTGGAGCCAGGGAGAGAGTGTTAGAGAGGCAGGACCAGGGTGAGTGGAGCCAGGGAGAGAGTGTTAGAGAGGCAGGGGCCTCAGAACCAGGGTGAGTGGAGCCAGGGAGAGAGTGTTAGAGAGGCAGGACCAGGGTGAGTGGAGCCAGGGAGAGAGTGTTAGAGAGGCAGAACCAGGGTGAGTGGAGCCAGGGAGAGAGTGTTAGAGAGGCAGAACCAGGGTGAGTGGAGCCAGGGAGAGAGTGTTAGAGAGGCAGGGGCTGACATCCAGAACCAGGGTGAGTGGAGCCAGGGAGAGAGTGTTAGAGAGGCAGAACCAGGGTGAGTGGAGCCAGGGAGAGAGTGTTAGAGAGGCAGAACCAGGGTGAGTGGAGCCAGGGAGAGAGTGTTAGAGAGGCAGAACCAGGGTGAGTGGAGCCAGGGAGAGAGTGTTAGAGAGGCAGAACCAGGGTGAGTGGAGCCAGGGAGAGAGTGTTAAGGTGGCCTTACACTAGCCGATAATCGGGCATTTGAAATCTGACAGCACCACACACTACAGGATATTCGGAGCGGGGCCGAGCAAATATCAAACATTCTTGATGTTGATCGGGCCGATCCCGATCGCGCGCGGGGGGTGCCCGATTGAGTCGGGCACCCCCCGAGCGTCAAAAATGCCTGATTATCGGCTAGTGTAAGGCCACCTTTAGAGAGGCAGGGGCCTCAGAACCAGGGTGAGTGGAGCCAGGGAGAGAGTGTTAGAGAGGCAGAACCAGGGTGAGTGGAGCCAGGGAGAGAGTGTTAGAGAGGCAGGACCAGGTAGAGTGGAGCCAGGGAGAGAGTGTTAGAACCAGGGTGAGTGGAGCCAGGGAGAGAGTGTTAGAACCAGGGTGAGTGGAGCCAGGGAGAGAGTGTTAGAACCAGGGTGAGTGGAGCCAGGGAGAGAGTGTTAGAACCAGGGTGAGTGGAGCCAGGGAGAGAGTGTTAGAGAGGCAGGACCAGGTAGAGTGGAGCCAGGGAGAGAGTGTTAGAACCAGGGTGAGTGGAGCCAGGGAGAGAGTGTTAGAACCAGGGTGAGTGGAGCCAGGGAGAGAGTGTTAGAACCAGGGTGAGTGGAGCCAGGGAGAGAGTGTTAGAGAGGCAGGACCAGGGTGAGTGGAGCCAGGGAGAGAGTGTTAGAGAGGCAGGACCAGGTAGAGTGGAGCCAGGGAGAGAGTGTTAGAACCAGGGTGAGTGGAGCCAGGGAGAGAGTGTTAGAACCAGGGTGAGTGGAGCCAGGGAGAGAGTGTTAGAACCAGGGTGAGTGGAGCCAGGGAGAGAGTGTTAGAGAGGCAGGGGCTGACGTCCTGTGAGAGGGATAGGTGGCAGATCTACAAGCTCACAACGTGTCGCGCTGCGACGCGTTGAGAGCTTGTAGATCAACTATTTTCGGGGCGCAACCCAGCACTCTTTAGCTAGTGGAGAAGCGGTGTACGACCTGAATTTCTGAACAAATGTGTTCAACGCAAAAATGCTGCGTTCAAGTTCAGGAGACTTCGGGGAAAAAAGGAATTCTCCTGAATGCTGCCTTCCAGCATGGCATGGAAAGGAGTGGCATTTGCATTTCTTTCACCATAGTAAATGCTGCATTCGTGGTCTGGAGAGGGCAGTTGTTTTACAGACGGGTAAAAGGGCAGGTAAGGGGCTGAAGCCCCCTTTGATGTCTATGTGTGCACGTAGAACCTAGAACCAGACGTGTACGCATGGAGGGTACTATACAAAATACAAATGTATTATCATATTACTAAACAAGGTTTCATTCCAAAGCTAAAGACATTTCACGGTTTCACGAGGCAGCTAATGTGTAAAAAGTGCATGCTAAAATCTGGATTATTAACTTATACACTTTCTTAAAGTGTAAAAGAAACTCTCACTTTCAGATGGAATTCAATCCAGAATGCATCATGAACAATTTATAGTGCGTGGATAGTCTGACTTGACTGACAAATTTCCCTCTCTCTCTCTCTCTCTCTCTCTCTCTCGTATTCATCCATCTATAGTTGAACCTGTGGACTCTCGCCCCAATCCTGAGCGAGGCCTTCCCACAAGACCAGGTGTGTACTATTTGTGGTTTCGAATTTAGGAGTGAGGGTTGGAGTCATGCCTGATTTATACTTCATGGGGGGGGGGGGGACTCGAACCCGCGACGCGCTGTAAAGCTGGCTTAGTTACCAGCCAAGGTGCCTGGACCGCTGAGCCCACGGCCCAGGCCTGATTGAATATTTTAAAGGGGCACAACACACCAGGGGCGAATAGTTCTTATAACTGTAGGGTGGATTTCACTAACCTTTTGAAGAACGACCGCGCCTTTTCATGAAAATCCGCTTTGAAATGGTGTGATCGCTTTTCGTAGTAATCCAAAGTGCTGATCACAACAACAGAGCGGAGGCGCCACTGCCGCCATTGTAATGCATTGGGCCTCAATTTCCCAGAACCCTTTGCATGCCAGTACAACGTCTGTGTTTCCGATGACGTCGTCAAAAAGCGCCACCTATCCCACTCTGTCCGATGGAAACCCTTCTAAGTCTTAAAACGTATTAAAAAACGCAAATTAAACAATGAAAACGTAACTAGTTATTGGGAGGGAAGCTGTTTTACAATCAATTAACTTGTGTAACTCATGAATGGGAGGGAAAGTGTTTTAAGGTGACTTTGACTTGTTTGACATCAAAAGGGCACGTCAGCTCAAACCCACAAAGCAATACTTTATCAAGAGTGTTGCGCACAAGCGTCAGTATTACAAAGTTATATACAAAAAGAAATCCCTACCAATTCCATTTCTCATTCCATGTGCGTTTGTCTTATATGTAACGCCCCCCTCAGGTACATTTTAAACTATTTTCAGCAATGGAATAATGTTCTTTTTTTGCTGGGTAGATCTTGTTGAGCTGGTCATTTTGAAAGTAGCTCTCAAGTAAAAAAAAGTATGGGCACCCCTGCAATATTTTAAAAATATCGCAAATAGATGACACAAAAACGCCAATGGCTGGTTTCAATTGTACTCTAACGTGACACATATTTTCTGAATTAGGTTTGGCGTTAATGACCCAAAAATGTATCAATTGCACTCATAAAATCACTGTACTGAAATTATTGATGAACTCAGTCACAATCATTGCCCATGCTCTTCCCAGTGACAGGAGTGAAGATGGAAGCTCTCCCGGAGCTGCGAATGATGGAACCAGAGGACAGGCACAGCACTGAATATGAAGTCCACCACCAGAAACTGGTACGCACGCACGCACACACACACACACACACACACTGTAATCACAATACCAGTAAGACGCCTTAGTGCGAGAAGCGACCTCGCGTGCACGCATCCGACTCGTTGACGGCAGACTGCTGGGCGAGCGCTGTCGCTTTGGCATGGGGGGGTCAGATCAACATATGGAATGAATTCTGTACTGGCCATATAAGGAGCATGTCTTGAGTGTACAGGGTTTGATGAGGTCAGATCAACATATGGAATGTCAGAACAGGTCAGCTCCATATACTGTATGGAGATCTAAGAGTGGTTGTAAGATTAAAAAACAAATCACACCCGTGTGAACTGAGTGGTGTAAGGTATTATATAGCCTGATCAGCTCTGACGTAATGAAATCAGCTCTGACGTAATGAAATCACACCCGGGTGAACTGGGTGACCGTAGCAACCATGCTCATTTTTTGAGCACAGACAGACTAAATAATGAAATCACACCCGGATGAACAGGGTGAACATAGCAACCATGCTCATTTTTTCTGCACAACAAAGCCAGTTGTAGGAGTGGTTTACACCACTCAAAAAGTAAATAGCCTGGATGGCTATTTGTTAAAAGAAGTCAAAAACGTATTTGGCCTAGAATGAGTTTTAAGGTCCCTGGGCCTGCACACAGAGCGCGTTTTTTCAGATTTTTAGCTGCGTTTCGCCGGTTTCAGTTTTCCGAAAAACGCGTCCAGTGTGCAACCACCTTAACTGTATTGTCAACAGCTTCAAAGAATCTTGAAAAAAATATAGATTGTTTTGATATTTATTGAAATGTAACGCCACAAATGTTGTATGGGCGACACTGGCACAACATGCTTTTCAGAGCTTTTCAGGTCCATTTGGTTCCATTTGTACACTCTCAGAGTTATGGAAGGTGCTTGGGGGAAAAAGGGGGGCAAATCAGGCAAAGGCTTGATCTTTAATCTTATGCAAGGGGCAACCATCAGGGATGAGGATCTCGCTGGGAACAATGACATTGTGACGTCACCGTGCAAGCTCCTCTGAGGCAGGCACACACACACACACACACACACACACACACACACACACACACACACACATACACAGTCAGTGATTGTGCAATGCATCAAACACACAGCAGCAGTATAATTGAGACGTCCGTCATCTCTTTCGGCTGCTGCGCAGCACACACACACACACACACACACACACACACACACACACTGCTCACAACCCTCACAATCCACCTTCCAAATCCTGCAGTGTAATTCCTCGCGCCGACTCGGCTCAAAGCCTTTAATCCCTCCATTTTGTAACTTCTCACGTCTCACTTACTGTACAGTCTGAGTCAGTCATTCTCGACATTGTTTTTATTTCAAGGAGTCCCAGTTTGATATGCATTAGGCCACAGACCCCCATTTCATACCAATTTGTTTCTCTGGGACCTCCCAATTTACACTGTGAACTCCTTAAAGACGTGGTGAAATGAAATAAAATCACCCGTGTGAAGTGAGGGGCGCTCATCATCGTCGTACATCATCATCAAGAATGGTGGTCCCTTATTGGCCAAGAGTTCCCACTGACATCTGATTGGTTAGCCATCTGATTGGTTAGCCGATTTGCTCGTCTACATATGAGGTAAATTTTCCCTTCATGGCGTTTGATGTTTAATTTATGTCATATTTGGTGGAAATTTGACCTAATTTCTCCTTTCATTGTCATTGGCAGATGTTGAGACGTGTGGGGACAAGATTTAGCGGACATTTGACCTGAATTCCCCTTTCATTGTCGATGGCAAATTTTAAGACGTGTGAGGACAAAAGCTGTATATAGGAGGGGCTCAAACATACATTTTTCACACTTCTAAAACATTTGTGTGGAGCTGGGATCAGCGGTGCTAAACAACTAAGTGCGTGTGCTCAAAGTACATCGTGAAAATGTGGCACACGTTTTTTAACTCAAATCTTTGCTTCTGTGAGGGTCCCTGGAACTACATATTTTCAGATGGGGGTCGGCGGCCAATTACAGATATATTTGGGGGTCCTTGACATGAAAATGTTTGAGAACCACTGACATAGAAACATAGGGTTTTTCAGAAAACTGTCAGGATTTAGAAGACATTTTTTAGAATCGTCCTCCGGTCTAAATGGGTTAAGAATATCTTTGACTTGGGTGTTTCCCCGTTTCATTCTTTACTACCAGTACATCTCATCTCAAATGCAAATGTTGTACTTTGTTTGTACTATTTGACAAAACATACATTCCACCACAGGTTAACCAATTTGATACTGGGAAGCATCATTTTATATTTTAGCTATAGCAACATACATTCAATTCAATTCATAGGATTCGTAGGATTTAGAACAGCGGTTTAGAACAGTGGTTCTCAAAAAAATATGTATAACGATGTTTTATTTTTATTTTTGAGGGCCGCTAGCCCCTCCTATATCCAGCTTTTGGTGTGTGTGCACAAACTTTGTCCTGCACAAACATAAAATTCCCATGGATGGAGAATTTTACGTCCTAGTGTCTGAGCAAATAGACATAGGGCTCGCCCATAGTGTCTATTTTATGTCATGATGTACGATGATAACCCTCACTTCACACGGGTGTGATTTTTTTAAATTTTTTATCCATTTGATTTGCTGCAGGTGTTCTTCGCTGAGGACGTTGGCTCCAACAAGGGCGCCATCATCGGCCTGATGGTGGGGGGCGTCGTCATAGCAACCGTCATCGTCATCACCCTGGTCATGCTGAGGAAGAAGCAATACACCTCCATCCACCACGGAGTCATCGAGGTGTGTGTGTGTGTGTGTGTGCATGCATCCGTGCGTGCGTGTGTGCGCGTCTATGTATGCATGCATTTCTTTGCTTGTGTGCACATATTTACAGTTTTGCAGGAACCATTGCCAACAAGCCTTTTACATTCTAAATTATTTACGGGTCCATTTGGGGCCTATTTGTACTCTCTCCAGTTTAAATTAACAGAAGATTTAACTGTTAGGGTACTTATACCCTAACAGGTATACTTGGGGTGCGTGCTCGTATTACTACATTTGTGAGGGCCAAATGTCCCCACAAGTATAACAGAATATGAGAAACGGACATTGTGAGTATTGTATTGTGAGTATTGTCCTCACAAGAGGTTTACACTTGGTCGTGCACCGGCGATATGCTGATACTTTTACTCAAGCACATTTTGAACACGGGATTTCTACCTGTAACGGAGTACATTTTGTAACATACTACTTTGCAGTATTGATACTTTTTACTTCAGCAAAACATGTAAGTACTTCTTCCACCACTGGTCCTCACAAGTCTATTGTGTGTGTGTGTGTGTGTGTGTGTGTGTGTGTGTGTGTGTGTGTGTGTGTGTGTGTGTGTGTGTGTGTGTGTGTGTGTGTGTGTGTGTGTGTGTGTGTGTGTGTGTGTGTGTGTGTGTGTGTGTGTGTGTGTGTGTGTGTGTGTGTGTGTGTGTGTGTGTGTGTGTGTGTGTGTGTGTGTGTGTGTGTGTGTGTGTGTGTGTGTGTGTGTGTGTTCTCTCCAGGTGGACGCTGCTGTCACCCCCGAAGAGCGCCACCTGTCCAAGATGCAGCAGAACGGCTACGAGAACCCCACCTACAAGTTCTTTGAGCAGATGCACAACTGAAAAGAACTCACACACACACACACTGACACTAGTCTTGTCGCACATCCATCGACCACCACTAAACCCCACTACACCCTCGATGCCACCACCCACGTATCTCCACGCGTCCCACCCCACCCCGATCGAGCCCACACCCTCCCATTCCCCTGACAGCCACAAGGGCACGGAGCGAGGTTTTGTTTTATGAGCCTGGGT
This sequence comes from Electrona antarctica, assembly GCF_951216825.1. NCBI lineage: Eukaryota > Metazoa > Chordata > Actinopteri > Myctophiformes > Myctophidae > Electrona > Electrona antarctica. The sequence goes on along the minus strand of NC_136803.1, from coordinate 22,456,669 downwards.
GGGGTGTGCCTGACCGCACGCCATTCAATTCACACACACACACACACATGAAACACACACACACACACAAAAAACACATTTAATTGGGTGGTGTTTATTACATTTTTTTCCTCCTATTCACTCTGTATGGGCCTGCTGACTGAGTTATGCTGTATAAAACGAAACTTTAAAAAAAACCCACACACACACAAAAACAAATCCCCGCTCAGAGCATCAAAACAAACCCACCCATAGGGGAGAGAGAGTCAGACTGTCCTCCGTGTACTCGCTGAGTCGAGGTCAGTCGATTGCATTTTGCTTTTCCGGTATGTGATGGATTAGATGTGGACTCTTATAGAGGAAATCTGACCTATCAGTATTTCAGGGGACGATCTCTCTCTCTATCTCTCTATCACTTTCTCTCTATCACTTTCTTTCTCTCTCTCTCTCTCTCTACCTCTCTCTCTCTACCTCTCTCTACTGCTGAGCCTCATAAAATTGCTTCCACTCGAGGCCAACATCAAGGTGTGATTTTCTTTCAAAACAAATCCTGTTTTTTTTATAAGCGCTGGTTTGAGTTTCCTCTCATTTCATGGCAAAAGTGCTAATTCCTGACAATCGCTCTTGTTACTTTAGTAAACAATGTCAGCGGTTTAACCCACTATAACTGTGGTTTGATGGCGAAGATGGCCGATGGTACAAGCTCACAACAACGCGACATGTTGTGAGCTTGCAGATCTGATGTTTTACACCAAATCTTTACCCATTATGGCATGGCCAGAAATAAAGACGCCCGGGGTTTATGTAGTTAAATTGATCTGCCTATCACGGTGGTTCTCATGGGACCCTCGGGGTTACAAATGAACCCTTTACACATCTGCAGCTCTGAGAGCGTTCAAATGGAACCAAAAATGGTCCCATTTGTACGGTCTCGGAGTTGGGGGTTGGGGGTCCTTGAAATTAAAACGTTTGCTGGTCTAAAAGAGGAGATCGCCACGTTATGTTTCATTCGAGGCTCAGCAGCTGCCCACCTCCGGGCACCCTAGACCCCCCCCCCCCCCCACTACTGACCCCTACAGTCCACACTGGAGTATAGGTGATTCCCCCCCCCCACACACACACATACATCTCACTCACTTCCCCTCCTCTCTCTCTCTCTCTCTCCCTCGCCCCCTCTTACTTTGTGCATTCTCACGACAGCCGTGGCTGGGTTGACTCACTGTCTCTCTGCGTAATGGTCCGGGGACCACCCACCAGGGGTCCAAATGGACCCCCCCCCTTTTATGGGTCTGTAACTCAAGAGTTCTCTAGACCCCCGTAAGGGTCTGTTTGGTTTCATTTGTAACACTCGCCGAGTTACTGACCCGCAAGAGTCTGTTTTGACCCCGGGTTGGTCCCCAAACCCGATGTTGAGAACCAGGGCGTTGACTCACACAAGGATTTGTAAATTATCAAGATATCAAATATATCAAGAGGCTGCCGATGATGAAGATAATGATGATGATGGTAACCATGTATTCCGAATGAGCTTTTTTTGTTGTCGTTTTCTTTTCTTTTTTAAGCATTTACGGTTACCCAGTTTGGTTTTTTTCAAAAAATAACAAAGAAATCTAACAAAAATCGAATGGAGAAACGAAAAAAAAAAAGACAAAACAAAAAAATCTAAAAACTATGTAAAGTCCTTTTTTAAAAACAATTTGCGTGTGTTGTAATGCCGATCTTAGCTGTTCGTATGTAGTGCATGATGACAAAAACGATGATGACAGGATTTGACGAAGAAGAAGAAAAAAAAAAGAAAAACTAACCGAAAATCTTTAACGCTGCTCTTGAGAATCCTTTCTCACGTATCGACCTGTCGTCCTAGCAACGATTGTACATTTTAGTATCTTCTCGTGACCACGTGAATTCAAACGACCATGGAAAAAAAAAGAAAAATCAAAAAAACGTATATTAAATCTACATAGATGAATGGGCTCCGCTTTGATATCATGTTTTAAAAAATCACTCAAATTCATGCTTTTGGGGGGGGTTTAAAAGTGTGTTACTTTTTTTTTTTTTTATATATTTTGTTTCTTTTGGTTCCCGAATCTACAGTGGGGGGGTCGACTAAGACCCATGTTGTGTATATTATTATTCTGTGAACTTTACTGTGTTGAAAAATCCTTCTCTGATCACAGGATCTTTTTGTGTAGAGGGGCTCTTTGAGATCATTCTATTTAAATTTTGTGTTTGTTTATTTTTATTTTCATTTTATTTTAAATTCACATTGTGTTTTTTCTTTATTTTTCTTTTAAGGGCCATATATAGGCTGGGGGAAGTATGCCATGTCTCGTCTATTTTCCTGCTACGTTATGCGTTTCAGTCCAGCCGCCGTTCCTCTCCTCTTTGGGTCCGTTTGACATTTCAGAAATACAATAACGTTTGCTCTTTGTGTACTTAAGACAACCCTTCTCTGTTTACTCGATATCTTTATGCCCCCCACCCCCCGTCAATCTCTCCCTCTACTCTCGCGCTCCAATCGTTCCGTGTTTTTGAGGAGAGAACAGGTGCCGGCGAGGGGGGAATGATTGGATTGGAGGTGTGTGTGTGAGTGTGTGTGTGTGTGTGAGTGTGTGTGCGCGTGTGCGGGGGGTGAGTAGGGAGAGGAAATGACTTGCAGTTCCAGATGGCTAGCCAGCCAAGCAGTCCGTATATAATGGATTCTCACTCCCCTCCCCTCCCCGCCGCTACCCTCCCCTCCAGGCATGCTGATCAGTGCACTGTATACGTACAGCAGCTCCGCTTCGTGGCAGATCACTGTAGTGTTTTTACATCATTGACCCGATCTCTACTGTAAAGATGGGGTTTCTAGCAGCTGAGCTGTTGGCATCATGTCCAATCCATGGCATGGCGGCGCAAGTGACATTGGAAGCAAAATAACTGTCTGGTTTCCCTTTGTAATATTTGTCCCCTGATAGTACTGATACCGAAAATGGCCGATTTATAAGCTCACAGACATGAGCTCACATTGTCTGTGTGTGACACGCAAAGTATAAATCAAGCTTTAACCCAATTCTCGCCCACCAACCCGCGGACAGTCAGCTTTATATCGCTGGGTCATGGGGTTTGAATTTGCCAGACACTATCTCAGCACAAGGTTAAAAGAGAAATCTTGTGATCTACAAACTACCTGCGGCTGCCTGTCTGTGTGCTTGTGCTACATCTCGTGAATAATGCAGTTTGCAGTGAATCCATGTCCATCTACTCACTGAGACTGCAGTGGGCTGGGTCATAATGCCTTGGTTTTTCAGAGGGTGTTGTTTCTTATCAGCCCAATAGAGGGCAGCAAAGTTGAGGAGGTAGCTAGGTTTGTTTTTTTTGGGGGGGGGAGGGGGACTTTTCTTTCTGTGGCTTTTCTTTTCTTTTTTCCACTGTGTAATATTTTGCGGGCCATTTGCATTGGCTGGGAAAAAAACGCTTTCTACACTGTATTCCATAATAAAGGTTTGAATGTACATACGGATACTGTGCCTTTGCCCCAGTGTTGTTTTTGGCAGCAAATTTTAGTTTTAGTCACACAGGGCAGTATTATGCGTGTCTTAAGTACCAGGTCTTGTGACTTAACTTAAGACCTGGAGGCGTGGTCAATGCTGTTTGGCCACTCAGAATAGCCAAATGGCATTGATCACGCCTCCAGGTCTTAAGTTAAGTAATAAGACCTGGTACTTAAGACACGCATAATACTGCCCATAGTCTCTTGAATAGTTTTCATTTAGTTTCAGTCACCTGGAATGTTTTAGTGTTAGTCTAGTTTTAGTCGACTAAATATCATAAGACTTTAGTCGACTAAATCTACAGCTTAGTCGACTAAAATGTATTTTGGCTGGGCCTTTATGCCGTCGTAATGACTGTTTTTACACTTGCTGAAAATAGCCGATCTACAAGCTCACAACATTTTGTCTTAGTTTTAGTCGACGTAATCAACACTGCTTTGCCCTTTGATTTATGAGTTCCAGGGTTACAAGAAGCCATTGCAGAATAAACAGATTTTCTGAAGGTCCTTTCAAAAAGTGCAATGATCTGAATTTCAGGCCTTGAAAGGAGTAGTTCACCCAAAACATTACTTATTTTATATCAATCGCACACCCCATGAGGCCAATCAATTGGTATAATTATTGGCCATGAATTAAAATAAAATAGAAAATTATGTTTTTGTCTGAACTACTGGAGTACCAACTGGTACTCCTTTAAGATTTCTTGAAAAGGTCTTTAATATAGTTTAATAAATTACAATGAATTAATTTACTTTGCAAGTAAATCTGGATTTTCCTTCATATCCTTTCTATAGCCAAGTCTTAAAATGCATTGATTCAGTTTAGTTCATATTTCTTTAATGGTTGGGCTAAGTCGGGTCAAGAGCACATTATATGGTTGGTGAAATTGCATTAATATGCATGTCCACCTACACTACTGTATATGGTGGCCTTCACAAATGGATAAATGATGCATAGATGTATATACCACCTTCTCCAAAGTGATTTACAGTGTGCATTACATTCACACACCAGTGACGGAGCAAACCATTCAATGCACTAGCCTGCTTATGCAGTTGAGGGGGGTGCAGTACGTAGTTCAGACAACTGCACCCCAAGCACGGGAGCAGACGCTAGTCCGACATGCGGATGAATGTTGGACTAATGCCCTGTCTGAAAAGCGTCCACCTCCCGTTGAGGGTAGGGATGTTAATAGTTCATCGTTAATCGATTAATCGCCATTAAGAAATTAGTCGGTTAAACTTAACGGTTAACTAATCAAATTAATCGAAACGTCTCTGCTTTTGCATGTGATGTGACAGACAAGACAGTACACTTTTCATTTGATTCTATTTCTCATAGAAAGATGTCATTGCCTGTCCCTGTATCGCAAATGGTCAAATTACTATTTCATTAAGGAATATAATATGCCTTTTGTATTCTTTCTGCAGCAAAGTGTAGATTTTTGAGTGGTGTAAACCACTCCTACAACTGGCTTTTTTGTGCAGAAAAAATGAGCATGGTTGCTATGTTCACCCTGTTGTAATGACGTAATGAAATCACACCCGGGTGAACAGGGTGAACATAGCAACCATGCTCATTTTTTCTGCACAAACAAAGCCAGGTAATGAAATCACACCCGGGTGTGATTTCATTACGTCAGACATGATTTCATTACGTCAGACAGACCTTACACCACTCAGTTCACACGGGTGTGATGTTTATGTTATACATTGAGGGAAATTAAGATTATCCAAAAAAAACGCTGCTTATCAACTAACCGGTTATTAATGCATTTGTAGTGCCTAAACCCCATTATTACTGGTTGCCAACAACCAGGATTGAAGTGACGACGTGCTCAAGAATGTGCTGTCCAACAGTGTCCATTCAGTTGAAGAAGTATATTTATTGACTGCCAAAGCCCATACTTTTACATAATAAATAAACATAAGTCAGAAGAATATACCAGTAGACATGAGTCCTACTGGTATATTCTCTAAAAACTGTTTGCCTCTGCATGTCAGCAACACCTGCACCTGATTAGGGCCAGGGTTAAATACCCCTCCTTGTAACCATGGCCTTGATTGACAAATTGACAATGCCAGCACTAAATAGATACATGGCTCAAATGGCTATTACAGCATTAATCGATAATTCCCATCCCTATTTGAGGGGTCCAGTGTCTCGCTCAGTGACACGTCAACATGAAGCTGACATGAGGCTCGAACCGGGAACCTTGTGATTCCAACACTGCTGCCCTAAACATTAATTTAGTTTGATCATGGACATATGGATACCCCATACTGTCCAATGACATTGGCCAAGTTATTGTGGAACATCCACATTTAGCATAAAACATTAGCATAAAACATCCAATGTAGTACTACAATTCTGGTGTGAAATGGCATGAGGGACTCTCACAAAAAGACACTCCCAACAATCGGTGTGCACAGGCAGCCCAGCAGTTAGTTACACAGATACAAAGTAAGGAAAGTATACAGCAATAGAATCGTAAGAAATAACAATAAGAAGCACCATCGTCCATTGATAAAGAGCAACGATATACACAAGTGTACAACTATCCTGCATTATGCAGAAAAACATAAATACCATTTGACAGTGTGCTCATACAAACGAAAAGGTGTCAAACCAGGCAACCAGTACAATCAGTGCTAATCAATATGCGGACAAAAGTGACAGTGTCCACACAGTGCAATCAGTACAATAACACTGTCAGAGGTCAGAGTCATATTTTATTCCTGACAGAGGCGACCAACGTTGTAAACCGTATAGCCATCAACATTATACAGTGTCCTTAACATTACACAGTAACATGATTTAAGCAGCTGAAACATATTAGTATTTAAGTTAAGCGGTATCTATACGCAGAAGCTAAAAGCGTATATAAATGCATATGTTTGTCCTATTTTGTTTGACAAAAAGCGGTTGTGTGAATGTAAATCAAAAAAAGCCAAACAGTCAAGTAAATAAGATCCCTTGATCCATCAGTAATGAAAATGTAGTGGTGGCGTGAAGTATAGATATTAGATTAGATATTGTCTCAAATAGTTTACTAAAGTACCGATATTCAAATGTTCTTCTTTGCTGTGAATGTCTGTACAGTTTGAATCCAGTTTGATTGAATATAATACTGTATATAGACAAAAAATCACACCCGTGTGAACTGAGTGGTGTAAGGTTTTATATAGCCTGATCAGCTCTGATCTGACGTAATGAAATCACACCCGGATGTGATTTCACAACTGGCTTTTTTTGTGCAGAAAAAATGAGCATGGTTGCTACGGTCATCCAGTTCACCCGGGTGTGATTTAATTACGTCAGAAATTATTTTGAACATAGCAACCATGCTCATTTTTTTCTGCACACAAAAGCCAGTTGTAGGAGTGGTTTACACCACTCAAAAATAGACAGCACAAGGTACATTCAGTCAGACATCTATAGGCTAAAATGATAACACAAAACGTCCAGGGGACTAGTTTCCATTGTGGTCTTATGTATTCAATTCATCAACAAAACTGAACATAAAATGATTAAAGTCCAGAGAAGTAAACAGACATAAAACTGCTGTCCTGTACCATTTCAGCACAAAGCAAAGTTCTTTGTTTACCCAGGGTGAATGGACTAAGCTCGAGATGCTTGTTTACAGCCAGACCCTGCTCATAGAACATTTCATGGTAGGGGTTCAATGCCTTGCTCAAGGGCACTTCATTTTAACGTGCCGGTCCGGGGATTCGAACTGGCGACCTTCCGATAACAAGACCGCTCCGCAAACCGTTCGGCCACCTAATAGACCTATTCAATCCTGTGACGTAGATTCAGTTGCCAGCTGATTGTTTCCCACAGTTAGAGGTTCAGTCAGTGTCTCATTTAAATGGTAACACATTGTCAGGGCCAAGAATTGAACCTGGAACCTTCTGCTCTCCGGGTGGGCATCACAGTGGTTCTTTACTTGATCCATTTAGCTATGGCAGCCTGCTGTGTTTGAATTATTTATTAACAGTATGCATGATGGGTACATTTCAAACGAAAGCACAAAAACTGTTACTGTGGACGACATCATAAAGCGTTACGCTTGTTTACAATAGGGTCCACCATTTTCAATTCATCAGAACATTTAGAGACGTATAAATATACTATGAACTTCACCCGTGTGAAGTGAGGGGCTCTCTTATCATCTTACAACATCGATATGTTATGCTATGATTAGGTGATGTAATGATGATGTAAAACAAACGGTGTCAAAACAAACATTACATTCTCTTTATTGTTAATGGGATTAAATGTTTGTTTAAGGGATAAGATGACGTACATTTTCCCTTCATTGTCAATGGCGTTTTTAAAACAAACATTGAACTAAAAACAAACATTAAACCAGGAGGGGCTAGCGCCCCTCAAAAACAAACAAACAGGAAATCATCATATAAGGATGTAAAAAGGGAAAGAATATAGGCTACAGTATACAGTATTCATATACCGTAAGGGGAAAACCAGACACATTGCAAGATGCTGTACTCTGTCAACCCTAAATCATTCCAGCCTGTCAAAGTGGGCAGGGGTGAGGTGGGTTCGGGGAGTGAGGCCTGTAGCCTGACCTGTTTTGGCCTTGTTTTAAGGGCCTTTAAGGTGCTGTGATATCAGGAGGTGCAAGCATAGTCGAAGAAACCTTGTATGATGGCTCCTGTAAGGGTAGCAGTGAGGAGATCCTGTATAGGAATCTTGTTCTTTAGTTGACTTTTTTGATTACATTGGTGGCCATTTTATCACGAGAAAACATTATCATGCATGGCATGGGCAATGGGCATACAGTGTGCCAACTCGGTCAGAGTTTGTGGCCTCAAGGCTGTGTGTAATTTAAAATTATATCTTAATATGCTAGTCTATTGCATAATAATGACTATATATTCAGTGTAATCTAAATAATTTAAAAGTATAACATCAACCACTCAATCAATAAGTAAACTGACAAATCAATTTGATCCAATAATAATAATAATAATAATAATAATAATAATAATAATAATAATAATAATAATAATAATAATATATTTCTTTTCTTTTTAAAAATGTCAGTGCAAGTCAGAGTTGTGTCATTAGCACTGGACCAGGGCTATTGTGTCATATACATCCTACTGCCCATAGAGGGCGCCCGACACCTCAACTCGCTCCGAAAACAGCCGATCTACGAGCTCTCAACGGGTCGCGCGCGCGACGCGTTGAGAGCTTGTAAATCGGCTGTCTTTTTTGCGCATGCGGCACCGTCGTACGCCGAAGTACGAATCCAGGCTTTATAATTTACCCACAATCCACCGCGCTCCTTCATCATCAACTCTGCTCTGATAGCTGTGTCAAATCCAAGGTGAGTTGCCTAGGGTTTTGTTTATAATGATTTATAACATTTAGTCTTATTTTAAAATATTATTATATTGTTATATTTTTTAAATGTGCTGGTTTATTTCAATACGACATGATGACAGTAATTTAGGAGGATACGCAGTTGGCACAGACATACTAGCAAAGCAGGTCATCTGAGGTTAGCATGCTAGTTAGCATTAGCAGCTGTGTGGGTGATCTTAGTATAAAGCAAAGCAAAGTTACTATATTTACCCAGGGTAATCAACAGCACTGTGTACAATAACGGGGGTTTAATGCCTACCTATCATGCTTTGCTTGATTGATTGATTTTGATTGATTGGAAAATGTATTAACAGTTTGCAGACTGCATGGGTTTGATTGATATTTAACAGATTGGAGAATTACAGTACATTTCAAGCACAACTCAATACAAAACTGTTAACTGTGGACGACACCATAAACTGCATTGCGCTGACTTAAAGCACTTCTTTACATCAGGGTCCTCCATTTTCAATTCATAAGAACATTTAAAGACATGCAAATATACACTTTTATGCAAAAGAGAGAAGAAAGAAAGCATCATACAAGGTTTTGGTTAGAAAAAAGGGAAAACGTGTACAGTATAGATGGACACACACACACACACACACACACACACACACACACACATACAAGCATAATGAAATTCCCAATGTATGTGTTTATCCTCCTGGGTTTAAGTTCTTTTGTGATTTGTTTCTGGGGATACTGCAAAGTAGAAATGATAGTGTACTTATGTTGGTAGCCTTGGATCGAGAGTGTAATTTGATTTATTTTATCGATACACAGTTATACACAGATGTCAAAATAGATCATAGTCTTGATGAGAGGCTATTTTGCCACCTACACGGAAGCAATGCATAGCTGAACTACTGAAAGCTATGTCATTCTGAAAGTACAAACTAATGTAGTTCCAGTTCCAACACAAAACGTATCTGGCACAATCATTTCAGATGGGTGGGGTCTGCTGCCAAATATATTGGAGTGTCCTTGACCTGAAAAAGAGAAGTTGATACTGCTGTCAAGAGATCTATAACACTGTGTGTGATTGAACCCATTTAGACCTGAGGTCGATTCTAAAAACGCCTTCTAAAACCCAACCGTCCAAACCCTTATTAAAAAAATAACACACGTGTGAACTGAGTGGTGCAAGGTCTTATATAGCCTGATCAGCTGTGGTCTGACGTAATGTCAGTGACCATAGTAACCATGCTCATTCTTTTGGGCCCCACATACAGGTACACACATACACGGGTGCAAACAAAGCTGGTTGTTGGAGTGGTTTGCACCACTCAAAAAATATTCTTTGTTGCTATATGAGACACAGAGGTGGCTCCCTGCATGAAAGGGATAACAACGTATATGTTTACACCAGGTCTAAATAAATGGGTTAATGTGGTGATGATAACCCATGAATGCAACATGTAACGTTTTACCCAATTTGACAGCAACATGGCGCTTCACCGGTTATTCCATCTGTCGTCGCTGTTCCGTTCGGCCGTGGCCTTGACGCTGCGCAGGAACATCGGCATCTCCGCTGTCCTCTTTGCCAAGACCAGCAAGGTCATGGACCCCATCCAGAAACTGTTCCTGGACAAGATCCGTGACTACACCACCAAGAGCAAGTCAGTAGCAGTGTTCATTCCGTCAACTAAAGGCCCACGCATACTATGCATAATAGTTCTAGGTGATAAAGTGACCACCACTGTGGTTGGAAAAACTACAACATGACGTCACGCTGCGATGATGAGCGACTCACCTTTTTACTAACCACTGATTTGGTGGTCACCTTGTGACCTAAAACTGGAGTATACGTGGGTCTTAAAGCTTTGACGGAAAATGTTTGGCCAGCGACTACCTTTTTTTTCACTGACAAGCTAAATATTGAAATAAAAACTAGGCTATGATAGCTTAGTTTTAGTCATCATGACTAAATATATTAACTAATAAAAACTAGATTCAAATTTGGGGGAGGGACTAGTGGAGAAGAGATCCAGTGGATCTAAGATAAGTTATTTATGTTTGGTGGTGTGCAGGTGTCTCACTCAGAAAATAGCAGATCCTCGAGCTCACAGCTCATTGAGCTTGTAGATTGCTATTTTCAGCAGGCAGTTTACGGCCTGTCAAAATACATTTTAGTCAATTCAACTGTAGATTTAGTTGACTAAAATGGTAATATATGCTGGAGAACGCACGGAAGGAATAGAAATGTTCCCCACTGCTTTAAACGTGATTGTGATACAAAATATTGTAAAACTCTTGTAGTGCGAGTTCCAGCTTCACTCTATACATAATACATTCACATCTTTTAAGCTTATCAGAATCAACAGTTTTATAGGTGTAAAGAAGTGGGTGACTTTTTTCTGGAAGAGAAAATGAAAATAAGCGGGGACCAGGAGAACAAAAATAAATACAACGGTAAAGAGAAGCATGTCTATAATACGCTAATATAAACATATCTAGATACTGTTTGTGTATATTTACATATGCAGTAGACATAGCTTGTACCAGCAGGTAGCATTTCGGTAGGTCCACATAGCAGCAGGTATGTACATGAGATTAGATGTTAAGGTGCGAAAGAGCCTACTACCTAGTTGCTAACCTACTATGTCCAGTGCTGTGGGTGTAATTGTCCGTGTCATGAATCATCTTTCAGGGCTACAGGAGGCATTGTGGATGCGGGCCCTTCCTACCAGAAGAACCTGGGTGATGAAGTTACCAAACTGCAGAGACTATATGGAACAGGAGACCTCACCAAGTTCCCTGACTTCAAATTCACCGGTAAGCCTTGATTCATTGGCCAGTACTTACTTAGTAGTTACTGGTTAGTGTCGGGTCGAGGTCGGGGTTCGATCAAAGAATTTAAAAATGGACCCAGTGTGTCCTTGCTTGGCACTCCGCATCAAGGGTTGGATTGGGGCTAAGTAACAGCGACAATACCACTTGTCATGTGATGCAGCAATGAGGATGTGCATTTGGCACGTAAGCCACAATGACCTCAGTCGAGACACGAAAAGGTCTTACAGAATGAAAATTATGAAACAAATTAAATTCGTTTTTTGGTTGCTTGTCAAGAACTCTTGCGTTACAAGTCCGACCTCCAAGCTTGAGTTTGTCATGTAGTATTGAGAAGGAATAAATTAGTAATCAGAGGATTGTGTTCCATTGTATGGTTTTGAAGGCAACTACCATCCACTCATGTTTATTCCAGAGTTATAGTAGTGAGGCTTTACAAAATACTATAACTAACTCAAACTGTATTGTGTCCCTAAAATTCTTTGCCTTTTTTTTTTTTTTTTTTTTTTACTGTTTTGAAAAACATTTTAAAATACTTCAAATAGCTGATCTACATCGACACATTGTGAGCTTGTAGATCGGCTATTTTTGCCATTTTTCTGTGCTTTTTGAATCTCTTCCCTGTCTACCCCATATGAATAAAAAAGAGCATTAATTAAAAACTAAAGCTTTTCACACAAGCTTTCACAAAATGTGCAAACCTGCCTAATAAAAATGGAAAACCATAATGTAATTTGTTTTCTTCTTTCAGCTCCCCAACTTAAGGAGACCCAGTGAACCGCTACTTTGTGCATGTTGTACACCTGTCCTACTTAATGAAAATAAGTTGTATTTAATAAAGTGATAATGGGTTGAACCTTCATGTACAGCTTGCCAATTAATTTACACTGATATGAGGTAAGGTCGGTTAAGCATTATGTTATACTTTAGCTATTGTAAAACAGCAGATCTACAAGCTCATAGCGCAGCACTGAGTGCCGCGCTGCCACTACGCGCTTTAAAGATTTGAAGTGACACCGACAGTCGAAAGGAGGAATTTAGGAGTTGGGGAATTCCATTTTTTTTACTCTGACTTCCACAGATAAATATTTGACCAGCTTTTATAGTATAGTTTGTGTATTACTCTTGATGCAGCATATGTTTTTTCTTTTTTTGAGGTAAAAAGAAGTCCTTTGTCACTTCAGTGTCATTTAAATCAGATTTGCAGATTGAGGAACACTGCCTTTATAATAGCTGTTATATTAGCAGTTCATTGCTGGAATTTGAAATTAAACTACAAAGGGACAACTCAAAAGCACTATAAGACACCTGCTGTGGGCCCGAAGTTTACAAGTTTACAATGGTGTGGCGTGCTTGATTGGTTGCCTCTGCTACACTGACGGGTTCAAGTCTCATTCCTTGGGGTGGATGTGTCCCTTACCCGTTTCCTGACTGAGAGGTAAACATGGTAAAACAGCTGAAATTTTACCAAATCAAAATTAATGAAGTCAATATTGTGCAACCCTTGGTCAAAACAAATCAAAATGCGCAGATAACCTGTCCTGTATACACATGTATGTTGAAGTCTCATATGAAGTAACACATTTCTTAAAGCATAATAAATTGGAATTCTACAGTGGTTCTCAAAGTGAGGACCAGAGATCACCAGGGGGTAATTCAATTCCTAGGAAAGTTAGTTAATATAACATTGAATGTATCGATCTACAAGCTCACAACGTATTGCATAGCATCGCAATGTTTTGTGATCTTACAGTAGATTATTACTATTAAGCTAGGGAAAGAAGTGAGTGACATTTAAATAGTTTGGAAACATTTGAAAAACATTGTATGGGGGTCCTCCATGGCCACTTGGCCAGATATATTAATGTGGGCTATGAAAACCACTGTACACTACACTAGGCTATAAGACCCATAAGACAAGACCATGCAAATGAGATGTGAATCATGTGATCCAAAGTCCAGAGAATAATTTCCACAGTTTTTAATTTCACTGAAATTGCTTTAATGTGGAGTTGTAGCAGAAGGTAAAATTGATGACCTTGTGGCAAGTTTGAATTGCTAAATGTAATGCATGGTTTCAAGCACCAGAGGGTAGCATTGGCATACGTCATGTGTGGCCTTTAGATTGATTGATTGATTGAAAAATGTATTAACAGTTTGCAGAATTACAGTACATTTCAAGCACAAACTCAATACAAAGGCTGTTAACTGTGAGTGGACGACCCAATTAAGCATTACACTTGTTTCCAATAGGGTCCACAATGTTCAATTCATCAAAAACATTAGAGACGTACAAATAGACACTTCTATATAGACAAAGGACAGAACAGGAATTCATCATAAAGGAGGTAAAAAGGGAAAAGAAACATATACAGTGAGGGAAAAAAAGGGGTGGGCGGTGGGGGGGATTCACGTTCAGCTCCGTTCATTTGTTTGTTTTCCTTGGAGGAGCTGCGTTGGGTCCCCAAGTCGGCTCCGTGGCCGTACCTTGAGTTGGCTGTGTGGCCGTGACCGTCTCTTGTGTTGTCCTTGTGTTGGGTCCCCAAGTCGGCTCCGTGGCCGTACCTTGAGTTGGCTGTGTGGCCGTGACCGTCTCTTGTGTTGTCCTTGCGTTGGGTCCCCAAGTCGGCTCAGTGGCCATACCTTGAGTTGGCTGTGTGGCCGCGACCGTCTCTTGTGTTGTCCTTGCGTCCGTGTTTGAGGGATTCCGATTTTACAGGGGCCAGTTTCGAATTGCAGCCGTCCGTAGGTGCCCTTTGAGAGCGGTTTTGAAGGAGTCAAGGGATTCGCATGTCTTAATGACTGTTGGTAGGGCGTTCCACATTTTGGTGGCATAGGAGCGAAAATAATTTAGTCCCTTGTTTGTGCCGAATCTGGGTTGTACATGGTTCGTTGCACTCCCTCTGGTGTTGTGGGTGTGGACTTCGTTAACATTAAGGAAGTATCTAGACAGGTACATGGGTATCTTGGTGGTGTATCGAATCTTGTGGACCAGACCCATTGCAAGATGCTGTACTCTGTCGTCGACCCTAAGCCATTCCAGCCTGTCGAAGTGGGCAGGGGTTCGGGGGGCGAGGTCAAGTAGGAGCCTGACCAGTTTGTTTTGGGAAGTCTGGAGCCTGGTTTTAAGGGCCTTTGAGGTGCTGTGGTACCAGGAGGTGCTATATTTCATTATATTGGCAATTCGGCATTATATATATACTGGTAGGCTATTATAATATTGGTACTTGGTCCCTTTGCTGAAAATGGCAGATCAGATGTAGGCTCAGAAATGTTTGTTTCTCCTGTTTAGACATGTAGGCCTAAGTACCGGTAAGCAAACACCGTAATAATTGTGATTATATTAGGGTTATTTATGCTGTAAATTGAATTGTATTTCTGTGGTTTAGGTTCAAATAAAGTGCAAAACCCCAGCTCTGTTGCTGTTGGCTGGTCACAGCCAACACTGATGGCTGTGTGCTATCAAATAAATAAATAAATGGTAAATGGTGCATTTATATAGCGCCTTTATCCAAGGCGCTTTACATAGATTGTGCATTACATTCACCCATTCACACACACATTCATACACCGATGGCAGCAGAAACCATGCAAGGCACCAACCAGCACATCAGGAGCAATTGGGGGTTCGGTGTCTTGCTCAAGGACACTTCGACACTAACTCTGGGGGAGCCCGGGTTCGAACTAGCAACCTTGCGGTTACCATCCAGCCACTCTACCCCTGAGCCACCGCCGCCCTGATGTGATAGCACATCAGTGAGCTGGATGCAATCCTACCTGGAGGGGAGAGAACAGATGGTGGAGGTGAATGGAACAATGTCCCCCCCCTCCCAGAGAGCTGTGGCGTTCCACAAGGGAGCATACTAGGGCCTTTACTGTTCCTAATATATGTTAACGTCATGACTTCAGCTTGTGACTGCAACTTGTTCCTGTTCGCAGATGACTCGGCACTGCTGGTCTCGGACAGGGACAAACTGCAGGTTGAAAATGCCCTCAGCTCTGAACTCGGTAGAATCTGCACCTGGCTCGCTGATAACAAACTATCTTTACACCTGGGAAAAACTGAATCCATTCTCTTTGGATCTAATAGTAATCTCAGCAAGGCAAATGGCTTCTTGGTTAGAGTGGGTGACAATGTTATCACACGTAAAGATGAAATTACCTACCTAGGTTCCATCCTGGAGGCTAATCTTTCCGGTGATAAAATGGCCACCAACGTAATTTACAATTACAATTTACAATTTAGGCATTTAGCAGACGCTCTTAATCCAGAGCGACTTACATTTAAGCAATAACAAAAAGCATGGCATACATCACATGTATAAAAAGTAGTTATCATGAATCATGCGTAAACTAAGAACGTAACAGTGGAGTATCTATGTAAACTATACATACTATACTATATAATATATTATACATGTGTACTATAAAGTGCTATGACTACATAAAGTGCAATTCTAGAGCTGTCTACATAACAAGCTATAAGTCTGTTTAAAATACTATCTAAGTCTACATAATGTGCTATCTAAGGGGCTAGGCTAGGGCAAGTGCTACGGGCCATGGTGGAGTCTGAAGAGGTGGGTTTTCAGACTACGGCGGAAGATTGGGAGTGAGGCTGCAGTTCTGACTGCAATGGGAAGTGCATTCCATAGTTTTGGAGCCAGAAGGGAGAAGAGTTTGGGACGTGTGGAGCGTTGTCCCGGCGTTTTTAGTGAAGGTACCTCCAGCTTCCCTGCGTTGGCTGATCTGAGTGAGCGGGAGGGTTTGTAGGGTACGATCATACTTGTGAGATATGGGGGGGCCATGCCTTTGGTTGCTTTGAATGCCAGCATCAGAGTTTTGTATTCTGTGCGGGCAGCGACCGGGAGCCAATGGAGCGAGCGGAGAAGGGGGGAGACGTGTGAGAATTTTGGCTGGTTGAAGACCAAGCGTGCTGCGGCATTTTGGATCAGTTGGAGGGGCTTAAGTGCACATGCCGGTAGGCCAGTAAGGAGGGAGTTGCAATAGTCAAGTTTTGACAAGACTGTTGTCTGGATTAGGAGCTGGGCTGACTCCTGGGTGAGGAACGGTCTAATTCTTTGTATGTTGTAGAGTGTAAACCTACAGGATCTAGTAATGAAAAAAGTCAACCAAAGAACAAGATTCCTTTACAGGATCTCCTCTCCTCACTGGTCGACAAAAACACCTTGAAGACCTTAACAGGAGCCCTTGCACAAGGCTTCTTTGACTATGCATGCACCTCCTGGTACCACAGCACCTCAAAGGCCCTTAAAACTAGGCTCCAGACCTCCCAAAACAAACTGGTCAGGCTCCTACTTGGCCTCACCCCCCGAACCCACCTCACCCCTGCCCACTTTGACAGACTGGCATGGCTTAGGGTCGGCGACAGAGTACAGCATCTTGCAATGGGTCTGGTCCACAAGATTCGATACTCCACCAAGATACCCATGTACCTGTGTAGATACTTCCTTAATGTTAACGAAGTCCACACCCACAACACCAGAGGGAGTGCAACGAATCATGTTCAACCCAGATTCGGCACAAACAAGGGACTAAATTATTTTCGCTCCTATACCACCAAAATGTGGAATGCCCTACCAACAGTCATTAAGACATGCAAATCCCTTGACTCCTTCAAAACCGCTCTCAAAGGGCACCTACGGATGGCTGCAATTCGAAACTGGCCCCCGTAAAATCTGAATCCCCCCCACCGCCCCCGCCCTTTTTCCCCTCACTGTATATGTTTCTTTTCCCTTTTTACCTCCATTATGATGAATTCCTGTACTGTTCTTTGTCTATATAGAAGTGTCTATTTGTACGTCTCTAAATGTTTTGATGAATTGAACATGGTGGACCCGGTTGTAAACAAGTGTAATGCTTAATTGGGTCGTCCACTCACAGTTAACAGCCTTTGTATTGAGTTTGTGCTTGAAATGTACTGTAATTCTGCAAACTGTTAATAAAATTTTCAATCAATCAATCAAACATCATGACGACTCCAGAAAGCAGGATGTTTGATTGAGAACATGCAGGCTCAGAAATGTTTCTTTAAATAGTTTCTCCTGTTTTGACATGATCAGTAAGTATATATGTTGTTAAACACCTTAGTAATGATTCAGTGATTATATTTGGGTTATTTATGCTGTACATTTAATTGTATTTCTGCTGTAAATGGGTAAACTGGCCTTTGTTAGGCTCGACCTTACACTTCCAATAGGTAGCCTATCGATCTGTATGATAGATTTAGTAACCTGCTGGAAGGGAAACATAACTTGTATGTTTTAAATACAGTACACTTGTTTGCCTTCTACTACTAGAAAACAGTCATCGTAATATCATTAGCCTACTAATTTCATGATTATTTATCTAATTCAATTGAACCTGAAATCCTGCCAACATCACATGCAGAAAGGTGTCACTTTTTAAAATTCCTACATTGACATCGGAATAGTATATGAAGTTATGATATACTATGTGATAATAATTAAGTTGTAAAATACTAGTGCTCTAGTTAAAAAAAGAAAGTCATACAATGTCACAATGTGTTATTCTTGCTAGCCTAAAGCAAGCCTAAATTGGTCCCAGCACAGATGTTTTGATTGGTGTTTGTTGAAATAAATACATGAAATGTTAGTATTTTGGATTCAGTATTCATCCCCGGCCCTGGGGGTCACTCAGTACAAAACAGAATGCAGTTCACAAGGGTCTCAGCATATAATTGATTATTAATTTGTTATTTGTCATACATGACAAATATAAATCTGCCTTGTTTAAATGTAAAGTCTGAAATGAGTATACAGCTAAAGTAAAGTATTAAACAAGTACATTTATATTTCTGGTTGATTAAAAATGCTATAGTATTTATTAAACAAGAACATTTATATTTCTGGTTGATTAAATGTGCTATAGTTTTTGTCATCTAAAACTAAGAAAAGAGAGATGACAATAACTGGTATGCAATGAATGACATTACTAAGGCAAACTAAACAGCTTGTTTACTCAATGAAAGAGTAAATTCAACGACAACAATGACAGTGACACAGACTCAGAGAAGTCTTCCTTGATTCAAATACACCAGAGTAAGGCCAAGTGTGGACAAGGATGGACACATGCACACCGCACAGACAAACAGTCTGGTGAGACGTAGGAGAACCCTAGGCCACCCCACCCGTTTCGACTGGTATCAATGGACAAGACCGCAGTTATCAGTTAGGATCAGTACGATTGTTTCGAGCTAGTATGGGCATGCTCTGCCGACCCAACGGCTCAGTCTGTAGTTCTCCGTGATTATTTCGCTTGATTATCACTGATGTCCTCAGTGCCTGCAGTCCCCCAAGAACACACAAGGCAGAGAGAGCCTCCTGTTGGTCCTGGCATGACAGAAAGGAAAGTGGGCGGATCTGCACGGGGTGCCCCCTGGGCGAGGCGGTCGCTGGGGTGTGGTCAGCACTGGTTTGCTGCACCTGGCCGGCAGGTCACTGCGTTCCCTGTTGGCCGGGTGTGGCCGATGCTATAGCTGGTTTCACCTCGGTGATTGCTGTGCCCAGGGCGCCCCTCCACGGATTCGTCTATAGCTGGGGGCCTGGAGGAGAGGGGCAGTGACTTGGCCAAATCACTGCTGACCTGCCAACTGGAGAGTGTAGTTGTTAAGGGTTGAAACACGTCATGTGTTTTGAGCCCTACTAGCTGGCTCTAAGGGTCATGTGTTCTGAGCCCTACTAGCTGGCTCTAAGGGTCATGTGTTCTGAGCCCTACTAGCTGGCTCTAAGGGTCATGTGTTCTGAGCCCTACTAGCTGGCTCTAAGGGTCATGTGTTCTGAGCCCTACTAGCTGCCTCTAAGGGTCATGTGTTCTGAGCCCTACTAGCTGGCTCTAAGGGTCATGTGTTCTGAGCCCTACTAGCTGGCTCTAAGGGTCATGTGTTCTGAGCCCTACTAGCTGGCTCTAAGGGTCATGTGTTCTGAGCCCTACTAGCTGCCTCTAAGGGTCATGTGTTCTGAGCCCTACTAGCTGGCTCTAAGGGTCATGTGTTCTGAGCCCTACTAGCTGCCTCTAAGGGTCATGTGTTCTGAGCCCTACTAGCTGGCTCTAAGGGTCATGTGTTCTGAGCCCTACTAGCTGGCTCTAGGGGTCATGTGTTCTGAGCCCTACTAGTTGGCTCTAAGGGTCATGTGTTCTGAGCCCTACTAGCTGGCTCTAAGGGTCATGTGTTCTGACTGAGCCCTACTAGCTGGCTCTAAGGGTCATGTGTTCTGAGCCCTACTAGCTGGCTCTAGGGGTCATGTGTTCTGACTGAGCCCTACTAGCTGGCTCTAAGGGTCATGTGTTCTGAGCCCTACTAGCTGGCTCTAAGGGTCATGTGTTCCGAACCCAATTGCTGTCTGTCTAGTGTCTACTATGCTAAAGTGACACAGATACGGGGGAAACGTCGACCGAGAGAGACGTTTATCTCTTTTAACAAGTGTTGCTTTTTGTAGAGATATGTATGTGCGTGTGTGTTGTATTCTAATCATTTGAATGTTAATTAAAACATTTTGAATTACAGAATGTTGTCTTTGATTTTGTTCAGACTTACTTTCAAGTGTTTAGAAAAGAAATGTGCTTAATGACCAATTCCCATGGTTCTGTTTACTACTCTGACATTAGTTCTGGAATGTGTGGTTTTGTATAGCAGCGCAATCTCTTTACCTCAGCCTTTACCTCAGCCTCACCTGCTGGTCAGGTTACCTGGTCACCTGCTGGTCAATCTCTTTACCTCAGCCCCACCTGCTGGTCAGCGCACAGAGGAGCGTCTCTGTCATAGGCCCTTTAAGGTGCTGACAGTCAAGAAGGCATTATACATTGTTGATAAGCATACATTTTGCGTTGGCTATGTTGGTGTGTTGGTCATCTGCAGTCTACCAAGCTTTAGATGCTGAACATGTATTTCTTGTATTGAAGATGTATTTGTTTCCATGGCAGCACAAAAGAGAGAAATAAAAACACAAATGAAATAAACATATAGTGGTATCAGATATAAGATATAATCAATGGATACCACATTGTACTTCTAGGCATGTCAAAAGATATAATCAATAGCTATGTGTTCGACTCCCATCAGAGTCGCTAGCCGATGTAGGCCTACTGTATGTAAGCTCCCGTGTTTTCAAAATAAAAAAACATTTGTCAGATTGGGCTGTACCAAATAGAGAAATAACTTCAGGCTGTAGTCTAAGTAGCACAATAGGCTAGTGTTTTACTCATTTTACACTCAAGAGTTAAATATCTAATGATTAAGGGTCCATTTGGTTACCAACTCTCCATTTATATAGCTGCATGGGGACCACCTGGAACCCCCTCAATAATAATTTGCTTTTCATATCTGGTTTGGTACGGCCCAATCTGAAAGCAAAGATACATCACTGAAGGTTGAAGTGGTGCAACAGGCTAGTGTGCTTGGCTGTTAACCGAGAGGATGGTGGTTTGAGTCCACCCAATGTCGGAACTTTCCAAATTGTATTTTGAGAATTATCTGACAGTAGGTTCAGGTTTATGTCTGCAAAACAGTGAGTTAAATTTATCCCTCAGTTTACACCCAGACACACTGCCAGGGTCTTGAAACTGTGACCTTCTGCTCGCCAGGCAGCCACTATATCCATTCACCTGCAGCTGTCTACTTGGCCCAATCCCAATTGCCTCCCTCAAGCCCTGAGCCCTGAACCCTCATTGACTTTAGTGACGTAAGCTGTATAAGTGCTTGAGGGTGAGAGGCTGCAAGGGCTCCAAATTGTTGTGAAAGGAATGGGACAGCATTTTGAAGATGAGTCCCCATTCATGACACTTTGCATCACTTTTTAAAACCTGTCCTTATTCACAGCCAGTGCCTACATGCATGACATGTCTATCATGTCTATTTATGTCATTTTATTATTAGTTTCATAAATACACTTTCCTGTGTGATAGGGGTTGTAATATTCATATATAATAATATTCATCATAAATTGCATTTCCATATTATTTTACTTTGCTCATTAGTCATTTCTCATCATGTTTCCCTTATTATTATTATTGTTATTAAATATATAGCCTATCCTTCCATTCCGTCTCCCTTTGAGAACAGTGAGAAAGCTATATTGTGTTTGTTGACATTCTAACCGCGGTACATAACTAATTTGCATACTTAATTGATTGACGTTCGGAGGATCCCCCTCATTCCCCTGGTAACGCTATGAACTGTGGGTAATTTCTTTGCCAAAGTCAGCTAAAGTCAGCATCGATGCTGACTTTGGCAAAGGGCACATAAAGGGGCGGGGCTGAGCACTCACTGACTTACCGATTTCAAATGGGACATCCCTCAAGCCCTCGCAGACTTCACATGAACGCGCAGCTAAATCAGTGAGGGCTCATTGAGTCAGCAAGGGAGTGGATTGGGATTTTTATTATACTAAGCCACCCAGTTGAACCCAGGTTTCATGCCACTGACAGTTGCTAATCAATCAGTTCAGTGCCCCTATTATATGTCAAGCACATGGAAGCATGTTCATTGGGCAGTCAAGTGTCATGAATCAACTCTAGTCAATTTAGCAGGGGAGAAGGGGGTGGGACTAAAACAAAAAGGAGGACGCATGCCGGTCTGAGAAATATATGAAAACAGAGATGTTAAAGTGCTGATTATAAATGCAGTTAAATGTCACCAAACCGGAACTAATAAAAGGGGTGCGTATACCCGAAGGGAACTCTTTTGCCCGAACACTAGTACTACACACACACTGTGGAACAGAAGGAGGATGGATGAGAACCTTTTATTGATGATAACAGACAGAGGTACGCTTAGACATCAGAGATTTACATTCCTTCTTCACAAGTCTTGACCATTACTGGTCAATTAAAAAGTATGCTGTACTGTTTAATCCTAAACTAATGTGCCTTATCTGTTCATTTAGGTGTATGATGAGATCTGCACGTCCGCACCTTCCAAGAAATACAGACAACTCGGCGTCCCCCCTGCATAACTCTGAGCTGCCTGCACCCCCTATAGTTTCAATAAATGTATTTGTAACATTCTGTCTTTGTTTACTCTATACCGGTCCATACCTATGCTATGCAGAGCTGTGCTAGGTAGCCGCCGTTACAGTCATGCACACAAGGCCCATATGAAAATGAGATGTGATCCAAAGTCCAGAGAATAATGTCCTTATTTCACTGTTTATAATTTCACTGAAATTGCTTTAATTGTAGAGTTGTAGTAGCAGACTCTAAAATTGATGCCCTTGTCCTTGTGGCAAGTTTGAATTGCTAAATGTAATACATGGTTTCAAGCGCCAGAGGGTAGCATTGGCTACCTATAGCCTACCATACGTCATGTGTGGCATTTGTTTAGGTGCTATATTACATTATATCGGCAATTCGGCATTATACTGGTAGCCGTGGTAGGCTATTATAATATTGGTACTTGGTCCCTTCCATATATTCGCTGAAAATGGCAGATCAGGTGTAGGCTCAAATGTTTGTTTCTCCTGTTTAGACAAGTAAGTAGGCTAAGGCAAGCACATATTTTGTTAAACACTGTAATGATTCAGTGATTATATTTGGGTTATTTATGCTGCGAATTGTATTTCTGTGGTTTAGGTTCAAATAAAGTCCAAAACACCAACCCTGTTGCTGTGGGCTAGTCACATGACAACTCCAGAAAGCAGGATGTAATTAGTTTGATTGAGAACATGCAGGCTCAGAAATGTTTGTTTCAGGATCAGAAATGTCTGTTTGTTTAAATTGTTTCTCCTGTTAGACATTATCAGTAAGTACATATGTTGTTAAACACCTTAGTAATGATTCAATGATTATATTTGGGTTATTTATGCTGTAAATGTAATTGTATTTATGCTGTAAATGGGCAAACTGGCCTTAGTTGGGCTCCTTAGGCTACACTTAATCCTATAGGTATCCTAGGTAACCTGCTGGAAGGGAAACAACTTAAAAAGTATGTTGTAAATACATAAATGTTGCCTTCTACCCTTGTAAAAGAAAACAGTCATCATAATTATCATTAGCCTACTAATAATGTCATGATGTAGCCTACAGTATGCTTATTTTTAATTCAATTGAACCTTTTCAATGAAATCCTGCCAACATCACATGCAGAAAGGTGTCACTTTTTAAAATTCCTACATTGACATCGGAATAGTATATGAAGTTATGATATACTATGTCATTAAGTTGTAAAAAACTAGTTAGTATTTAGTACAGTGCTCTATAGTTAAAAAAAAGAAAGGCATACAATGTCACAATGTGTTATTCTTGTTAGTCTAAATTGTTCACAGCACAGATGTTTTGATTGGTGTTTGTTGAAATAAATACATGAAATGTAAGTGGTTGGATTCAATTTTCATCCCGGGTCACTCAGACAGAATGTAGTTCACAAGTATGGGTCTCAGCCTATAATTGATTATTAATTTGACATTTGTCATACTATGACAAATGTAAATCCGCCTTCTTTAAATGTAAAGTCTGAAATGAGTATACAGCAAAAGTAATGTATCAAACAAGTACATTTATATTTCTGGTTGATTAAAAATGCTATAGTTTTATTAAATAAGAACATTTATATTTCTGGTTGATTAAAAGTGCTATAGTTATCTAAAACTAAGAAAAGAGAGATGCCAATAACTGGTATGCAATGAATGACATTACTAAGGCAAACTAAACATCTTGTTTGCTCAATGAAAGAGTAAATGTGGCTAACAGAATTATTTTTTTTCCCACAGATGGTTTTAAACAATAGTCTAAATCTCAGTTTAGTCATGAACCCTGATCATCAGGGGGTATATCTGTAGATTCAGTCATTCTGACAGGGGTAGAGGTGTCTGATGTGGATTTTCATCCCTTGACCTGTCACCTCTCCCTTCAACCATAAATACAACCTCCAAATTCTTATTAGTGTGAAAAGCCGAGTGGCGCAAGAGAAAAGCAGAGGTTTCACAAGCTGAAGGTGGTTGGTTTGAATCTTGCTCAGGGTAAACCTTCAATTTCTGGCTTTTTATGGCGAAGAGTGCCGAGGAAGTGCGCCTCCCTCCTCGCTCTCACTTTTGGCTCTGGTGGAGGAGGGAGGAGCATTGGGGGAACACCTCCAGGGGGAGGATCTTTTTAGGAGCCCGCCTCTAGAGGGATGATCTTTTTTTGGGAGCCTGCCTCCTTGGGGAGGAGCTTAATTAATTTACATATTATGTAAAGCAGCATTTTTTATTTAATGATTTCACATTAGGTTGAGTTGTTGCTATTTATTTAATTTTTTTAGGTTTGAGTGTTCTTGGTTTTAGTTGGCTTTTTTATTTTTTGGTTTGAGGGTTCATGTTTTTAGTTGGCTTTTTGTTTTTTTGAGGTTTGAGGGTTTTGGTTTTTAGTTGGCATTTTTGTTTTGTTTGAGGTTTGAACCTATGACGTTAGGTTTATGAAGCCTAGTTTTTATCTATTGAGCCACACTGGCATGTAAGCTATAATCGGGAATGTATTACTTAACCCACATTCGAGAATTTAGATGGACAGTGAAAATGTGAGGTTTGAACACTGCACCTCCGGTTTCTAAGTTCCAGATTTATCTCTTGAGCCATACTGGGATGATGGATATATCGGCAAACGTCTTACTTGACCCACCTTTCAGAAATTAGATGAACAGTGAAAAGGTGAGGTTTGAATACTGCACCTCCGGTTTCTAAGTTCCAGATTTATCTCTTGAGCCATACTGGGATGATGGATATAACGGCAAACGTCTTACTTGACCCACCTTTCAGAAATTAGATGAACAGTGAAAAGGTGAGCTTTGAACACTGCACCTCCGGTTTCTAAGTTCCAGATTTATCTCTTGAGCCATACTGGGATGTTGGATATATCGGCAAACGTCTTACTTGACCCACCTTTCAGAAATTAGATGAACCGTGAAAAGGTGAGGTTTGAACACTGCACCTCCGGTTTCTAAGTTCCAGATTTATCTCTTGAGCCATACTGGGATGATGGATATATCGGCAAACGTCTTACCTGACCCACCTTTCAGAAATTAGATGAACAGTGAAAATGTGAGGTTTGAACACTGCACCTCCGGTTTCTAAGTTCCAGATTTATCTCTTGAGCCATACTGGGATGATGGATATATCGGCAAACGTCTTACTTGACCCACCTTTCAGAAATTAGATGAACAGTGAAAATGTGAGGTTTGAACACTGCACATCCGGTTTCTAAGTTCCAGATTTATCTCTTGAGCCATACTGGGATGTTGGATATATTGGCAAACGTCTTACTTGACCCACCTTTCAGAAATTAGATGAACAGTGAAAATTTGAGGTTTGAACACTGCACCTCTGGTTTCTAAGTTCCAGATTTATCTCTTGAGCCATACTGGGATGTTGGATATATCGGCAAACGTCTTACTTGACCCACCTTTCAGAAATGAGATGAACAGTGAAAATTTGAGGTTTGAACACTATTATTATTTTTGTTGTTGTTGATTGAGTTGCTTTTGAACCTTAGTAGAACCTTCAGTTTATAAACCTTTTTTTATTGAGTTGCTTTTGAGTTTTGAACCTTAGTAGAACCTTCAGTTTAAACCTTTTTTTATTGAGTTGCTTTTGAGTTTTGAATCTTAGAAGAACCTTCAGTTTATAAACCTTTTTTTATTGAGTTGCTTTTGAGTTTTGAACCTTAGTAGAACCTTCAGTTTATAAACCATTTTTTATTGAGTTGCTTTTGAGTTTTGAACTTAGAACCTTCAGTTTATAAACCCCGGACATTATTACCTGCGCCACGCTGGCACCGAAAATTCAAGTGAGAACGAGCTACTTAACCCCGTAATATCAAGTATATTGGTATGAAACAGGTCAAATTTCCTCCTAGAAGAGGTGATATGAACACACTTCTTAATGTAGTGGGAGTCAAAAGTCCAATATCCTGAGCCTGGTCAGTACGATCATGTCATTATGATTTCAGAAATTAGATGAACAGTGAAAATGTGTGGTTTGAACACTGCACCTCCGGTTTCTAAGTTCCAGATTTATCTCTTGAGCCATACTGGGATGATGGTTATATCGGCAAACGTCTTACTTGACCCACCTTTCAGAAATTAGATGAACAGTGAAAAGGTGAGGTTTGAAGACTGCACCTCCGTTTTCTAAGTTCCAGATTTATCTCTTGAGCCATACTGGGATGATGGATATATCGGCAAACGTCTTACTTGACCCACCTTTCAGAAATTAGATGAACAGTGAAAAGGTGAGGTTTGAACACTGAACCTCCGGTTTCTAAGTTCCAGATTTATCTCTTGAGCCATACTGGGATGATGGATATATCGGCAAACGTCTTACTTGACCGACCTTTCAGAAATTAGATGAACAGTGAAAAGGTGAGGTTTGAACACTGCACCTCCGGTTTCTAAGTTCCAGATTTATCTCTTGAGCCATACTGGGATGATGGATGTATCGGCAAACGTCTTACTTAACCCACCTTTCAGAAATTAGATGGACAGTGAAAAGTTGTGGTTTGAACACTATTATTATTTTTGATTGAGTTGCTTTTGAACCTTAGTAGAACCTTCAGTTTATAAACCTTTTTTTTTTTAGTTGCTTTTGAGTTTTGAACCTTAGTAGAACCTTCAGTTTAAACTTTTTTTTATTGAGTTGCTTTTGAGTTTTGAACCTTAGAAGAACCTTCAGTTTATAAACCTTTTTTTATTGAGTTGCTTTTGAGTTTTGAACCTTAGTAGAACCTTCAGTTTATAAACCTTTTTTTATTGAGTTGCTTTTGAGTTTTGAACTTAGAACCTTCAGTTTATAAACCACGGACATTATTACCTGTGCCACGCTGGCACAGAAAATTCAAGTGAGAACGAGCTACTTAACCCCGTAATATCAAGTATATTGGTATCAAACAGGTCAAATTTCCTCCTAGAAGAGGTGATATGAACACACTTCTTAATGTAGTGGGAGTCAAAAGTCCAATATCCTGAGCCTGGTCAGTACGATCATGTCATTATCATGATAGGCCTCGTAAGAGAACGGTTGAGGACCTTCTGTTTGCAAGTCCTGTACCACTGTAACCACTGTTCCACGGCTCATGGAGAATTCATCCTCATGCACGCTCTTCAGTGAAAGATAGATAAAGATATCTTAACCACTGTTCCACTGTGGTTTATGCTGAAAGAGCTCTCTTGTGTTCTCTTCACTGAAAGATTAGATAAATGTGCAAGACTAAGCTACAAAAAGTTAGAAATATTTGCATTCTGTATTTGAACCAGGAACCTTCTGGTTGAAAGTCCTATATCTTAACCTCTGCACCACCATGGCTCACACAGAAAATTCATGCTCTTGCACACTCTTCACTGAAAGATTAGATCAAGATGCAGGAGAGGTAAAAGTTGGAACAAATGGCTGTGCTGGATTTGAACCAGGAAACTCCCAGTCACAAGCATGGCTCAAATTACTGTTCTCTAACTTCCATGATAACACTTAAGCTAAACACACCAGTGATGGAACAACAAACACGTTGAGTTGCTCTGTACATGATCCCAATGTCCCTTTTGAAGAGTGACAACCAGAAGAATAACTTAAGTTAAAACAATAGGAAACTATGAGGCCAAATCCAGCTGAGGTCCTTTCACTCTGGAGCATGTTTGGAGAATAACACTGGAAAGAGATGGAAAGCTGAGGAGATTCTCATAGAGCATGGTGGCTCTATATGCTCATGTGTTACAGAGTAACATCCAGAAGAACAGCCTAAAACTGTGGTGTGTTACAGGCAGCAAACATGTCAACTCCCTCTGTTAACACACTGTTGACACTGTATATGATCCTCATGTTGTAGGTTTAAATCCATCCAAGGCGGTTCTATCTGAAGCATATGTGGCCAAGTGGAAAGAATACTGAAAATGCTGCCTCTAGATGGTGCTAGTTCTCTTGTTGGTGCAATGTTGGGAAGTAGAGTGCAGAAGCTGGAGGTATGAAGTCAAGAGATTCTCTTCCATGAGGCCCCGGCCCTACTGAACGTTCAGCACCTCCTACTGTAAATATCTTCCTGGGAGTTTCCTGGTTCAAATCCAGCACAGCCATTTGTTCCAACTTTTACCTCACTCCTGCATCTTGATCTAATCTTTCAGTGAAGAGTGTGCAAGAGCATGAATTTTAAGTGTGAGCCATGGTGGTGCAGTGGTGAAGATACAGGCCTTGTGACTAGAAGTTTCCTGGTTCAAGTCCAGCAAAGACATTTTCCAACTTTTATCTTATCTGATCTTTCACTGAAAAGCATGAAATAGAGCAAACTCAGTGTGAGTCCTGGTGGTGCAGTTGTTAAGTTATGGGACTTCCAAACAGAAGGTTCTGTGTTCAAAACTTCAAAATCATTGCATCAGTGCATTACAACTTCAGTTGTGAAGAGCGTGAAAGAGAACGATTAAAGTATGAATAATAGTAGAGCAGTGGTTAAGATACAGGCCTTGATAACCAGAGGTTATGAGTTTGAAAACAAGTTTTCTCTTTCACCTTTATCTAATCTTTCACTGAAGAGCATGAATCCTGAAATGCATGAACCATGGTGGTGCAGAGGTTAAGATATAGGACTTTCAACCAGAAGGTTCCTGGTTCAAATACAGAATGCAAATATTTCTAACTTTTTGTAGCTTAGTCTTGCACATTTATCTAATCTTTCAGTGGGTTTCCGGGGTTTATAAACTGAAGGTTCTAAGTTCAAAACTCAAAAGCAACTCAATAAAAAATGGTTTATAAACTGAAGGTTCTACTAAGGTTCAAAACTCAAAAGCAACTCAATAAAAAAAGGTTTATAAACTGAAGGTTCTTCTAAGATTCAAAACTCAAAAGCAACTCAATAAAAAAAGGTTTAAACTGAAGGTTCTACTAAGGTTCAAAACTCAAAAGCAACTCAATAAAAAAAGGTTTATAAACTGAAGGTTCTACTAAGGTTCAAAAGCAACTCAATCAACAACAACAAAAATAATAATAGTGTTCAAACCTCAAATTTTCACTGTTCATCGAATTTCTGAAAGGTGGGTCAAGTAAGACGTTTGCCGATATATCCAACATCCCAGTATGGCTCAAGAGATAAATCTGGAACTTAGAAACCGGATGTGCAGTGTTCAAACCTCACATTTTCACTGTTCATCTAATTTCTGAAAGGTGGGTCAAGTAAGACGTTTGCCGATATATCCCTCATCCCAGTATGGCTCAGGAGATAAATCTGGAACTTAGAAACCGGAGGTGCAGTGTTCAAACCTCACCTTTTCACTGTTCATCTAATTTCTGAAAGGTGGGTCAAGTAAGACGTTTGCCGATATATCCATCATCCCAGTATGGCTCAAGAGATAAATCTGGAACTTAGAAACCGGAGGTGCAGTGTTCAAACCTCACCTTTTCACTGTTCATCTAATTTCTGAAAGGTGGGTCAAGTAAGACGTTTGCCGATATATCCATCATCCCAGTATGGCTCAAGAGATAAATCTGGAACTTAGAAACCGGAGGTGCAGTGTTCAAACCTCACATTTTCACTGTTCATCTAATTTCTGAAATCATAATGACATGACCGTACTGACCAGGCTCAGGATATTGGACTTTTGACTCCCACTACATTAAGAAGTGTGTTCATATCACCTCTTCTAGGAGGAAATTTGACCTGTTTGATACCAATATACTTGATATTACGGGGTTAAGTAGCTCGTTCTCACTTGAATTTTCTGTGCCAGCGTGGCACAGGTAATAATGTCCGGGGTTTATAAACTGAAGGTTCTAAGTTCAAAACTCAAAAGTAACTCAATAAAAAAAGGTTTATAAACTGAAGGTTCTACTAAGGTTCAAAACTCAAAAGCAACTCAATAAAAAAAGGTTTATAAACTGTAGGTAATTCTAAGGTTCAAAACTCAAAAGCAACTCAATAAAAAAAGGTTTAAACTGAAGGTTCTACTAAGGTTCAAAACTCAAAAGCAACTCAATAAAAAAAGGTTTATAAACTGAAGGTTCTACTAAGGTTCAAAAGCAACTCAATCAACAACAACAAAAATAATAATAGTGTTCAAACCTCTAATTTTCACTGTCCATCTAATTTCTGAAAGGTGGGTTAAGTAAGACGTTTGCCGATATATCTAACATCCCAGTATGGCTCAAGAGATAAATCTGGAACTTAGAAACCAGAGGTGCAGTGTTCAAACCTCAAATTTTCACTGTTCATCTAATTTCTGAAAGGTGGGTCAAGTAAGACGTTTGCCAATATATCCAACATCCCAGTATGGCTCAAGAGATAAATCTGGAACTTAGAAACCGGATGTGCAGTGTTCAAACTTCACATTTTCACTGTTCATCTAATTTCTGAAAGGTGGGTCAAGTAAGACGTTTGCCGATATATCCATCATCCCAGTATGGCTCAAGAGATAAATCTGGAACTTAGAAACCGGAGGTGCAGTGTTCAAACCTCACATTTTCACTGTTCATCTAATTTCTGAAAGGTGGGTCAGGTAAGACGTTTGCCGATATATCCATCATCCCAGTATGGCTCAAGAGATAAATCTGGAACTTAGAAACCGGAGGTGCAGTGTTCAAACCTCACCTTTTCACGGTTCATCGAATTTCTGAAAGGTGGGTCAAGTAAGACGTTTGCCGATGTATCCAACATCCCAGTATGGCTCAAGAGATAAATCTGGAACTTAGAAACCGGAGGTGCAGTGTTCAAAGCTCACCTTTTCACTGTTCATCTAATTTCTGAAAGGTGGGTCAAGTAAGATGTTTGCCGTTATATCCATCATCCCAGTATGGCTCAAGAGATAAATCTGGAACTTAGAAACCGGCGGTGCAGTGTTCAAACCTCACCTTTTCACTGTTCATCTAATTTCTGAAAGGTGGGTCAAGTAAGACGTTTGCCGATATATCCATCATCCCAGTATGGCTCAAGAGATAAATCTGGAACTTAGAAACCGGAGGTGCAGTGTTCAAACCTCACATTTTCACTGTCCATCTAAATTCTCGAATGTGGGTTAAGTAATACATTCCCGATTATAGCTTACATGCCAGTGTGGCTCAATAGATAAAAACTAGGCTTCATAAACCTAACGTCATAGGTTCAAACCTCAAACAAAACAAAAATGCCAACTAAAAACCAAAACCCTCAAAAAAACAAAAAGCCAACTAAAAACATGAACCCTCAAACCAAAAAATAAAAAAAGCCAACTAAAACCAAGAACACTCAAACCTAAAAAAATAAAATAAATAGCAACAACTCAACCTAATGTGAAATCATTAAATAAAAAATGCTGCTTTACATAATATGTAAATTAATTAAGCTCCTCCCCAAGGAGGCAGGCTCCCAAAAAAAGATCATCCCTCTAGAGGCGGGCTCCTAAAACGATCCTCCCCCTGGAGGTGTTCCCCCAATGCTCCTCCCTCCTCCACCAGAGCCAAAAGTGAGAGCGAGGAGGGAGGCGCACTCTTCGCCATAAAAAGCCAGAAATTGAAGGTTTACCCTGAGCAAGATTCAAACCCACCACCTTCAACTTGTGAAACCTCTGCTTTTCTCTTGCGCCACTCGGCTTTTCACACTAATAAGAATTTGGAGGTTGTATTTAAGGTTGAAGGGAGAGGTGACAGGTCAAGGGATGAAAATCCACATCAGACACCTCTACCCCTGTCAGAATGACTGAATCTACAGATATACCCCCTGATGATCAGGGTTCATGACTAAACTGAGATTTAGACTATTGTTTAAAACCTGTTAGCCACATTTACTCTTTCATTGAGAAAACAAGATGTTTAGTTTGCCTTAGTAATGTCATTCATTGCATACCAGTTATTGGCATCTCTCTTTTCTTAGTTTTAGATAACTATAGCACTTTTAATCAACCAGAAATATAAATGTTCTTATTTAATAAAACTATAGCATTTTTAATCAACCAGAAATATAAATGTACTTGTTTGATACATTACTTTTGCTGTATACTCATTTCAGACTTTACATTTAAAGAAGGCGGATTTACATTTGTCATAGTATGACAAATATCAAATTAATAATCAATTATAGGCTGAGACCCATACTTGTGAACTACATTCTGTCTGAGTGACCCGGGATGAAAATTGAATCCAACCACTTACATTTCATGTATTTATTTCAACAAACACCAATCAAAACATCTGTGCTGTGAACAATTTAGACTAACAAGAATAACACATTGTGACATTGTATGCCTTTCTTTTTTTAACTATAGAGCACTGTACTAAATACTAACTAGTTTTTTACAACTTAATGACATAGTATATCATAACTTCATATACTATTCCGATGTCAATGTAGGAATTTTAAAAAGTGACACCTTTCTGCATGTGATGTTGGCAGGATTTCATTGAAAAGGTTCAATTGAATTAAAAATAAGCATACTGTAGGCTACATCATGACATTATTAGTAGGCTAATGATAATTATGATGACTGTTTTCTTTTACAAGGGTAGAAGGCAACATTTATGTATTTACAACATACTTTTTAAGTTGTTTCCCTTCCAGCAGGTTACCTAGGATACCTATAGGATTAAGTGTAGCCTAAGGAGCCCAACTAAGGCCAGTTTGCCCATTTACAGCATAAATACAATTACATTTACAGCATAAATAACCCAAATATAATCATTGAATCATTACTAAGGTGTTTAACAACATATGTACTTACTGATAATGTCTAACAGGAGAAACAATTTAAACAAACAGACATTTCTGATCCTGAAACAAACATTTCTGAGCCTGCATGTTCTCAATCAAACTAATTACATCCTGCTTTCTGGAGTTGTCATGTGACTAGCCCACAGCAACAGGGTTGGTGTTTTGGACTTTATTTGAACCTAAACCACAGAAATACAATTCGCAGCATAAATAACCCAAATATAATCACTGAATCATTACAGTGTTTAACAAAATATGTGCTTGCCTTAGCCTACTTACTTGTCTAAACAGGAGAAACAAACATTTGAGCCTACACCTGATCTGCCATTTTCAGCGAATATATGGAAGGGACCAAGTACCAATATTATAATAGCCTACCACGGCTACCAGTATAATTCCGAATTGCCGATATAATGTAATATAGCACCTAAACAAATGCCACACATGACGTATGGTAGGCTATAGGTAGCCAATGCTACCCTCTGGCGCTTGAAACCATGTATTACATTTAGCAATTCAAACTTGCCACAAGGACAAGGGCATCAATTTTAGAGTCTGCTACTACAACTCTACAATTAAAGCAATTTCAGTGAAATTATAAACAGTGAAATAAGGACATTATTCTCTGGACTTTGGATCACATCTCATTTTCATATGGGCCTTGTGTGCATGACTGTAACGGCGGCTACCTAGCACAGCTCTGCATAGCATAGGTATGGACCGGTATAGAGTAAACAAAGACAGAATGTTACAAATACATTTATTGAAACTATAGGGGGTGCAGGCAGCTCAGAGTTATGCAGGGGGGACGCCGAGTTGTCTGTATTTCTTGGAAGGTGCGGACGTGCCGATCTCATCATACACCTAAATGAACAGATAAGGCACATTAGTTTAGGATTAAACAGTACAGCATACTTTTTAATTGACCAGTAATGGTCAAGACTTGTGAAGAAGGAATGTAAATCTCTGATGTCTAAGCGTACCTCTGTCTGTTATCATCAATAAAAGGTTCTCATCCTCCTTCCACAGTGGGTGTGTAGTGTTCGGGCAAAAGAGTTCCCTTCGGGTATACAGCACTGTTTTTTTGGCAAATCTAGTGAGCAAATATAAGACTTCCGGTGGACGATCTCTTCAAAATAAGAGTACCCTCTAGAGTATTGAAAAAAAGTTTAATTTGCACATTAAAACTATAAATTAAGCATTTAAACGATGCTATAGGACACACATTATGTTTCTGTGTAAAAATAAGTAATAAGTAATGTTTCTGTGTAAAGATAAGTAATTAAAAAGTTATCTAAATGGATAAATGCTATTCACTGGAGAGCATGGACTTTATAAAGTGGACGCTGGACAGAAATCCCTGCTATGTTTCGACTAGTGTGACATACGCACGCGTCCGGGGAGACCTCCTCTACAACACCACACTGTCCGCTAAGCAGCAGAGGTGTAAAACAAAAATTGGCACCAGGTCACAGGTCAAAAAACATAAAAAAACTTCCCATTTCCAGACTACAGTGGACTAAAGTGGACGCTGGACAGAAATCCCTGCTATGTTTCGACTAGTGTGACATACGCACGCGTCCGGGGAGACCTCCTCTACAACACCACACTGTCCGCTAAGCAGCAGAGGTGTAAAACAAAAATTGGCACCAGGTCACAGGTCAAAAAACATAAAAAAACTTCCCATTTCCAGACTACAGTGGACTAAAGTGGACGCTGGACAGAAATCCCTGCTATGTTTCGACTAGTGTGACATACGCACGCGTCCGGGGAGACCTCCTCTACAACACCACACTGTCCGCTAAGCAGCAGAGGTGTAAAACAAAAATTGGCACCAGGTCACAGGTCAAAAAACATAAAAAAACTTCCCATTTCCAGACTACAGTGGACTAAAGTGGACGCTGGACAGAAATCCCTGCTATGTTTCGACTAGTGTGACATACGCACGCGTCCGGGGAGACCTCCTCTACAACACCACACTGTCCGCTAAGCAGCAGAGGTGTAAAACAAAAATTGGCACCAGGTCAGATGTAAAAAAAACTTAAAAAAACTTCCCATTTCCAGACTACAGTGGACTAAAGTGGACGCTGGACAAAAATCCCTGCTATGTTTCGACTAGTGTGACATACGCACGCGTCCGGGGAGACCTCCTCTACAACACCACACTGTCCGCTAAGCAGCAGAGGTGTAAAACAAAAATTGGCACCAGGTCACAGGTCAAAAAACATAAAAAAACTTCCCATTTCCAGACTACAGTGGACTAAAGTGGACGCTGGACAGAAATCCCTGCTATGTTTCGACTAGTGTGACATACGCACGCGTCCGGGGAGACCTCCTCTACAACACCACACTGTCCGCTAAGCAGCAGAGGTGTAAAACAAAAATTGGCACCAGGTCACAGGTCAAAAAACATAAAAAAACTTCCCATTTCCAGACTACAGTGGACTAAAGTGGACACTGGACAAAAATCCCTGCTATGTTTCGACTAGTGTGACATACGCACGCGTCCGGGGAGACCTCCTCTACAACACCACACTGTCCGCTAAGCAGCAGAGGTGTAAAACAAAAATTGGCACCAGGTCAGATGTAAAAAAACTTAAAAAAACTTCCCATTTCCAGACTACAGTGGACTAAAGTGGACACTGGACAAAAATCCCTGCTATGTTTCGACTAGTGTGACATATGCACGCGTCCGGGGAGACCTCCTCTACAACACCACACTGTCCGCTAAGCAGCAGAGGTGTAAAACAAAAATTGGCACCAGGTCACAGGTCAAAAAACATAAAAAAACTTCCCATTTCCAGACTACAGTGGACTAAAGTGGACACTGGACAAAAATCCCTGCTATGTTTCGACTAGTGTGACATACGCACGCGTCCGGGGAGACCTCCTCTACAACACCACACTGTCCGCTAAGCAGCAGAGGTGTAAAACAAAAATTGGCACCAGGTCAGATGTAAAAAAACTTAAAAAAACTTCCCATTTCCAGACTACAGTGGACTAAAGTGGACACTGGACAAAAATCCCTGCTATGTTTCGACTAGTGTGACATATGCACGCGTCCGGGGAGACCTCCTCTACAACACCACACTGTCCGCTAAGCAGCAGAGGTGTAAAACAAAAATGTAACAACAGACATTGTAATTACTGGTGTTGGAACACTAATGTCTGCATGAATGGTAATGGTAGTACTTAACTACTGTGAAGTACTATGTAGATCGACCATTAACAGTCATAGTGAAACATTGATAGCTCTAAATTAGGGCTTTTAGGGTTTGACAAGTTGTTAACGGCATGCATGCACACTTGAGTACAGCCATTACTCAACCATCCCAACCCCCCAACCCAACCATCTTTCTTCTGGCTGTCCACCACTGGCTGGGCGGTGCCCAGGTAATGAGGTGACAACGATCAATCGTTGTCACCTCATTACCTGGGCACCTCATTACCTGGGCACCGTCACCTGTTCACCGTCCACCGTCACCCTCCGCTAAGCAGCAGAGGTGTAAAACAAAAATTGGCATGCCATACAGCAAGGTGAAAGGTCAAAAAGTGGACTAAAATACAATAGAATATAAAAGAATACAGACAAGGCTTTGAAAGTTACAAAAAAATACCTTTTAATTAATCATTGCTAATATAACAGTGTACACTTTCAATGGAAAGAAAAAGGCATACAGTTTGCTTACGGTGTTTCTCATTCACTGTTACACAGAAGAAGAAAAATTCCCTCTGCAAAAAAAGTTTCCAAATCCCTACAATATTTGTTTTTAAACGTAATTTGTCTTAAGGTGGACTGAGAATCTACTTTAATAGTTTAGTAGTAACTTTTGATCAATTTACTGTATGTGTGTGCATCTGTGTTAATACAGCAAACATTATTCAAACACATGCAAAACATGCAAAAACTACAAACGTCAATCAGTGCAAACGTCACTCAAGCTAAGTCAGGTGAAGGAGTTACCTCTAGCTTTGGAATAGGTGTCACTTGTGTGCGTTGATTGCATCTGTCTGTGCATTTATGCGTTTGTTTGTCCTGCCGAAACTTGATTCTTTCTTGATTGTTTATTTTCTCGTATGACAGGACATAGAAACTACCTGTGACTACTGTGTTTGTGTGATGTCGAGCTGATGTTAGTTGCTCAAAGGTATAGCCTGCTGTGTCATTTGATTCATTTGTCGCGATATGCCATTTATGATCTTTAAGGATGTACACTGACACATATGGTGACCTGTCGAAAAATACACACATACTGGCCAAAACATACTCATTGTGGTGGTACAGACAGGAGAAATTGAACGTTTTTGGAATTTTTGTGCCAGCTTTTAACAGGAGAAGTAAGGTCTGTGGGCTGTGAATTACTTCATATGTTGATAAGCTCTTTTCCTGCTGACATGTTTCACATTGTTCAGATTGAGCAGGTAATATTTGTGCAATTGTGTCTAAGATGCCTTTTTGTGACACTTCAAGTGGCTGCACTATGTATTGTGACATGTTCTTTGTAGATGGTAAGGCCTTGTCACCACATTGAGTACAACTATACAGACTAAGACTTTTAAGGCAAAGCAGGTCATTTCCAAGGAAAGGAGGCAGAAGTGTGTATTCTACAAAGCTGTTTAATATGGTGCATACGTCTGTTCTAGAAAATTGCTGAGACACTAATGACACTGATGTGTTGGCTAGATTGAATTTCTCAAGTGCCCGTCTAAATTGTGTGTCCTGCGCGGCTGCTTCTTCAAGCCGTGTA
The DNA here is from genome assembly GCF_951216825.1 of Electrona antarctica. Lineage (NCBI taxonomy): Eukaryota > Metazoa > Chordata > Actinopteri > Myctophiformes > Myctophidae > Electrona > Electrona antarctica. The sequence goes on along the minus strand of NC_136803.1, from coordinate 22,418,562 downwards.
TGACATTTTTTGAAAGCAGATGTCTGTTGTAGAAATGTTAGAATTGGTAATGGTATGGCTTCACACATATTGTGATTTAGACTTTCATTCCCTAAAACCACATCATCATCATCATCTTCCAAATTGTCCTCTGTTATTGTTCTGTTATTATCCTTGTCTATTGTGGTGCCAGCATCACTACATTTCACATAGAAATATAAGCACCCATTTACTTTTGACTCTCGCACAGCATTTGCTGCTGGTAAGATTTGTATCATTGTGTCATTTGCTTTAATTACAACATTATCATAAATCAAATTTGCCCAAAAGTGTCCAGCTTTGGCCACAGCGCCTGTATGACAAATGATTGAGGCCAACTTATACTTAATTTTAGTGCCGTCACAAATAGGAATTTCGATTACACCAGATGGTTCTACATGCTTGCGGCTCACCACCCCACGATCAGTAACACGCGACAGAGAAAGAGTAATGAAATCAGGAGAGTCATTCCAACATATTTGTCGCTTCATAGCAGAATCACATGCTGTACATGCGTTTGGACTTTCACCTTCCATGATTGAGTGTTCGAAAAGATAATTGAGAGACTCTCTTTTCTGTGGCAGCGGTAATGGAAAAATATTAGTCTGTGAAGAATTGCTTTCAACTGTCCGGGCACATGTTTTACAGATGTCTGTATGTTTTGCTAGAACAACTGTGTGGACACCACACACACTCAACCAGACTACTAGTTTGTGTATAAAATCTAATGGGTCATTGTGCATTCCTAAGGCCAAGTCTGGGATGCTATTCACTAGTTGTTGAGTGACACCACGGATTGTTTTGCAATCAAATGTGTGACCTGGATTTTGAAAAAACGCTTGAATGAGAGCTGCTAAATTCCCCGGCATAGATGACAACTGAACCATCGAAGTAGGCGTCAATGGTTTCAATTTATCTTGTACTACTTGTAGATGCAGTATAGATTGTAGAGTTGCATTTAGCCAACAATTATTTTCATTATTTGCAAACCTGCATATACTATTGCAAATTCCTGTCTCTGTGCCTCTGATTTGTGGCTTTGTTTTGTCTGGCACACTTGCTGAGCTTTGGTTTTGTAAGAACATCTTTGAATGTGGGGATGGCCGGTGTTGATAAGAGCCCCTAAGATGTTTTGGCAATTTTCGTTTTTTGTTCCAATTTTCTACAGGTGCTGGGCTTACGCACTGTACCTGTGTTGTTCTGTATGCTGCTTTGTCACAGAAATCTATGGCTGACTGGTTGTAAAATAAGCGTATTTGCTCTACACATTCGTCCAGTCTGTGTTTCTCATTTCGTAAAAGCAACACTTTGGTGTTTTTGAATGTGGCCTCAGAAATAGCTGTGCTTTTCTTACTCAGGTTTATTTGTGCAGCATAGGCTCCAGAGAATCTCTGCAAATCACCTGAGAGGAGATCTGACCATATTGGAATAGTTGAAAGCATCTTGAACAGCTTGTTTAAAATCAGTTCCCCATGGTAGGTATTAACACCTGTGTCATTGGTGGTTTTCATTGCTTTATTGGCTTCAGTCCTTATTGTTTCAAAATGTTTTTTGAAGGGAGATGTACTTTCACTGACATCCTCAAAATCACCAAAGAAGTCATGATCAATCACAGTGTCATATGGACTGTCTTGTCGATCATTTCCTTCCTGTGGCAGATTCTGTGTCTCAGACTTGAAGTTGTCAAGACTGGCTTGCACCACGCTGGAGTTCCTTTTGCTACCAAGTACAATACAAGCAGCGTGTACTATTGTACTTGCTTGTTGTAGTGTTTTGACATTAACTAAAGTGCTGAAGATGTACATAGCCAAAGTATACCTCTTATCTCTGTGTATGTACTGTTGTTTGCAAATGTGACTTGCCTGTTTCATCAAATGACTCTTACATGCCCTTATGGTACAGAAATTTAAATCTTTGTTATCTGCCTTTCCTACCACTATTCTCCAGCAGCGTAACAAGTACATACTCATGCTATCTTGATTGAAGATACGCATACTGGCTTTTAAAAGCACTATGGACCTGTCACTATTAATCTGAATCGGTGTTGTGTTTGTACCAAATATCTCCTTCTCTTTGCATCTCAATTGTGTGAGTAGTTCCTCTATAGCCGATTGAGTATGTTCTTCAGAGATCATGAATGCAACAGGAGTTGATGAATTAAATGAACTTACTATAATTTCATAATACAAAATCCTTTTCTCTGTTATTTTAGTCTTAATGATCCCCCCTGTGGCATCCCATGATGCGGCACATTGTGCCGTCGCATTGTGCCACAGTTTCACTCCTGCTTCACTAAAACATATAACCTTAAGGGGACTAACTTTAATAATTTGAATGAATCCTTTTACAACAACACTGTCTGTGTCTTTATCCTCCCATTCTTTTTTAAGGTCCATCAACGCTTTGATCTCACTGTCATCCTTCCATCCTTGTTTCCGCTGTTCATGTTTGACCTGCCTGTACAAAGAAGTGTCTTTGCCAACTCCGCTACGATTTCCAGCTATTAAAGACCTTGGGTCTGCATTGTTCAATGCCTCAATGTAAGCAGTATGTGCAAATCGGTTCTTCATTGATCTACCCAAGTTTGCACGCTCTGTGCTTCTAATGTATCTACCTCTCAATTTGTCCTTTGTGTGATATATGTTGCCAGTGTAAGCTATATGAAATATGCCGTCTTCGAATGAATAGAGATGTATTTTGAAGTAATGGCAGTAATGGCTGTACTCAAGTGTGCATGCAAGCCGTTAACAACTTGTCAAACCCTAAAAGCCCTAATTTAGAGCTATCAATGTTTCACTATGACTGTTAATGGTCGATCTACATAGTACTTCACAGTAGTTAAGTACTACCATTACCATTCATGCAGACATTAGTGTTCCAACACCAGTAATTACAATGTCTGTTGTTACATTTTTGTTTTACACCTCTGCTGCTTAGCGGACAGTGTGGTGTTGTAGAGGAGGTCTCCCCGGACGCGTGCGTATGTCACACTAGTCGAAACATAGCAGGGATTTCTGTCCAGCGTCCACTTTAGTCCACTGTAGTCTGGAAATGGGAAGTTTTTTTATGTTTTTTGACCTGTGACCTGGTGCCAATTTTTGTTTTACACCTCTGCTGCTTAGCGGACAGTGTGGTGTTGTAGAGGAGGTCTCCCCGGACGCGTGCGTATGTCACACTAGTCGAAACATAGCAGGGATTTCTGTCCAGCGTCCACTTTAGTCCACTGTAGTCTGGAAATGGGAAGTTTTTTTATGTTTTTTGACCTGTGACCTGGTGCCAATTTTTGTTTTACACCTCTGCTGCTTAGCGGACAGTGTGGTGTTGTAGAGGAGGTCTCCCCGGACGCGTGCGTATGTCACACTAGTCGAAACATAGCAGGGATTTCTGTCCAGCGTCCACTTTAGTCCACTGTAGTCTGGAAATGGGAAGTTTTTTTATGTTTTTTGACCTGTGACCTGGTGCCAATTTTTGTTTTACACCTCTGCTGCTTAGCGGACAGTGTGGTGTTGTAGAGGAGGTCTCCCCGGACGCGTGCGTATGTCACACTAGTCGAAACATAGCAGGGATTTCTGTCCAGCGTCCACTTTAGTCCACTGTAGTCTGGAAATGGGAAGTTTTTTTATGTTTTTTGACCTGTGACCTGGTGCCAATTTTTGTTTTACACCTCTGCTGCTTAGCGGACAGTGTGGTGTTGTAGAGGAGGTCTCCCCGGACGCGTGCGTATGTCACACTAGTCGAAACATAGCAGGGATTTCTGTCCAGCGTCCACTTTAGTCCACTGTAGTCTGGAAATGGGAAGTTTTTTTATGTTTTTTGACCTGTGACCTGGTGCCAATTTTTGTTTTACACCTCTGCTGCTTAGCGGACAGTGTGGTGTTGTAGAGGAGGTCTCCCCGGACGCGTGCGTATGTCACACTAGTCGAAACATAGCAGGGATTTCTGTCCAGCGTCCACTTTAGTCCACTGTAGTCTGGAAATGGGAAGTTTTTTTATGTTTTTTGACCTGTGACCTGGTGCCAATTTTTGTTTTACACCTCTGCTGCTTAGCGGACAGTGTGGTGTTGTAGAGGAGGTCTCCCCGGACGCGTGCGTATGTCACACTAGTCGAAACATAGCAGGGATTTCTGTCCAGCGTCCACTTTAGTCCACTGTAGTCTGGAAATGGGAAGTTTTTTTATGTTTTTTGACCTGTGACCTGGTGCCAATTTTTGTTTTACACCTCTGCTGCTTAGCGGACAGTGTGGTGTTGTAGAGGAGGTCTCCCCGGACGCGTGCGTATGTCACACTAGTCGAAACATAGCAGGGATTTCTGTCCAGCGTCCACTTTAGTCCACTGTAGTCTGGAAATGGGAAGTTTTTTTATGTTTTTTGACCTGTGACCTGGTGCCAATTTTTGTTTTACACCTCTGCTGCTTAGCGGACAGTGTGGTGTTGTAGAGGAGGTCTCCCCGGACGCGTGCGTATGTCACACTAGTCGAAACATAGCAGGGATTTCTGTCCAGCGTCCACTTTAGTCCACTGTAGTCTGGAAATGGGAAGTTTTTTTATGTTTTTTGACCTGTGACCTGGTGCCAATTTTTGTTTTACACCTCTGCTGCTTAGCGGACAGTGTGGTGTTGTAGAGGAGGTCTCCCCGGACGCGTGCGTATGTCACACTAGTCGAAACATAGCAGGGATTTCTGTCCAGCGTCCACTTTAGTCCACTGTAGTCTGGAAATGGGAAGTTTTTTTATGTTTTTTGACCTGTGACCTGGTGCCAATTTTTGTTTTACACCTCTGCTGCTTAGCGGACAGTGTGGTGTTGTAGAGGAGGTCTCCCCGGACGCGTGCGTATGTCACACTAGTCGAAACATAGCAGGGATTTCTGTCCAGCGTCCACTTTAGTCCACTGTAGTCTGGAAATGGGAAGTTTTTTTATGTTTTTTGACCTGTGACCTGGTGCCAATTTTTGTTTTACACCTCTGCTGCTTAGCGGACAGTGTGGTGTTGTAGAGGAGGTCTCCCCGGACGCGTGCGTATGTCACACTAGTCGAAACATAGCAGGGATTTCTGTCCAGCGTCCACTTTAGTCCACTGTAGTCTGGAAATGGGAAGTTTTTTTATGTTTTTTGACCTGTGACCTGGTGCCAATTTTTTTTTTACACCTCTGCTGCTTAGCGGACAGTGTGGTGTTGTAGAGGAGGTCTCCCCGGACGCGTGCATATGTCACACTAGTCGAAACATAGCAGGGATTTTGTCCAGCATCCACTTTATTAAGTCCATGCACTCCAGTGAATGGACTTGGGCACTCCAGTGCATGGACTTGGGCATTTATCCATTTAGATAACTTTTTTACGTTATTTCATTACTTATTTTTACACAGAAACATAATGTGTGTCTTCACAATAACTGTAATGTAATAATAATACTAATAATGTAATGTAATAATTATTTAATTAACCACGCTTTTATTCTGAAAGCAACCGGATGTCTTAAGTTTGCTAGCTCTCAAACAGGAAGTTCTAGATTTGCCAAAAAGACGGAGCCCGGGTATACGCACCCCTTTTATTAGTTCCGGTTGGAGTGGACTATAATGAATTTAATCATGTGTGTGTAAGCTAAATGGCATAGGCCTACATGGCTAACTGTAATGTATGTGTTGAGGGTGCATACATATGGTAGGGGTTTAGGTAATGGTATTGTGTGATTATAGGAGTGGGGGATATTTTGGAGTTACCTGGGGAACAGTATGGGCTAACCAGGTAATATAGGTAGGCTATGTTACTCACTCTATAAAAGGCAGTCAGTTGTGTCTAACCAGGAAGATGACAGGTTGCACTGAATACTGTCAAAGTTATTGAAAAAAAAAATATAGTTTTAACCATTTATTTTCCCAAGTTTATTTAATGGAAAAGCCATGTGTGTTGAATGTGGGCCAAGTCATAAATTACATTGTGAAACAACTGAAATAGACTTTAACCAAGGCGCTTTACAAGTCATAGTGCATTACATTCACCCATTCACACACATTCAAACGGATTGCAGCAGAAGCCATGCAAGGCACCAACCAGCACATTGGGAGCAATTAGGGGTTCAGTGTCTTGCCCAAGGACACTTTGACATGTAGACAGGAGGAGCCGGATTCAAACCACCGACCAATGGATCATTGGACAACCTGCTCTACCTCCTGAGCCACAGTCACCACACATGTGTGCGAACATTATTTAGTGCAACCAGGGGCGCTTGCTTGGGGCGAGTTGGCAAAGGCGCGAGCCGTCTCGTATTCCCACACAGTATGGTATAGGTAGCCAATGCTACCCTCTGGCGCTTGAAACCATGTATTACATTTAGCAATTCAAACTTGCCACAAGGACATGGTCATCAATTTTAGAGTCTGCTACTACAACTCTACAATTAAATCAATTTCAGTGAAATTATAAACTGTGAAATAAGGAAATTATTCTCTGGACTTTGGATCACATCTCATTTTCATTGTCTTATGGGCCTTATGTGCATGACTGTAACCAACGGCGGCTACCTAACACAGCTCTGCTAGGTATGGACCGGTATAGAGTGCATTTATTTAAACTATAGGGGGGGTGCAGGCAGCTCAGAGTTATGCAGGGGGGACGCCGAGTTGTCTGTATTTCTTGGAAGGTGCGGACGTGCCGATCTCATCATACACCAAACCTTACACCGTTTACTGAACTGCTCCGCTTTACTGCCACCTGGTGGAAGAAACACTAATTTACAGTTCGAACCCCAGCACCTAAAACTGTAGGTTCCCCTACAGTTTTTATTTATTAGATTAATATTACGTTTTTAAGTAGCAATGGCTGGGTTCCTCAAAGAAATTTGTAGCTTGAACAGGGGTGCATGCCCTCTAGGTCGCACACAGAAGCCTGTGCTGCCTGATTAGCTCATTAGCTGTTGTGTGTTATGGAAATGTGTGTTTTTTCATGCCAGTTAGTTGTTAACAGCTTGTTCTCTCAGCAACCATCAATGACCTGGAAGGAAGTGAAGTTTACAGAACAGGAAGCAGTTTCCCAATATATATAGTGTAGGGCGCCCTCCGGTGAGAACAACATGCAACGACACCTCTAAATCACATCAGCAATGATTTAATATCAGAAATTCACAATCTAGAGCTTCAACTTAACAACAAAGGGGGGTAAATCATTTAATCAGAATATCAGTTACAACACCTTTGAAATGACAAATGTTGAAACTGCTTCATATGAAAATATACAGATTTTCTTTCAAGATTTGTTTGAAAATAGCAGATCTACAAGGCATTACATCACAACTTAACAACAAAGGGGGGTAAATCATTTAATCAGAATATCAGTTACAACACCTTTGAAATGACAAATGTTGAAACTGTTTCATATGAAAATATAGTTTTTCTTTCAAGATTTGTTTGAAAATAGCAGATCTACAAGTTATTACATCACAACTTTAGACAATTTTCTGGGGCATCTAATGATAGATATAATCCTCATAATGGCCGCAGGCATGTTTCTAAAAGTTCAGATAGGTGTCATTTATTTTGCCATTAAGCCCCCAATTTTCACTGTGTGAAAACGCTCCCCCGGCCCCACTGTACTGAATCTCAGTCGATGAGTATTGGCTTCAGTGCCTGGTTACGCTTCGGTCCCCGGCTGGCCTTGAACCTGCTTTGACCGTGTACCTCGGTACCGCCATAGCCACGCCAGAACTCGCTAACAGGACACAGGTGGAGAAAACTCAGGAGGTTAGACAAGTCAGGAAACACTAGGGCGTTTAGGACTCACGATACGTCAGAGCTTGTAGATCTGCTATTTTCAAAAAAATATTTTATACATTTGAAAACTTGTGAAATGGGACGTTCTGCATACTGAGTGTACTTTCTACTTTTGGTACTTTAAGTACATTTTGATGCCAATAGATTTGTACTTTTACTCAAGTAACCTTTCACCTTTGACCTGTAGTAACCTCTTCTAATAAACCATGTTTACTAAAGAGACGTTACTGACCCGAGTCTCACCGTTTCACCGGTGAGATACATCTTCAACCACTTATCCGTAGTCGCGGGGGCAACAGCTCCAGACTTCCCTCTCCAGAGCAACAGTAGTAACTTCCTACTGGGGGATCCCGAGACGTTCCAAGGCCAGTGAGTCGATGTGTTTCCTCCAACTGCACCTTGGCTGCCAATGGGACGTGCCTCGAGGACCTCCCTAGGTAGACGCCCGAGAGGCATCCTAACCAGATGCCCGAACCACCTAAGCTGGCTCCTTTCCAGGCGAAGAAGCAGCGACTCTACTCTGAGAATCTGTCCCGTGTGACTGAACTTTTCACCCTATTTCTAAGGGAGATGCCAGCCACCCGTCAAAGAAAACTCATTTCGGCCGCTTGTATTCCTGACCCACACATAATGACCATAGGTGAGAGTAGGAACACTTCATGACCATATATAGAGTAGGAACACTTCATGACCATATATAGAGTAGGAACACTTCATGACCATATATAGGAACACTTCATGACCATATATAGAGTAGGAACACTTCATGACCATGTATAGAGTAGGAACACTTCATGACCATATAGAGTAGGAACACTTCATGACCATAGTAGGAACACTTCATGACCATAGTAGGAACACTTCATGACCATATAAGGTGAGAGTAGGAAGGAATATTGCTCGGTAGACAGAGAGCTCCCTGTTTTTCATTCTGCAACATCACATCAAGATCGTACACTACCCACCCACCTGTTGTTGTCATGTAGCTGTGGCCATATGTGACCAGATTTGACTGAGAGCCTGTCATCGTGCAACCTCCAGCTTTTCACCAGAGAAGAAAAACAGATTTATTTATTTTATCCACAATTAGTTAATAGCACAGGCAGACTCTTCACATACTAGAGCATGTCTGAAATGAATGTCAGAGCTGAAATCGACATGTAAATATGAAATAAATGCTTAAACATGTAGCTAGGTGTAATGAGTCCACAGAAGTGAACCTTTCAAGCCTGTTTTCTCAACTCGCTGTTTCTCTGCAAGACATTACTCTATACGCTATATCTCCAAAACTGGTGGGTCAAACTGAACAACCAATGTGTCAATTTGAAGCTGTGATTCCCTGCTTTCACATGTGAAAAAAACAAAATAATAATAATAGTAATAATTAAAAAGAATCAATGACTGTGTGTCAAGTTTGGTCACATACTGTATGTTGTCATGACAACACTATGAATATTAATAAAGAACAATATTAGATGTTCAAGAATCAGTTTATTGAACAATTAAACACTTTTACAAAATGTGATCATCAGAATAATGAATATTAATGATCACACAATAACATCTGAATTATCCCACTACCTGGTTGGTGGTGCCTGGTTGTTAGGGGGTGGTGCCTGGTTGCTAGGGTGTGATGCCTGGTTGCTAGGGGGTGATGCCTGGTTGCTAGGGGGTGGTGTCTGGTTGATAAGGGGTGGTGTCTGGTTGCTAGGGGGTGGTGTCTGGTTGCTAGGTGGTGGTGTCTGGTTGCTAGGTGGGTGTCTGGTTGCTGGGGGTGATGTCTGGTTGCTAGGGGGTGATGTCTGGTTGCTAGCGGTGGAGTTTGGTTGCTAGGGGTGGTGTCTGGTTGCTAGGGGGTGATGTCTGGTTGCTAGGGGGTGGTGCATAGGGGATGGTGCCTGGTTGCTAGGGGGTGGTGTCTGGTTGCTAGGGGTGGTGTCTGGTTGCTATGGGGTGGTGTCTGGTTGCTAGGGGGTGGTGTCTGGTTGCTAGGGGTGGTGTCTGGTTGCTATGGGGTGGTGTCTGGTTGCTAGGGCTGATCTTACCAGCACTCCACTTGCCTCCACACTAACACAGACTGCCTTGGGTCTAGGCTTATTATCCCTGAATGTCTTCACATATTGTACAGTTATAAAACTGCATAATTCAGGCACATTTCAGCCACCTCTATTTGCCCATTAGGACCACTAGTCTACGCAACGTCATCAAACAGCGGCACGCAACTACGGTAACATCTTTCTACAGGCAACAGCTTTCTGTGTTATCCTTTTTTTCCCTCCGTGGCGCTAGAGCGAGACCGGCCGCAGGCCGTCGAGCTTCTAGTCTGAATGATGAGAATAATATGGAATTATTATTCAAATGAAAAGAAAAGAAAACAATGGAATGACTGACAATGATTCAACAGATGAACAATGAATGATCTGAATGTCATTAAAGAATGAATGCAGATGAATGCAGATGTTTGAAGTCCACCATGAGAGCAAACAACACGAAGTCTAGTCGACCAATCAACACGCTCACAGCAACAACAAAAAAGAGGGGCTCCGAGTACGGAACCATGTGGGACCCCAGTCAGTAAAGTCACTCAACAGGGTTTCAGTGGTTCAGTATAAAGGTTTATATACAATAAGAGTCTAAACCATTTTTTTTGGCCCACGCAGGGACCACTTTGAGGGGAGAAATATTTACAAGTACCCCCCCATCCTCGCCATTATACAACCTTACATTTAGATGCCATTGGAACGGCTTGTATTAAAAACCTTTCAATCAAAGTAATTTCATAGTCAAACAGAAACCACTACATCAGGGCTGTTCAACTAGTTGTTCAGGAGGTCAAGTTGTCAGAAACCTAAAGGGGTCCGGACTGCCCCCCAAAAAGCTATTGATCTCATATGTACACCTGACACAACATAACTGACTATTAATCTCATATGTATGACTGACACAACATACCTGGATATTCGACTTTGTGGCAATAAACAGAGTCCGAGTCGAGACCGACACCAGATTTCATCTTCTTTCGTTTTTTTCCTTCTCATTGTCATCTTCAAGATGTTGTGACAATAGACTGTTTTACAAACTCACATGCAGAGCTTGTAGATCTGATATATTCAAATATCTGATGTAGAGGTTAAAGTGCAGGTTGAACTAAAGTTGTTGCTATATTAATTTAACTCATTCACTGCTGTCTGCCAAGGACAACTTTTAACACCTTTTATCTTTTTTTGAGCCCCTCCTATATACAGGTTTTTTACAGCTTTTATTTTGAAGGGCTTTTGTCCTCACACGTCTCACATTTGGAGTGATGGTCACCAATATGGAGTTCTATGATGTCACCACGAGTCAGTCATGTCCAAATATGGAGTTCTATGATGTCACGAGTCAGTCATGTCCAAATATGGAGTTCTATGATGTCACGAGTCAGGCATGTCCAAATATGGAGTTCTATGATGTCAGACTTAGCCGGTGTCAGAGTGCCCACTATTAGGCGACAGTGGTAACCATGACAACATGGACTCACCCAAACATGTTGAGTATAACCATGGCGACCTGAAGTCACATGGAGACTCTATCTCTGCTCACACAGAGACACAGAGGAGTCAGGGTAAACACAGAACCCAGCATAGAGAGGTTCAGTGAATGTGGTCTGGAAGGTGTACAGGTGTGTCAGAGTGTCCTCTAACACTCTGTAGAAGGACAGAGTCCCAGCGGGACGGTCCAGATACACTGCAACTCTGTTGGAGTCAGAGGGACGCATAGGAAGGTCAGGGCCCTTACTATTGTGTGTGACAGAGTAACCGTTATCATGGTGACCATCACTACAGAACAGACTCCAGGACTGTGTATTGTATCCAAGCAGACAGTCATCACGCTCTCCTTTGCTACTGATGTCTCTGTCAGTCACTCCTATCAGAACATTTCCACTGAACTCTATCTCACTGTAGCAGCATTCGTCCAGAATCTCTGAACACAGAACCTGAGGATAGAACTCAAACCTGTGAGGATGATCAGGATATGAATGACCCTGACCATCCCGTGTCACCTTCCTGTTGTTCTCAGACAGAGAGAGGAATCTGTATGCTGTGTTTGTGTCCAGTGTGAGATGCTGGAAATCTGATGAGAAAACAACACAGTACACATTATAATATATCATTCACTGAGCGGAGCGGCACGCACGCACGCACGCACGCACGCACGCACGTACGCACGCACGCACGCACGCACGCACAATTTTTCTAAACTTAAAAAAGCAGATGTACAAGCTCGCAGTGCGCCACGCAATGATGCGCTGTGAGCTTGTAGATCTACTATTTTTAAATAGCCAACATTTAAAATATTGATAGTGTTTAAAGTGTGCTATATTAACACAGACAGACAGACAGACAGACTCACGTGTTGTAAGGAGTTGAGGTTCAGTCCAGTGTTTTCCTCCATGATTCACACTGTAGGAAGTACAACAACAATGAATCAAGTCAAAACCTCTGCTGCTTAATGTCTCACATTGGCCTGTTTTAGTCCCACCAAATATTTACTAAACACATTTTCTTCATCATTCTCCCACAGACTCTGTCCAAACATCACACACATTGATACACCATATATCTATGGTCATGTGATTAAGACGCATCTCTCAGATTTGGATAAGATTGAAAAGTGTCTCATTTTGAACAAAATGCTTCAAATCATGAACGATTGCCTGTGAAACATTGCTGGCCCACAATAAGCTACCCATCCTGGCGGAGACCTGTGCTCTGAGGAGCACATGTTTCTGGTTGAAATAAATACATAAATGGTGGATGTATTATCTTTATCCATAGGGCTTTACATACATTACATTCACCCATTCACACACCTTTACATAGATTGTGCATTACATTCACACACACCCTTACATAGATTGTGCATTACATTCACACACCTTTACAATGTGCATTACATTCACACACACACACACACACACACACACACACACACACCTTTACATAGATTGTGCATTACATTCACCCATTCACACACACATTCATACACCGATGGTGGAGGAAACCATGCGAAGGCACCAACCTGCACATCATAGGGGTTCAGAGTCTTGCTCAAGGACACTTCGGCACTAAAACTCTGGGGGAACCCGGATTCGAACTGGCAACCTTGTGTTTGTCATCTGGCTGCTCTACCAGCCACTCTACCCCTGAGCCACTGCCACCCCTGTCTAAATAGTCTTTCTCTGTGTGTTAGATTATAGATTATGATGTAATTTATAAATCGACTCACTGACCAACATGGACACAGTCCTATAGTCTACTGACCAACATGGACACAGTCCTATAGTCGACTCACTGACCAACCTGGACACAGTCCTATAGTCTACTGACCAACATGGACACAGTCCTATAGTCGACTCACTGACCAACATGGACACAGTCCTATAGTCTACTGACCAACATGGACACAGTTCTATAATCTACTCACTGACGAACATGGACACAGTCCTATAGTCTACTCACTAACCAGCATGGACACAGTCCTATAGTCTACTGACCAACATGGACACAGTCCTATAGTCTACTCACTAACCAGCATGGACACAGTACAATAGTCTACTGACCAACATGGACACAGTCCTATAGTTTACTGACCAACATGGTCACTTGACAGTCGACTCACTTGACAGTCTCCAGTGCAGCAGACAGCTTCTTCAGAGTAGAGTCTCCTAAGTGGCTGAAGTTCAAGTCCAGCTGTTTCAGCTGGGAGGAGGGGTTGGAGGTCACAGCTGAAGCCAGAGCAGAACAGACTTCCTCTGTGACTCCACAGCCTGACAACCTGCAGAGAAATACAGATTTAACAAAGTGCTGTTGATGTTCAAGTAGAGATCCACACAGAGAGAACACACATTCTTTACCCCAGGATCTGCAGTCCACATTGTGGACTCTTCAGTAACGCAGAGAGCTGGAGCAGTTGTGATTCCTGCAGGCAGATGAAACTGAGGTCCAATTCTCTCAGATGGAGAAGATTAGAGCTGAGAGCTGAGAGCAGAACTTCAAATCCTGTCTGTGTGATAGTACAGCCAGCAAGTCTGTAATGACACATATCTGGATTGAATATCACAGTTTTGGAGTAAATACTAATAATAAGAGATGGAAAGAGAACGCAGGCAGGAATAATGTGAAGTAAATCATCTGAATCTTCCAACAGAGTGTGTGTGTGTGTGTGTGTGTGTGTGTGTGTGTGTGTGTGTGTGTGTGTGTGTGTGTGTGTGTGTGTGTGTGTGTGTGTGTGTGTGTGTGTGTGTGTGTGTGTGTCATCATCATCATCATAACCTTTATTTAAACTCTGAGTACAATTGAGGGGCAGGCCCTCAATTTCAATGTAGCCGAAATACAAAACACAAAAATCAACAACATACACTAAATACAGCAATATCAAATATCTGAATTGTAAAACAGAAAGTGTCCAAAGCTAAAACAAATATAATAGATAGATGAGAATTAATTAAAAACAGTTACATTGTTGAGTTAAAAGTGCTAGAAATCATTTCCCTGAATTGACCTAGGGAAGGCAGTGATCTGATTTGTAGGGATTTTTGGAGTTTGTTCCAATCAAATGGAGCACTGACAGAAAAAGCTGCTTTACCTAGCTCTGAGCTCTGAGCAAAAGGAACCTTGTGTGTGTGTGTGTGTGTGTGTGTGTGTGTGTGTGTGTGTGTGTGTGTGTGTGTGTGTGTGTGTGTGTGTGTGTGTGTGTGTGTGTGTGTGTGTGTGTGTGTGTGTATGTGTGTGTGTGTGTGTGTGTGTGTGTGTGTGTCAACATGACTACATACTGTAATCACTGTACCTCATTAGTTCACATATTGTAGTTACTGTACCGTAGCATTGATAATGATGATTCCCTAGCAGCCATGATGGATCACATATTGTAGTTACTGTGATGTGAGAGTGCGAACTAGACAACACAAACTCTGACCATATTATTATTCTAATCAGAGTGGGATACCATAATGTCAACTTTATTTACTCTTATTATAATCAAACAATAAATAATAAAACAGAACTAATCAAAATAATAATCTGACCTCAGTATCTCCAGTTGACAGTTTGGACTCTTCAATCCAGAGAGCAGGTCCATGGATGGATCCGTTATGTCATTATAACTGATGTCCAATTCTCTTAGATGTGAAGGATTAGAGCTGAGAGCTGAAGCCACAATCTCATATTGTGGCTTTTGGAGTCGACAGCCAACAAGCCTGTAAATGTAGATTATGTAAAATCAGTGATTATCAACACAGATTAGATAAAGTTCATGTTCAAGGACACCGCCGTACGGACAAAGTACAAACCAGGTGTTACCGTAATTCCTCCAAGAATCGCACATTACCGTTTTTTACCGTATACACACTATGAAACCCACACCCCCTCTTACACCAGCAAGCAACCCTGCTGTGGCAATCAGATTTCACAGTATTATTTAATTGAAAGCCATTTCAACTAAATAATAAGAATAATTAATACCAACAATCTTAATTAATATATATTTTTTGGGGAGACAGATCAAATTAATTTGAAGTGAAAAATAACCCAACCTTATCTATCTTTACTGATGAACCTGGAGTGTTTGTGTGTGTGTGTGTGTGTGTGTGTGTGTGTGTGTGTGTGTGTGTGTGTGTGTGTGTGTGTGTGTGTGTGTGTGTGTGTGTGTGTGTGTGTGTGTGTGTGTGTGTGTTACTAACCTTGCTTTTTTGAAAATCCTCAAAGCTGGGATGAGTCTCAGTCGCCCCACTGCTGTTGTTGTGCTGTATGTGTCCAGGTTCAACTCTTCCAGAATCTCCTCTGACATCTGCAGCATGGAGGCCAGAGCTGAACACTGGGTCTCAGAGAGGTACTTCCCTGATCTGCTCTCTGACTCCAGGTACTGTTGGATCCCCTGACTTAATGACGGGTCGTTCATCTCCATCAAACATTGGAAGATGTTGATGCATCTGTCAGGAGAGAAGTCGTCATCATCCATCTCCTTCAGGTTGTTGATGACTCTCTGGATCTCCTCTGGACTGTTCTCTGTCTGACCCAGCAGGCCTCCTAACAGACTCTGGTTGGACTCCAGTGAGAGGCCATGAAGGAAGCGGACAAAGAGGTCCAGGTGGCCACTTTCACTCTTCATGGCTTTTTTCATGGCTCTCTGCAGGAAGTCATCCAGGGTAATTTCTTCTTCTCCTCCCAGGAATGTCTTCAGGACCTCCATGTTCCTCTGTGTGAAACAGTGGAACAGGTAGACTGCAGCCAGGAACTCCTGGATGCTCAGATGAACAAAGCAGTAGACTGTTTTGTGGTAAGAAGCACCGTCTACTCTGAAGAATGCTGTGCACATGCCTGACTCTAGCACGACCTTGTTCACATCAAGACCACAGGCTTCCAGGTCTTTCTGGTAGAACAGGATGTGATCTTTGATCAGTTGGTTAAATGCCAACTCGCCCAGCTTCAGAATGAACTGTCCTTCTGCCTTCATGAGCTTCTCTTTAGTCGTCTTATCTGATTCACCATACTTCTTCTCCATCTGCTTCGTCAGAGCCGTCAGGAACTCACAGTACATCTGAACCAGGGTCTCAGGGAGCTTGTCTGTCATGTCTCTGTGCTGCACAACAAAAGCAAGGATCCAACAGAAGACTGGGATTTCACACATGGTGGAGAGGATCTTTGATTTCTTTATGTGTGAGATGATTAAGCTGGTCATGGAGTTGGCCTTGTTCTCATCATTGAAAATCTTCATGAACCTCTTCTTGAAGTACTCCTTCTTCTGGTCATCTGTGATGAACCCTCTTACTTCTGTCATCCTGTCAACAAACTTCTTAGGGATCTGATCGACTGCTGCAGGCCGTGAGGTGAGCCAGATGTGAGCGGAGGGAAGCAGTTCACCCTTGATCAGGTTTACAATCAGCTCCTCGACCGGCAGGGATACGTCAACATTAGTGATGGAGGATTCTTTCTTGAAATCCAGCCGAAACCTGTTTTCATCGAGCCCATCAATCATGAACATGACTTTGCAGGGACATGTGTTGTAGTCGTCTGACTCCTGCAATATGCTGAAGATGTCATTCAGAGCTTCTTCCTTAATGCATCTGGTTTCCTTGACACATTCGTGAAGTAGCTTCGCCAGACAAAAGCTTTTTCCCTCGAGAAGATTTAACTGGCGGAACGTCAGTAGGAACACGAGATGGGGGTCTCGGGGGAAACGGTCCATGGTCCAGTCGTGAATAAATTTGTGTAAGAGGAAGGATTTTCCAATTCCTGCGACACCAACAGTGAGCACTGCTCTTTCATTTATTCCAGAATTATACAATTCCAAGAGTTGGATTGGTTCGTCCAGTCCTGCCCTGTTCATCTCCATCTGTCTGACCTCATGATACCTGTGCATGCCTGTGAAGCTGGTGGTTATGTTGTAGATCGGGACACAGACGTCGTCAAACTTCATCTTGGACTCATTGTCCAATTGTACACATAGATATGTGTTTTTCATCTTGTTGTGAAGCATGCGTTCGTAGCCAGTAATGGAACCGCCTGATATTTTCACCAACACATCTGTAATGAACAAAGCAATTCTTAAACAGCTTAAGGAGAAAGAGATCTGCCAGAGACTTAGGGACCTACCAGAGCCCTCCCAACAACACAATAAGACATTTGCCATTTCAATCTGTCTTTTTACTAAAACGTTTGTTAACATTAACAATGTTGTTAAACTCTAAATCTGGCAGAATTAACTATGTACCTTCTGATTCCCAGAATGCCTCTCTACCATTCAGATATGTCTGCCCAAGTTTCTGTATTCACACACACACACACACACGTGCACGCACGCACACGCACGCATGCACGCACGCACGCACACACACACACCCCTTTGAAATGGACCATGCATCTGAGGACTTTCTGCTGTGATAAGACACTTATTGTCAGCTCACCTTCAGCAGAGGCAGAGTCAGCTTCTGCTTTAGGTTGTGATGGAAGAGACTGAGTGGACCTGCTGTGGAATGAAAAACATGTTATACTGACTATGTATTCATCTATCAATGTCGTCAGCCTGCGCGCCTAAAGACGTCTAGTTACGTGGCTGGTGCTACACGTAATGCTAGCATCAGAGCGCATGCTACATGTAACGTTAGCATCACAATGAAAAACTACAACCCTGTCATGATTATGAACATCCTGGCTAAAAATAACACTGCTATTTTAAAAGGATCTCTGGCTAATAAGACTTAAATGCTTTAAAACATTATACTTGCCCTCTATAACTAACCAGGGATCCTTTTAAGAATTAGGAACACATTAGAATCAACGTGTGACTGTGGAGCATAGTGAGTGTACATTATCTTGTATTTATGTCATTATCTTAATGCATTATCTTGTATTATCTTACAGAACGTAATAGAACATTAATTTAAATCACAATTACTTACAGATATTCTAGAAGACACATCTCCTGTGTCTCAAGACATTGGTAGAATTTGTATTTAGACTTTTTGTTGTTCAGGATGTCATAGAGTTCCCTCATCCTCTCCTCATTGGTGGACTTTGACCTCACATTATTGTAGCCCTCTTTGGTGATGGCCCTCTTCTCAAGGAGCAGATCCAGGATGGGATTGACCATTGTCACTCTCTGAATGAGCTTTGTCCGGTGTTGGTCAACAAAGTGACCCGCTGAAGATAAGTGGAATGAACATTTGTTGGTTGTTGATGTTGTGAAACTGCTAGTATTTCCCTCCACACGCGAGCGGGCGCACAAACAGCGCAGATTAAGTCTGGCCCCTCTCAATGCATATTGCCCCAGGCAGATTAAGTCTGGCCCCTCTCAATGCATATCGCCCCAGGCAAATTAAGTCTGGCCCCTCTCAATGCATATCGCCCCAGGCAGATTAAGTCTGGCCCCTCTCAATGCATATCGCCCCAGGCAGATTAAGTCTGGCCCCTCTCGATTCATGTATGTTGGGACAGGATTCTAGGCTGACACATCTGTAATGAACAAAGCAATTCTTAAACAGCTTAAGGAGAAAGAGATCTACCAGAGCTGAGCCCTACCAACAACACAATAAAACATTTACCATTTCAATCTGTCTTTTTACTAAAACGTTTGTTAATTTTGTTAACGTTAGCTAATGTTGTTAAACTCTAAATCTGGCTGAATTAACTGGAGACCTTCTGATTCCCAGAAGGCCTCTCTACCATTCAGATATGTCTGTCCCTGTTTCTGTATTGACACACACACACACACACACACACACACACACACACACACACACACACACACACACACACACACACACACACACACACACACACACACACACACACACACACACACACACACACACACACACACACACACACACACACACACACACACACACACA
Organism: Electrona antarctica; assembly: GCF_951216825.1. Lineage (NCBI taxonomy): Eukaryota > Metazoa > Chordata > Actinopteri > Myctophiformes > Myctophidae > Electrona > Electrona antarctica. Next base: position 22,399,393 of record NC_136803.1, on the reverse strand, counting down.
CACACACACACACACACACACACACACACACACACACACAGCTCACCTTCAGCTGCTCCTGCTCTTGTAGACGTTGAACTTGACATTGGTGGGTCAGCGGCTGTAGCTCCATGCTGGTCTGTTGGGTCAGAAAAGACAAAAGACTTGTATAAGAAACACAGTACTGTGTGTGTGCGTGTGTGCATGCGTGGGTGTGTGTGTGTGCGCGCACGTGTGTATGGACACTGCCAGTAGGCCACAGAAGTAACGTAAAGGATACTTTTCCACATATTGTATGTTTTATACTTTTTAAAATATTTCAGGCCCGTTGAGAACTCTACCGCTGCATGGGCTCTGTGTGAATGGCAGCTTGAGGATGACAAATGGTGCGTGTGTGTGAGTACCAGGACACTATTAACCCTCCACGCCATTGCCGTAGCTCTAGGTCAATTAAAGCCTATGTTTTGATACTACGCTTAACGCCATTGCCGTAGATCAATGGCAATTGCGCTTTTATAGCGCTTTCGATCGATCAAGCCATAATGCTACTTGCGTTAGCATCGGGTAGCTATACCTGTTGTTGTCACAACACTGGGTCGCCCATCTTAGATCGTCCTCGCCATAATAATCCTATCTGTTTCTTTCAATCGCCTGTATCTCCTATTCCTTGTCCCAGATGGCATTTTTGGTCAAAACAACGTTTCTTTGAAGGCACAGAGCCGGCGATGAGGAGCCCTCCAGTGCCCCGGTATAGACCCATCTTGTAAAAAACAGTTGAACGAGACCCGTTAAACTTACTAGGATATGTCTACTTCCGGAAGTCTGGAAATGTGGCTTTTCAAAATAAGAGCTCAACTGGGAAAAATGCTGGCGTGAATTAGATCCTAATGTTGTCACGGTAGCATAATGACTGAACCCAAATGCAGAGGAAAGTTCAAAATAACTGGTTTATTAGACAGAAAGTCTAATCAAGTCCAAAAAGCAAAACCTTTCAGAAGCATGAAGCAGCCACCAGGATGCCAAACTCTTAGTAATACAAAATGACAAACCCAAAACATCAAGGTAAAGCACCTATAGTTAACGCACCTATAGTTCATTTTCAAGACCTGCGATTTTGCACGGAGCACTGGGGCGCAGTCGTGGTGCGACAGCGGAAACGTATTTACGTGAGCGCGGTCCCGTTAATTTGTTGTGCGCGTGCTCGTTTTGTTCACGCTCCCGCGACTCACCAGACCTGGATTCTGTTTAGCTTTTTTTTTAATGCTTGCGTTGTCGCGCCGCTCTTGAGCAGACCTGGAGGAGATTCAAGGTCAACATGTATGATGGGACAGGATTATAGGCTGATCCTTGCCGCACACGCAAACACACACACACGCACACACACATGCACGTGCACACGCACACACAGCTCACCTTCAGCTGCTCCTCTTCTTGTAGACGTTGAACTTGACATTGGTGGGTCAGCGCCAGCGGCTGTAGCTCCATGCTGGTCTGACACAACTATTAGAAAAGACAAAAGACTTGTATAAGAGACGCAGTACTGTGTGCGTTCTCGTGCGTGCGTGCGTGCGTGCGTGCGTGCATGTTGGGACAGGATTCATTTATATCTATTCATAGTGTAATCTATACAGACGAGTTGTATCAGTTTATAAGACATCTATTCATAGTCATGAATCAGTTTATAAGACATCTATTCATAGTCATGAATCAATTTATAAGACATTCATAGTCAGCTCACCTTTAGCTCTGCCTGGAGCTTTATGCTGGAGATGAACATAGAAGAGAAGAGAAGAGATGAGAGACACAAACAACAGAGGAGGCTTTTCTCTTTTTTTGAAGGGCGCTGGCCCCACCTATGTCCAGCTTTGAGGGTTTGTCTTAAGACAAACATTGAATACCATTGACATTGAATGGTCAGCTTTGAGTGTTTGTGTAAACACAAACATTGTGTTAACACAAATGTGGATCCGACCCGGCCCGATCGGTACTGACACGACTCGACGTTTTTGGGCCGAGCCGGGCCCAAAAATTATGCTAATCAGATCTGTAAGTTGTCGAGACACACCATTATAGCCAAGTTGGCAGTTGGTATAATAATATCGTCGCTCTGTTTGGGACTGTTGCACAACAGTGAATGATTGCACTTTGTGAACGGGGACAATACTTCATATACGTCACTAAAGGGAAACTAAAGGGATCAGCTGCTGCATGCTCACCACCACTGTCTGGAATCCATTAGAATGATGGAAATGGAACAGCCTAACGGAAGTTACATAAATCATTATTTAGGCGATATATCTCACTCTCACACTGAACCACAGGCTTTTTTCGGGCTTCGGGCTTAACATTATGGTAATTGTTAGGGTCGGGCCGAGCCTCTGGCTGCGGTCTGAATATGGCCAATGGGGGGGGGGGGGGGGGGGACAGCTTGCCCTGTCACCTCGCTGCTAACGTGCCTATTGGACAAGGACAGGTTGGGGAGGGACTTAGCGTTGCTAACGTGCCTATTGGACAAGGACGTGTTGGGGAGGGACTTATCATTGCTAACGTGCCTATTGATGATATGCACACGGCTGCCATCTTGCCAGCAAGGTGCTACCTAGGTGCAACTTCCCATAGACAGCCCATTCATCCAAACAGAAAAGTCCTATCCAATTATATTAAACGTCAAAATCACCAACATTGCAGCTGTACGAAAAGCTTGAATTATTGTCTTACTATCTGCAAGTGTTTGTTTCATAAAAATCCACCGTAGACATGTTATGAGCTACTTCCTGTCAAGAAATGTGTTGCAGATGATTATTGGGACTTAGCGAAGAAGGGCTAATTGACCTGTTTGATTTTAATGTACAGATACTAATGCCTATGTCTTTATACTTGTGAATGTGAATGTTTGCAATACATTTAAACAACTCAACTCTGGTCTTCAGTTAGTCTGTAAATAAACATACCTTTCGTCTGCGTCTGCCTGGGAAGTTTCCCATTTTGATGTCTTCCTTGTTGCTTCTTCTAACAGTTCTGGTGACAAATGACAACAACAGTAACGTTCATGACTATTGTGTTCACTAGACCTGTGCCCGTCGGCCACCAAACTAATTGGGAACGATTCAAGTTGGGAACCTAGTATGCAATACCCGTTGTCATAGCACCCGTTATAACTATCTTTCTGTGTCCCTGTTGTGCCCATATATGGAGATCTCTGTGTCTGTCTGTCTGACTGTGTCTGAAGAGTGCAAACTGACTGTGAAAAGTGGACTGGTTAAGTAATAAATTGGCAGGTGTGGGGTTGCCATGGCAGAGGCTGGGATTTGCACAGGTGTGGGGACTTAGGCTGATTAGGTCCACTGGCAGAGCCTTTTGTGGTTGTTCTGGAGAACCGTGTGCTGACTGACTCTATACCGGGCACTGCACTCCCTGTGGTGGTGTGGGACGCGCGTGTCGAATTTGACGTAGAGAGACGTGGTGCATTTATTGGCCCGTTTCCTATGGCCCAGAAGTCTTTGCATTTTGTGTGTGCAAAACTTCCTCTTGCGGTGTTGCCAGTTTTGCAAAAGAAATAAGTGGCCAGGTCTACGAAAACAAGCACAAATGAAAATAGCTGATCTACAAGCTCACAGCAACAGGTTGTACATCTGTTATTAAAACGATATTGAGAAAGAATTTACATATTTTGAATATATTCTTTTAACATTTTAACAAAAATGGCACAAAATATTTTCAGATGGATTTCCGTGGACATGGACAATTATATATCAATCTAGGGTTCCTTGACGTGAAGAAATGTGGGAACCACTGGTTTAAACAACATTAGGAAGCAAGCCTGTACTACTGTACACTTTAGAAACAAGCCCAAATCAAACCAGCAAGTTACAACTACCAATAATCTATAAGCGACCTAAACACCTAAACACTTTCTTTGCCAGATTCGAATCACTGGACAATTCTTATAAGTGCACTGATATACTTAAGGCTGTAACACCTGCCCCCTCAGACAGAATCATCATCACAGAAGAGGATGTCAGGAAAGTGTTTCAGTGTACTAACACAGTTGGCCCCAGTGTGGCAACCAATATTTCAAACCTCTGTAGACACACACACAATTCCTCTGTCTTGGAAAACCTCACACATAAAGCCATTACCCAAAATCCAATGTCCAAAAGAACATAAGGATTATAGACCCATAGCCCTCACTTCAGTGATTATGAAATCACTTGAAAGAATACTTTTACAACATCTTGTTAGTATAACCAAAGATAAATTCGACCCCTGTCAGTTTGCTTATAAAAAGGGTTGCGGCACAAAGGATGCGGTTGTCACACTGGTCCACCTAATTACGAAACACCTAGATAAGTCAAATAAGAATTATGCAAGGGTGCTGTTCTTAGACTTCTCTTCAGCTTTCAATACAATACAGTCTGACATACTAGTGTCAAAGATGGTACAGTTGGAACTGAATCCATACTTAATTCACTGGTATGCTTCCTTTCTTACTAACAGAGTACAGAGGGTGAAAGTGAACACAAGCCTCTCTTCAGCATTAACTACGAATGTTGGGGCCCCCCAGGGGTGTGTAAGCTCAGCTGTACTTTTCACCCTTTATACTGACAGCTGTCGTACTGAGGAATGTCTGTCTGATTGTCGCACCGACACACTAGATCAGTACATTCTAAAGTACTCAGATGATACAACTTTAATTTCTCTTCTAGATAGTTCCAGTGATCCTGGACTGCACCAACACAGAGTAAATAAAGTGGTTGAATGGAGTGATAACAACGCTCTCATCATTAACACAAAAAAGACAGAAGAGATTATTTTTGGTGCACCTCTAGAGACACACAGATGCCCGATCACTATTCATAGTGAACAGATCAACCAGGTATGTTCATATAAATATCTAGGAGTAGAAATAGATCACCTACTGTCGTGGAAAGATCAGACTGAATCAGTGTGTAAGAAAACAAAGCAAAGAATCTATTTCCTTCGCCGTTTAAGATCCTATGTTTAGCCCCATGCTCGAATGCCCCCGCCCCCCTGTCAAAAACAGCTAAAATCCCTAAAACGAAAGAAAGCAGCAAATGAAAAAAGATTAACACTCATCTTTTACTTTCTCTAATAACAACCTAAAACATGAACCTTGGTTGAAAAAAACTAAAGTTGTGCTTTAACGTTGTTTAATGCAATCAGATAGGACTTTTCTGTGTGGATGAATGGGGCTGTCAAGGCCAGAAAGTATATGAAGATGATGTCACGTGATGTCACGTCACCCTCTATTGCAAAGTTTCGCAAAAAACGACTGCACGTTTCAGACAGAACTGCTATTTTTGGAAGAATTTTAAAAAGAAAACAGCAAATACCTTCGGGCTTGGTCCCATAATGATAAAACAAAATAATAGTAATAGTAATAGTAATAATATAATAATAATAATAAACTGCTACATGGTAAACGGGGTCTGGATTGATTCCATGATGATTCTTACCTGGCGTTGTTGTGCTGCAGTCTAAGAAGACGACCTCAGTGCTATGACAGGACAGGTCTAGTCAACTGCTTAACGAAGGACTCCACTCCACCTGCCCATGAAAGGACATGAACAGTGTCATTGGAGGATGCAGGTCCGATTGGTCAGCGTGTTGCTCAGGCCTCGCCTACTAGTACAACATTCAGCTGCCAGAGTTCTAACTCACACCAATAGCCTCGTCAGCACATCTCGGAAAACAACCGCACTGGCTTCTTGTCAAGTTCTGCATCTATTTACAAAACACAAACTCTTCCTCCTTCTCACCTACAGATGTCGAAATGCCCTCCCCGTGGCCCCACATGCAGTAGCTGTTGGAATTATAATTAGGATAAAACCAATTTGTTACATATAAAATGCAGAAGGGACAATTAATGATTCACCAAAGATATAAAGGACTGTATAACTGAATTACTGAGCTGCACAGAGCTATAACTGTAAAAATACTTTTAAGAAAGTAATCCAAGAGTACTGATAAATACTCAAATACACGATATTGAGAAAGAATTTACATATTTTGAATATATTCTTTTAACATTTTAACAAAAATGGCACAAAATATTTTCAGATGGATTTCCGTGGACAATTATATATCAATCTGGGGTTCCTTGACGTGAAGAAATGTGGGAACCACTGGTTTAAACAACATTAGGAAGCAAGCCTGTACTACTGTACACTTTAGAAACAAGCCCAAATCAAACCAGCAAGTTACAACTACCAATAATCTATAAGCGACTTTACAGAACAACAAGCCAAAAGTCGCTTATAATAAGCAGACATGGCAACACTGGCTGAAGGAAGTGAAGCACACACACAAGGAGCGCCAGTACATTCCCGCCGAAACAGGTGGATAGATAGATGTAGAATAGATACTGTAGATAGAAACAGGTGGACAGATGTAGAATTACTTACTTACTTAGGCCCGTCGCTCCCAGTGGAGCATAGGCCATCAACGACTCTTCTCCAGCCAACACGGTTTTGGGCTGTCCTTTCCGCCTCTCCCCAGCTGATTCCCTGTCTCTTCAGCTCCGCCTCAGTGTCCCGCCTCCAGGTGTTCTTAGGCCGCCCTCTCTTCCGCTTCCCCTGGGGGTTCCAAGTCAGTGCCTGGCGCGTTGTACTAGCTGCCGGTTTCCTCAGGGTGTGGCCAATCCATCCCCACTTTCTCCTTAGGATCTGTTTCTCCACTGGCTCCTGACTCCCTTTCCTCCAGAGTTCTTCACTTCTAATTTTGTTTGGCCACCAGATCTTGAAAATGCGCTTCAGGCAGCTGTTAATAAATGTCTGGATCCTTTGCAATGTCCTCTTTGTCATCCTCCACGTCTCTGAACCGTAGAGAAGTATGGATTTGACGTTGGAATTGAAGATCCGCACTTTGGTTGTCAAGGCTATTTGCTTCGAGGACCAGATGTTCTTCAGGATGATGAAGGCTGCTCTAGCTTTACCTACTCTAGCTGTGATGTCGCTCTCTGTTCCGCCCTGTTTATCTAGAATGCTGCCGAGGTAGGTGAAGGAGTCAACTGCCTGAATTGGTTTGTCGCCTACTGTAATTGGGTTATTGTTCTGGGTGTTGATTGACATTATGTTGGTCTTCTTCTGGTTGATTCTTAAGCCTATACCCAGGGATGTATTTGCCAGCCTGGTTGTCTTGTCCTGCATCTGCTGGTGGTTGTGTGACAAGAGAGCCAGTCATCCGCAAAGTCCAGGTCATCCAGTTGTGACCATAGGGTCCACTGAATGCCGTTTTTCCTACCTGCTGTGGTGGTCTTCATGATCCAGTCAATGACTATTAGGAACATGAACGGCGATAGGAGGCATCCCTGCCGGACTCCAGTCTGGACCTCAAAACTGTCTGACATTTGGCCTGCATGTAGCACCTTGCATGACATTCCTTGGTATGTTTTTTTGATTAGGCTGATGATTTTCTCTGGTATGCCATAATGCCGCAGAAGTTTCCACAGTGTCTCTCTGTCTACGCTGTCAAAAGCTTTTTCGTAGTCTATGAAATTTATGTATAAGGGAGAGTTCCATTCTATTGCTTACATGATCTATTACTCCGAAATCCTGCCTGTTGGTCTCGAAGGAGGGGGTCAACTGCTGAACTCATCCTGTCCAGTAGGATTCTGTTGAGAACTTTACCAGGTATTGAGAGAAGCATTATTCCTCTGTAGTTGTTGCAGTTGGTAAGATCTCCCTTTTTTGGGAGTTTGATGAGGATTCCCTCTCTCCATTCTTCTGGAATGTTCTCTTCCTCCCAGATCCTAGTGAAGAGGCTGTGGAGCATATCAACAGCAGTATTGATGTCCGCCTTAATAGCTTCTGCTGGTATTCCATCCGGTCCTGCAGCTTTGCCATCCTTCATGGACATGATGGCCTTTTTGATCTCTGCTTTGCTGGGCTTGTGACAGTTTATTGGTAGTACTGTCTCTGCTGGTGGAATGTCCGGTGCTTCCGCTGGAGTAGGTTGGTTCAGCAGCTCTTTAAAGTGCTCCGCCCATCTTCTCCGCTGGTCCTCAGTTGTTGTGAGTGGGTTTCCGTGTTTATCTTTTACTGGCTTGTCTGCCTGCTGGAACTTGCCCGCTAGCTTCTTGGTTATCATATAGAGTTCTTTCAAGTTGCCCTGGCCTGCCGCTGTTTCTGCTTGTCTGGCCAGGTTGTCTATATGATCCCTTTTGTCCTTCCTAATGCTCTTCTTCACCCCTTTATTAGCTTGTGTGTAATCGTTCTGTGCCCTTACTTTTGCTGCTCTTGTTTTGCTTGTGTTCATTTTCTCTTTCATTTCCTTCCTTCCTTTCAATAGTTGGTGTGTTTCAATGGAGACCCATTCCTTGTGTGTTGCCTTTTTCTTCCCCAGAATTTCCTCACAGGTATCTTGCCACAACTTCTTTGAGACCTGCCATTGTGTCTCTACGTCTGTGTCCGTGTCTTCCTCCTGCTCCTGTAGCTGCTGGAATCTGTTGGAAAGGCTGATCTGAAATCTGCTCTGTACCTCTTTATTCCTTAGTAGTCCGACATCGTACCTTGCTCTTCCACTGGTGATTGTGGAATGTTTCTTCAGACGTAGTTTTGCAGTCATTTGCAGGAGGTGATGGTCTGATGCCACATCTGCTCCCCTCCTGACTCGCACATCTTGGCATGACCTCCTGAACTTCTGACTGATGCAAATGTGGTCTATTTGGTTCTCCGTGATGTGATCTGGAGATCTCCATGTGGCTTTGTGAATCTTTTTGTGGGGGAAGGTGCTCCCTCCAATTACCAGTTGGTTGAGGGAGCACAGGTCTGCAAACCTTTCGCCATTTTCGTTCATCTGCCCCAATCCATGTACGCCCATGATGTCTTCATAGCCTGTGTTGTCAGCTCCGATCTTTGCATTGAAATCACCCATGAGAATAGTGATGTCCTTTGCTCTTTGTCTGTCCAGCACATACTGCAGTTGTTCGTAGAAATCGTCTTTCTTTTCTTCTTCAGCATCATTTGTTGGAGCGTAGCATTGGATTATGTTCAGTTTGATGTTGTCCTTCTTGGTGGCGAACATGGCGGTGATGATTCGTGGGTTGACTGGTTCCCAGCCGATGAGAGAGCGTTGTGCCTCCGGAGCCAGCATCAAGGCCACCCCTTCTGTGTGTGGGGCACCATCTTCTGTGTGACCGGAGTACAGCACCATCTCTCCTGATGTCAGTCTCAGCTGCCCTGTCTGCAGCCACCTTGTCTCGCACAGCCCCAGGAGAGAGATGTTGTAGTTTCTCATCTCCTGTGCTACCTGAACTGTCTTACCCGTTTCATACATGGTCCTGACGTTCCATGTAGAAATGTTGGTGGTTTTCCTGGGTGTTAGAAGGGGGGTCGGCCTTACAGCTTCCTTTCGGCTTTCACTGCACGGCGTCATAAACCTCCTGTGTGGAAGCCCTTTCTCTCCCAGGCCGTGTTGGTTTCGAATTGTCGTTGATGCTTCTGTAACATATATATTTTTTATGGATAGGGTTGTTGGCCCTACGCCAACCCCTTTAACCTCCGGGCGAGGTGGTCCAATTTGTCTCACCTCTACCCTTTGACCTGTCCAGCATGGGTGTCCCTACCAGGTGCTTGCGCACCCGCTGGCATAGCTCTTTGGGTCACGGAGGCACTCAAGCCACCACCCCACGACAAGGGATGGACCGTGTATGCTTGTCACAGTATTACAGCCAAACTGGAGGGTGCTGTTTCACCATGTTGTGACATGACACCATGGGCATTTCTGGGGCAGTAATCTGGAAAAGCCCAGAAGTATAGTGACGCATGCGCGCACACGCACGCACACGCGCAAATTTACATCTGACCTCAAACCCTTATAGATCTCCATATACGGAGCTGACCTGTTCTGACATTCCATATGTTGATCCTTCCCCATCCATCCTTCCTCTTCGATGTCTCCCTTTTGATACCTGTCCATTTAATCTCTAGACAGGCCTGTTGACTGATACCTGTCCATTTAAACTGTAGACGGGCCTGACCCAAAGTTATTAGTGCAGCCGCGCCCGGCAGCCGACTAAAACTAGAGTTCTCAACAGGCCCGAAAAATAAGATACCCCCCATGCCAAAGCGCCAGCGCTCGCCCAGCAGTCTGCTGTTACCCAGGCGGATGCGTGCACTTTGGGGCGAGGTCTCTTCTTGCCCTCAGGCGTCTTACTGGTTTTAATGAATTTCAAAGTGTCCATGATGCCATGGACACTGGGCTCATTTCCTTCCTGGACTACATACCTCCCCCTATCCACAAGGTGGAGCAGTGCACCAAAGCATTATGGGAATTGTAGTCCAGGAAGGAAGTGAGCCCAGTGTCCATGACATCATTGACAGTTTGAAATACTAAAATATAAAAAAGAAAAAAAGAAAAAACACATTATTACCCACATAAAAACCCCAAGAACGTGTTTCTTGTCTCCCAAACATCATTAAAATAAGATCTGGTTGCAAAAGGGGTGAAGTGTCCTTTTAAGAATGGATTAAATTGATATCATACAAACGTAGGTTGATGTAACTGTGATGTGTGTAGCCTACTGTTGGACAAAGGTTGTACCCACACACATGGAATAATCCTACTGGCAAACACTGCTGATTCTTTCCAGTGTCAAAATGCACGGTTGCAAGTAGTGTGTGTGCGTGTGTGCGACGCGCATGTGTGCGAGCATGCATGTGTGCGCAGACATGACAGGCAGCGAGGCGAGCGGGGGAAAAACTATTTTCTTATTTGCTTTCCAATAAGAAAATAATAAGGCCGTGTTTATTTAAATGACGGTCGGTTTCAGCTGTCACGTTGACGTGGGCGAACGTACATTCCTAAAGCAAAGATTCAAGGCAGAATATAAACATGAACATATAAAACATTTAAGGATACACCACATTGATAAATGAGGCCTATATAGACTCCAGGTCCTCGGAATGAAGATCCAGAAGTGAAGTTCTTACCTGGCGTTCTATGACAGGACAGAGTCCACGGGTCTAGAAGACATCCTCAGTCTAAGACAAGTGGTGTAAGCAGCTCTGACAGGACAGGACAGGACTCCACATGTATGGGTATGTCTACACCTCCGATCACCCCCCAGGTCATCTTTGAGCAGGCCACCATTGGACAGGTTAAAAGAATTGTGTCTGACCCCTCCCATGTACTATACCCTGAGTATCGGCTAATGCCATCAGGTAGGAGGTACGAGGTCCATGCGTGCAAATATAATACAAATATAGGTACAAGCATTCCTTTGTCCCTCTGTCAATCACACTCAGTTATGAGGTGATGTTCTGATGGTGTGTGGTTTTAATGTTGTACGGGTCACTGTGTGCCTTTGTTGGCTTGTATTGTGTACTGTTTAATGTATTGTATTGTATCTGTATCTGTATGCTGCAGGGCGGGTCCTTGGGGTCCAAGACAAATTTCTCCCTTGGGAGACAAAATAAAGAAACCTTGAACCACACACTCGCCTACTAGTACAACATTCAGCTGCCAGAGTTCTAACTCACACCAATAGCCTCGTCAGCAAATCTCCCCCACACGGAAAACAACCGCACTGGCTTCCTGTCAAGTTCTGCATCTATTTTCTAAACACAAACTCTTCCTCCTTCTCACCTACAGATGTCGAAACGCCCTCCCCGTGGCCCCACATGCAGTAGCTCTCAGGCCTAAACCTCCATAAACTCCATCATACCTCCTTTCCTACATGTTCATGGTTATAAAGAAGTGTATATTTGTACGTATCTAAATGAAATGAAAAAGGTGGACCTGTTGTAAACAAGTGTAATGATTTATGGTGTCGTCCAGTTAACAGTCTTTGTATTGAGTTGTGCTTGAAATGTACTGTAATTCTGCAAACTGTTAATACTTCAATCAACTAGCCGATCTACATCGACAAAATAATAATAAAAAAAAGGCCTAAAGAAGTGTAGGGATACAAGCCTCCTCCTGGCACTTTACACATCGTTTCTGCCTGACAGATAATAATGTCACTTCCTACTTCTGCTCTGTGGTATTTACCCCCCCACACACACTTCCTATCTCTCTATGCAGCCAGCAAGCCCCCCCCCCCCCCCCCCTCGAACCCTTGACTGCCGGGGGTTTCACGACAACGAGTTTGGTTTCTGGGGGCGACACGACCCCCAAGCGCCCCAAGGCCGCCGGTGCGAGACCGGCGCCGGGGACATTGAACCCCCCAGCGCACGCACGCACGCACGCACACAGAGAGAGAGTTTGTGTCGAAGCATCCTTGAGCAAGACTCTGAGCCCTTAATGGAGCAAGATTAGAACAATGATCAAATTCATTATGTATACTTTCATTTTTCCTGTCATTACTGAAGCCAAACGGCACGTTGCCAAATAAGGACAGAAGTCAGAGTCAATATTATCAACAATAAACAGGGACACATCCTTCCAAAACTGGTCAGTGTGGGTACAGTTCCAAAACAGGATTTGCCCATTTTTAACAAAAACCCTCAAATCATGAACGCAGCGTGCAATTTACGTGAAATCTTTCACAGACGTTTCTACTAGGCTGAGGAATATATCCCACCCTTTTCACATTGGCCTGTTATAGCGCCACCAACAGGTGGACTTTTGCAAAACACATTTTTGGAACAAAATGCCTCAAATCATCCAATTGCCATCCAAGGCGTAAGAAGAAATGGCACCCTTTTCACATTGGCCTATAATAGCGCCACCAGGAGGCCATAACTTGACCTGCCCTGGTGGAGATCGACCTGTGCCCCGAGTGGCACTTTTTCAAGTTTTCTATGAGGTCAACACTTCCTCCTGGGGTCATTTTAGGGGCTGGGACCACCAGTAAAAAAAAGGCCTAAATACTCTCCAAGAGTTGGGGAACAACATATCAAGAGAGTGGAGTGGTAGGCCCTTGGATTGACCCAGGACCAGTGATTCAATGTACCCCACTGAAAAATAGCAGATCTACAAGCTCGTAGCGTGGCACTCGGTGCCGCACTACGAGCTTGTAGATCTGCCCAAATTTGAAGGGCTTCAACCTTGGGTACTGGGTAGCTTGACAAACCCATTTTGGGCAGGAACCCCTAGTGTTTTAAAGCATTATGTTATACTTTAGCTGTTGAAAAATATATATTTAATATTGTCATATTAACCATGTTTATTAAAACTGTTTTAGAATAACAGATTTCTCCAGCACCTTCCTCTTTCCACTACTGAGCATGTAAGAATTAAGCAATATCGGCAAGTTAGCTGACGCGCGACATGCCCTTGCGGTCCAAGGGCAAGAGCTCTACTGACTGAGCTACACGAAGACAATCAGTTACTCCATTGTTAACAGGAAAGTCAGTCCGTGTTAGTTCAGCATAAGTACTCAAACTTTTAGAAATTAGCAGATCTACATTCTCATACAGTACAGTACAGTACAGTACAGTACGGTACGGTACGGTACAGTACAGTACAGTACAGTACCATATGGTACAGTACGGTACAGCACAGTATGGTACAGTACGGTATTACACTATTGCACTTATTACACTATTGCACTTATTACATTATTACACTTATTACAAAATTAGACTTATTACACTATTTCACTATTACACTATTACACTATTACACTTATTACACTTGTTACACTATTACACTATTACACTACTATTACACTATTACACTAAATACACTTATTACACTATTACAAAATGAGACTTATTACACTATTTCACTATTACTATACTATACTATACTATACGATACTAGTATCTCTATTATTGTGATGCCATGTCCTAGTGCCTGATGGGTCAAAAAGTGAGGTCAAATTTAGCTTACTTCAATATTTCTATAGTTGAGTCATCACAAAACTCGCAGCACACAATGCATACACCGAGTTGTCATTACCCGGATTTGAACACACAACCTTGTGGTCCAACGGCGAGAGCTCTACCGACTGAGCTATGCAGACACAGTCAGTTGACTCATTCTAAACACTAACATCTTCCAGTATTCATTTAGGTATTGGGTGCAGAAGAAGAAGTTTCACAAAACAGCAATTTTCATTGGCTCATAAAAACTTTCGTAGCACTTTTTTTCACTTAGAAAAAATGTGCTACGATTAATTGTCCGTATAGGTCCAAAGTTCACGTGTAGAAGTTTTCGTGCATTTTTATCAAACATCCTGGGAGGAGATACATTTAACTGTTTATCATATAATACAAAATGGCGGGTGATCTAGAGGTCAAAAGTCAGAACACGAAAGTTGTTCGGCATGAGGAGACACATACTGTATGTGTATCAAGGTGTCATTGATCCAACGTTGTCCAACGGTCAAACGGTTCATGAGATATGCACGTTCAAAGTTTGCATTTTCAAATGAGTGCTATAGCGCCACCATTTGGCCAATCGTCATGGGCTTCGCATAGTCACCGTTTGGCATGGCCCTCTACCATGTTGACAAGTTTCGCGAAAACCGACTGCACGGTTCAGCCAGAACAGCTATTTTTGGCGGAAGAAGGAGAAGGAAAAAAAACACAAAAACAATAAGTGACCAAAGTCACTTCGTGACTTCTTGGTCCCTTAATAATGTGTTTGTTTGACACATGCTGCATGGACGCGTCACCATGGCAACCAATGTCACCGTCGCCGGAGGCTGTTTGCTTAACGATTTTGACAGCTACGGCGTCATAGCCGCCGTGTTTTCAGCGGAGCCGTCCTGAAAACAGTCGTTGCTTAAAGTCCCCATCATGTCTGCTACGTGAACAGAGATGTCACAATGACAATACTGTTGGAGTAAGGTTTTCCGACACTCAATAATAATATATCACCCACTGCCAGAGTCCAGCTCATGAACTCATTCATAAAGTCTGACCTTGTTGTCTGTGGTCAGAGTTTATCGGGCGTCCACGGTCCACCCACTTCTAAAAGTACACTACAGATAGGCTATACCGATATCAAAGCAACAACAAAGCCCAATTAAAGTCAACTGGTCACAACTTTTAAAATTAGGTAGGGGAGAACGGGGTAAGATGAGGGGTAAGTTGAACCACCCCCTTTATCTAGAAAACTAGAAAACTGTGTTGCCATGTGACCTTAAATCTAGTAAGCATCCATCATTTACACCTGGCTGTGAAGTTGGGAAGCACATGGGGAAAGTAGAAAACATTATTTTACACAAAAAACAAGTTTTTGTCGGTCAAAGTAAAATTTCGACACATCATGTAAAATGACTGTTATACAAAGCAAAATGTACCTAGGTCTAAAATGTAATATCATACACGTTGATGATTTGCCAATGGATAGAACCATGTGAATCATTTAGCAAATAAATTGTCTGAAGTATTATTCTAGTCATTGTTTTCTAAAATGGAGGCTGGGGGTAAAATTAACCGATGTCCGGGGGTAAATTGAGTCAATGGGAATCACCATTCATATTATTTTGTATTAAGTCTTTGCTACTCAAATTATACTGAATGACCTTTAATTTGCATGTACATACTCATTTAAGAGAAGTTTGCAATATTGTATTAACAATATTGCAAATATAAGGTTCTGAATAACAAACTTTATTTAATTGTCTTAATATTGTTTAAATAATAAATAAACAAATAAGACTATTTGCAAAAGGGAAAACTATTATATTATTATCGATACGTGAATACATTATCTGTTCAAGCTTAAGCTTTTAACATTCAAAGATCATGTGGTTCAACTTACCCCTCGACTTGGATCAACTTACCCCTTACCTGGGGCAAATTGAGCCACATTACCTTATTATTTTCATGGCCCTTTGTCATAGATGCTTACTCATCATTTAAATCAATAGAAGACATCCTGACATCTGGGTACATCATTAGATTTTACTGCCATCTCATTTTGCCTTGCTTCCAGGACAACTTAAGCAAAAAGTGGTTCATCTTACCCCGTTCTCCCCTAATTATCTGGTCCACTCACTGCACTGGTAAATCTGCAGAGGGGAACCCATTTCACCTGATGGAAGAGAATCACAATCACATTGGTTTCTGTTGTGAATCAATACCGCCCCCATCTGGCAGAGTCAGGTTAGAACCTATGGTTACCTATGGAACCCATTTGCCAGAGTTAACTTCTGGATCAAATGTGACATTTTTCCCCCTGAGACTGTGTTGTCTGGGTTGATCCTGATCATGGGCAGTTGGGCACAGTACATTACCCGGTAGTAAAAACAGTATTGAGTTGATCTGAAATAAAATGTTAATACAAAAAAAAACAAAGACAAGTAGCCTACTGTAAAATCATGTTTTATTAAAATGTCTCCTTCAATCAAATACAGTAGCAAAAAGAGTAGATATTGTGAAATGTGTGTTAAAGTGTGTCATTTATAAACAAAACTCCAATATTACAAACAGTGCTACATTATGCCGCGAGTGAAAAGAGAACTTCCATCACCAAAGAAAAAGCTGAAAACCACAATATTCAGTGCTCAGCCCAGAGAAACCAATGTGTAATAAATAAAAGAAAATCTTCATTCCGTTCAGATACAGTACATATACAAAGTGCAACATACACAAATACCCTTTATATCATTACATTATAAATTATTAGTTAATATGCACAACATTTTGCAATGCTGGTTCCAAGGTGAGACAGTGGTGTAAACACAAGACATTTTGGTCGAAATATTTACCGACATACATGTCAATAATATTGCATCAATAATATATAAACATAATATACGTACAACGCCCACTCCAGAGTTAACTTTGTACACACCAATAAATAATAGAATTTCCTGGCTTGTGGAGATTAAAAATTAGACCAAATATGCCCAAAGAACTACCGGGGCCGATTCAGTTTTAGCAGCATAATTGGCATTCCTCATCACAGGAAAAACACCCCTGATATTTTTTTATTTTAGTAAAAATGTTAAAAGTAAAAAACAAAGCAATTCAAAGAATCTGAGGCTTCATTAGTTAAGACGATGCAGCCCTCTGCAGTAGGTTAGCATGCTTTAGCCCAGAGCCCAGTGATTTATTGCACAAGAGCAACAGGGAACCACAGACGCTTGGCACAGACCGCGCTCAATCGGCCCTTTCAAATGGTCAGAGATGCATTAGGGCACAGTTTAGAACCCCAATAGCCTAGCCTGGCTTGGCCAGCCTCAAAGCGGGGATTCACTGAAGATTCCTCCCCGCATGTGAATCCCCGCTATGAGGCTGGCCAAGCCAGGCTACCAATAGCCTCCATCAAGGTTGATATTGGGGGCCTCAAATATAAAACACGTAGAAGCATCATCGGTTCATTTTTAAACACTAATCATGTTTTTGTACCATCTCTAGACTTTGGCTCAGATACATCTTTTTTTAGACTTTTCATACATTTAAAAAATAAATTAGATGGGGCCGATTGCAACGCCAAAAACCTTAATTGGTTTAAGATTTGATTTGATTGCAAGCACAAGGAGTGCCCTTTGATAACCGAGACCCCCTTTTGTGTGATTAAATCCTGCACGGTAATTTAAAGTGCATCATCGTCACTTTGTTTCCAATGATTCTGCGCAGGATCTCTACAGCTCGTCGTCATCTTCATTCATGTCAGTGGTTTTCAACCATTTTCATATCAAGGCCCATTATTTATTCAGAATTTGAGCCACGGACGGACCACCATTTGATGGCATTTAGCCTCTCAGACCCAAAACTAGAGAATATGTTGTTGACTTCTACGTTCTCTAATCGTGTAGACTTCTTGTAAATTAAGCAATGCAGATGTTTAACAGTAATGTAACTCTCGAGAGCGTAAAATTAAACCAAATGGACCCACATGGATGGGTCCATTTGGTTTCATTTTACGCTCTCAAGAGTTAAAGAACTATAAAGGGTCCATTTGGTTACCACTTCTCCATCATTTACCTGAGGACCACCTGGAACCGCTTCAAGGTTGAAAAACACTGATTTATGTCATCTTAACAGCTACGTTGGTTGGCCTCGCTCTCTCTCTCATATTCATAAAAAACAATCTTTCCTTAACAGTGTGGCGACGGACCCCAGCCAGCAGGGCACTTCCAACTCGGTCAGACGACTCCTACTCCTACTCGCCATCTTCAATCCATTTATCCTCCACTCATCAATAACAGCCGTCTCTCCAGCTGGTGTCTCGAAGGGCACTGAAGGTGGACAGGCTCTTTGGGGGTGTCAATAAACTGAGTGAGGGGGAGAGAGAGAGAGAGAGAGAGAGAGAGAGAGAGAGAGAATGATTACATTAGGTGTGGGTGTGCTACTGGTCAATGTATGCACATTCACACCTAAATCTACAACACCCATTATTAAGTTTATTTTTTACCTGAACTATGAAAAAAAAAAAAAATTAAAAATGATGAAACCAGACTAAAACAGTGGTTAAAATCCTGATATTAATTCTGAACTGGGTAAGACTGCCTATCAATACTATGCCGCCCACATATAGAACTGTCTACAATCAGTTTTAAAACTGAAGAACTTGATTTCACTCGATTTAATCGAGTTAAAAGTCTTGTATGGAATAATTTGACATATAGCTGTACTTGTTCAATCTGAATTGTTTATTTTTCTTGTAATGTATTTTTGTTTGAATTGTATGTTATGTACTGTGTGTAATCAGGGCGTCATTGTGAAAGAGAGCTGGTTCTCAATTGACTTCCCTGAATAAATAAAGGTGAAAGAAAGGTGTTAAAACGTCAAAGCTCTATATTTCAATAATAATAAATAGCAATGACTGCTATTTAACCCTTATCCTTATCACTTACATCCCCTTTAACACTTATTTTACATCACTTACACCCCCTTTAACAATTATTTTACATCACTTACACCCCCTTTAAGTCACCCACTTCGAATGTTATCAACCGATATTAAATCACCAATATGTTCTAATCAACACCATGCAATGGAGCAATATGGACAATTCCTACATACTGCCAACCGCCAGTCGGCAAGTAGGAAACGCGGAAGTGAAATGACTGCCGCCGAAGCAGAAACACAGTGCACTATACAACAACTATGCCTTATGTTTAGTTATGTAGCCGGGTTAAGACTGAGGTTAGGGGTAGAGTTAGGGTTAGATTTAGGGTTAGTAGTCGGACAACGTATCAAACGCGATGTCGGACAATGGCTGACGACAACGTCAATGTAGGAAATGTCCATACTGGCTCCATTTCACGGTCTTGATAAGGGCTGATCTTGACAGTTTAGACCGGAAGACAATTCTACAAATGTCTTCTAAATCCTGACAGTTTTCTGAAAAACATCATGTTTCTATGTCAGTGGTGCTCAACCTTTTCATGTCAAGGACCACAAAAATTATCTGTATTTGTCCACCGATCCCCATCTGAAAAGATTTGAGTTAAAAATGTTCGCTCTGAAATAATACATATTCCAACTTTAACTCATTTTCACGATTTTTCAAAAAATACCAGATCTACAAGCTCGTAGCGCTATGAGCTTGTAGATCTGCTATTTTTTCAATAGCTAAAGTATAACATAATGCTTAACCCATTCTGGACGGGAAACCCTTTTGGTGTTTTATAACTAAGCATTATGTTGGTCTGCTATTTTTGAAAAATCGTGAATGCTTGTGAAATTCTTTGAATATATATCAGAAGACTTTTTTTTTTAAATTTCGACGTCAGGCCTAAATAGGTTAAAACACCAAAAGGGATTCCCGCCCAGAATAGGGTTAAGTGATTATAACCATGATACAAACGCAAAGGCTCACCGTAACCAACACTGCCGTGACTGGTCACCCGTTAGCGTACCTACCTGCGTGCTGGTTGGCTGAGCTTGCTGCGGGGGGTGGAGCTTGTGGCGCCTATGAAGGAGGCGGGGCGAGGCAGCCCACTGCTGCGCGGCGGCGTCGGCGGGGTGGCCGCGGGGTTTGAAGTGGGCGTGCCGCTTCCAGCTACTTTGCCGAGCAGCGGGATCCCACTGCCGACCCCACCACCTGCTCCAACCCCGCCACAGCTGGTGTTGTTGAGGGACTGGAGGCTGGTGGCGGTCGACATGGAAGGCGAGCCGCCCTTGATGGTGGGGCTGACGTAAGCGGTGGCCTTGAGCGGCTGCCGCGACAAGGGCACAAAGTTTCCCACGCTCTGGACTCTGTTTTGAAGCTGGCCCGGGGAGGGAACTGTGAAGACACACAGACAGTGTTGTTAACACAGAGAGAGAGAGGACAACCAACATAGCTGTTAAGATGACATAAATCAGTGTTTTTCAACCAGTGGTCCTTGAGGCGGTTCGAGGTGGTCCTCAGGTAAATGGAGATTTGGAAACCAAATGGACCCTTAAAATTATTTAACTCTTGAGAATGCCTGATGAAGGTCTGACGACCGAAACGTTGCAATAAAAACCAACCTAAGTGAAGACAGTGTGCGGGATTCTCTTTTTTCTACCTACCACTCTTGAGCGTAAAATTAAACCAGATCCATTTCACAATTAGAGAATGTAGAAGATTGTTATTTTGATCGTTTGCATGTTATATCTCGCCTATGGTACCACACCACTACAGCATAGAAAGATCGTATGCAGTTTTGGGTCTGAGAGGCTAAATGTCATCAAATGGTGGTCCGTGGCTCAAATGCTGAATAAAAAATGGACCCCGATATGAAAAGGGTTGGAAACCTGATATCGTTGCTGTCGGGAGGAAACCTCATAACTCCATTTTTGAGGTTTTTTGGCATAAATCAGTGCTATTGAACACCCTTTACATCTGTGTGTTGTTATTGAACCAATGGAAAGTAGTAAAAAGTGCTTTGGACAAAACATCTCAACTCCATTGGACCCTCAAAATGTCTGCTAAAGCAACTAACTCCACCACCTCTCACCCTCTCGTGGAAGTAATTGACAATATATAAAGTTACAACACCAACCTTGATGAGGCTGTATTGCTTTGTTTTAAAAATATAAGGTTTTCTTTATTTCCTGACAAATGTATATATTTTTCATTTCCTGAAAAATGAACATTTTGGAGTTATGAGGTTTCCTCCCGACAGCAGAGATATATAGAAATACTCAAATAGGAAACTAAAAAGGTTCATAGCGTGAAGTAAAATGCTGGCGTCTCACTGGAGGATTGCAGGCGGGCCAACCCACTGGACGAATCAAAGCTCTGGCTGTTACGAAGCAAGGGGGTGGTAGTAGTAGTAGGAGCGACGTGATAGGCTGGAATGCTGGGCACGCAGGTCATGCTGGCCTTCACCAGGTTGGGCATGCTCCTCCGCAGCTTATCTAACAGAGAGACACAGAGGCACACAACGAACAACGCCAAGGTTAACCCATTTTGACCTGAGGACGATTCTACAAATGTAATTTCTATGTCAGTCGTTCTCAAACATTTTCATGTCAAGGACCCCCAAAAATATCTGTATCGACCCCCATCTGACCTCCCAGAAGCAAATGGAAAGATTTGAGTTCAAAACGTTCGCTCTGAAATAATATATATTTGCACCACATTTTCACGATTTTTCAAAAATAGCAGACCTACAAGCTCGCTATGAGCTTGTAGATCTGCTATTTTTAAATAGCTAAAGTATAACAATGCTAAACCCACCCAGAATGGGTTAAACCCTTTAAGACCTGAGACCAGATTCTACAAAAGTCTAAAATCCTAACCGTTTTCCGAAAAAACCCGTTTCTATATCCGTGGTTCTCTAGTCTCTCGAGACAGACTGTTGGAAAAGAGGCCGCAGTTTCTCCTTTATTTGCCAATGGGTTCTCAGATTGGTGGTTCTCAAACCATTTCATGTCAAGGACCCACGAAATTATCTGTATTTGGCCCCATCTGAACCCCATCTGTTGTTCCAGGGACCCCCCCCCCCCCCCCCCAGAAGCAAATATTTTTGCACACATTTTCATGATTTTTCAAAAATAGCAGATCTGCAAGCTTGTAGATGTGCTATTTTTCAACAGTTAAAGTTTAAAATGGTTAAAAAATTACGTTTATAAGTTATGTTATAAGGTGACACAGATGCGTTCTCAGGTCTAAATGGGTTAAGCCCTATATACACACTTCATTCTACAACAAATAGAAAAAATACAAAAGCTACAAACGCTTAACGGACACATTGTGAGCTTGTACAGCTGCTATTTTTTTGTCTAATAGTTTTCCCCCCAAAATAGGGACGCACTAAACGCAACAAAATGTCAAAAATGTGTAGGAGATTAGATGGCCATGGTGTCATGGCTGGGAATCAGGATTCTCTTTAACTCTGACTTTGGCCTGAGAGTTCAAGCTACAATGCAGCTACAAAAAGCAAAAAGCTCGCTATTAGCAAGCATTTAGTACGTCAGTGCAGGTCGGTCAGAGTTATCGAATGCCCAATAGTGCTGATGACCACCACTATGTAAGCATTTTGAATACAAAATGCGTTCAACTCAAAATGTCAAAACTACTGTATGTATTTGCCATTATACAGAATCACATAATGTTCCCTCATAGTTGGCGAGTGTTTGTAAGGTAATTAATAATTGATTAAGTGTGAATTGAGCACAAGCGGAGAAAAAAAAACACCACCACCAAGATAAACTTACAATCATATTCGGCTGGATTTCCAACGGATGTTTCCCCAAAACAATATGGCCAACAACATGCATGGATATACAGTACATACGCTAAATACACACAAATGTTACATGTACAAGAACATTGAATGACTTTAGTTGACTCCGCCTAACGCCAATCTCAAAATCCCCCATCCCTTATACCAGGGCTGGGCAACTTTGACGAGGGCGAGGGCCAATATATTTCCACACTCACTCCAGAGGGCCACAGTGCATATAATATTACTGTCGTAGCAAAAATAGCCAATCTACAAGCTCTTTTGAGATTGTCGATCAGCTATTTTTGCTATATTTGAATTGGAATCCTGAAAAGTAACCTTTTTATTGAATTTCAAATGCATTTAGATAGTTATGTTAACTATATGAACTGTTAACATAACTACATTGGACACAAAAAGACAATGGAAGTAATTCAAGCGGGTTTGGAATTGTAACAGCTGAAATCAATACTATATCAGTATTCTGATATTAACATGCGGGCCGCATTAAGTGAAGGTGGGGGCCGCATGTGGCCCCCGGGCCACCAGTTGCCCACCCCATCCCTTATACCAACACTAACCGAAGTGTGCAAGAAACTACAGTAATTCAGCATAACCTCAAATTCTAACCCCCTAATCGGAATGTTTTCCCAAATGTAAGCCTAAAACATTTTTAACTATAAAACAAACCATTGCTCTTCTGAGAAGTAGAGCAGGGAAACTTTAACTGGCAATTTCTCAAATCTTCCCAAATATTAAAGGAGAATTTCGGACTAGAAGGCTTTCTTACTTTTTATTTGTAGTTGTTACGTCCCCACCAACGAGGTCCAGGTGTTATTTTGTGCAAAAGTGCATATTGGCTATTTCCCCTACCATAAGCCATCAATGGGGGTTGGTTTTTTTTTGTGCTAATTCGCTTATTTCCATCGAAATAAGTAGTACCACTTGGGATACTATTTACATTATGAAGAAAGGATATAAGCGATAAGCAAGTGATGGAAATAAGCGAATTAGCACTAAAACCCAACGCCCCATTCATTTCAATTCAATGCAATGCAATTCAATTAATTGAGGGCTTATGGTAGGGGAAATAGCCAATAATGCGCTTTTGCACAAAATAACACCTGGACCTCTTTGGTGGGGACGTAACAACTACAAATAAAGGTAAGAAAGCCTTCTAGTCTTAAAGTACACTACACACATACATACAGTACCACAGCTATACGAGGAACCGTGGCGCTCACCTGATCCGGTTCTGAAGGACTGCTGTAGGTCGGTTGCGTAGGAGCTGCCCATACCCAGACCCGCCATGCCCATACCCAGACCCAGGCCCGCCATGCCCATACCCGCCATGCCCAAGTCCATACCCAGGGCGTGGTGGTGCTGCATACCCCAGCCTGCGGAGGGACAGGGAGGGGTGGTGGAGGAGGAGGGAGGGGTGGCGAGCAGCGAGCTGGTGCTTCTTCGCCAGTCTCGGAGGCTGGAGAAGGTGTGGGAGTGGGAGAGGCGGGCGAGGCGCGGCTGCGGCGGCGGCAGGAGGGCGTAGTCTTCCTCCTCTTCCTCCTCGTCGGAGACCTCGTCCAGGCCGGGAACAGCGGCGCTGGGCAATTGATTGATTGATTGATTAGTTTATTAGACAATAGCACAGTCAAACAATAGCACCACCTTGCAGCCTTGTTTCCATTTAGACCTGAGGCCGATTCTAAAAAAATCTTCTTCTAAATCATCAGTTTTCTGAAAAACCCATGTTTCTATGTCAGTGGTTCTCAAACTATTTCATGTCAAGGACTCCAAAAATGTTATGTAATTGGCCGCCGACCAGTCCCCCCCCCCCCCCCCCCCCCCCCCCCCCCGCATCTGAAAATATGTTGTACCAGGGACCCACCAGAAGCAAAGATTTAATTTAAAAAAAATCTACAAGCTCAATCTACAAGTTAATTTTTGTTCAGTTCTATTTTTGAAAAATTCTAGGAGTCCTTGGCATGAAAAAGGTTTAGCACCACACTGACATAGAAACATAGGGTTTTTCAGAAAACTGACATTTGTAGAATCTGGTCTCAGGTCAAAATGGGTTAAAACACCAAAAGGGCGTTCCCCGGTTCAAGTCTGTGGTCGTACCTGAGGCCGCTCAGGTGCAGGGACAGGCTGCGGCTGCGGCGCGGGGGGAGCAGGGGGGAGGCCGACATGCTGCTGCTGCTGCTGGCGTAGTCCTGCCTTAGACCTGAGGGGGGCAGACATGAGGTGCAGCGGCAGCACGCACACACACACACGAGGAAGACAAGAAGCACACACACAGGAGGAAGACAAGAAGCACGCACACATGCATCACATGTGCACGCACACACGCACGCACACAAGAGGAAGACAAGAAGCACGCACACAGGCATCACATATGCACACGCACGCACACAAGAGGAAGACAAGAAGCACGCACACAGGCATCACATGTGCACGCACACACGCACGCACACAAGAGGAAGACAAGAAGCACGTACACAGGCATCACATATGCACGCACACGAGGAAGACAAGAAGCACGCACAGGCATCACATATGCACGCACACACACACACAAGAGGAAGACAAGAAGCACGCACACAGGCATCACATGTGCATGCACACACACAAGAGGAAGACAAGAAGCACGCACACAGGCATCACATGTGTACACACACACACACACACACACACACACACACACACACACACACACACACACACACACACACACACACACACACACACACACACACACACAGTGACCTTTTGACGTTAATGAAGCTGAAGTAGCGATGAGCTCTGAGATCTAGTACATGTTAATATATTAATTAGGAAAGGAGAGAGAGAGGTAGCAGAACAGGAAACGCACGTTTAGGAAACTGAAAAAAGATAAATGACACCGCCGATACGACCAAGATGGCCATATAAGAGATCCAGTATAAGTCATTTAAAATCAGTAATTACGACGGCATCAAGGCCCGCCAAAATACACTTTGTTCGACTAAATCACCTGTAGATTTAGTCTAAAAAATTCCAGGTGACTAAAATGTGACTAAAACTAAATGAAAACTATTCAAGAGACTATGACTAAAACTAAAACTTGCTGCCAAAAACAACACTACTGGGAGGGGGGGATGGGGAGGTTACTTACTCTCCTCCTGTAGTCGGGCCATGACCTGGACATCGGTGAGGTCGTTCAGCTTGTATCCCTGCAGCAGCAGCTGGTCGTCATCCTCCATCATGGAGGCCACCGTCAGCCGCTCGCCGTCCAGATTCGACGACTGGGGGCTGGACGCGGAACGCTGCAGGCTGCGGTCTGCGGAAAACAGCAAATTCATTATTTTTGCACATTGCAGCGATCCGTATCCGAGTACACTTCATTCAACTGTATCCAATGCTTCCACATTGCATCGATCGATCCGTATCCGAGTAAACTTAAATCGGTCCCGGGACCACCTCCCCATGCGGTCCCGGGAACGGTTGGGTGATCCGCTCCCGGGGAACAGTACACAGCATTCACACTACCACAACATCTGCCAAGTGGTCCCGAGTGCAAAGCTGGGACCATAGTGTGAACCTGCCCTTAACACAATCAGTGCCGGAAAAATAGGAGCTCTGGGGTGCAGGAAAGATATGGCCGCTTTTACTCGGAAACCCATGACCCGGAAACAATCCGCTCAAAAAAAAGTTTGATTTACATTGCTAGCTTACATTCCTATAGTTTTAATTTATACGATATATGATCCAAAAAGCGTTCATATTTTGCGGGAGAGACGGATGAGGAGCAGAAATGAAGCGCTAGTATATCGATCCGTTCAAAACCACGGAGAGCGCCCAGGATTAGGAGAGACGAGTCATTCTTTCTGCCGCGCAGCAAGTCAACGGTAAGCTAACACGAGCCGAGAGTGTAGCATACAGTAGCCGAAAGGCGAACTAAAAAAAAAAAAAAAAAGGAAAAAATTCACAATATTATTATCTCGCCCCATATCATTGAGGATGCGCTAGGACGTCTGAGGACGTCGTATGTACGCGTCGATTGGGACCCCTAGGACGTGTGGCGACGTCCTACGCACGGAAACGGTTAAGAGCGTCTGCTAAATGCCAAAGCAAGAGTCCTTCCCACAGAAGGCCACACACACACACACACACACAGCTTACTGCGGTTGCCTAGGTGAGGGAAGAAGGTGGGCGTCCTGTCAGACAGCACGGCGGCCTCCCTGCCCATGGGACTCACAGCCCTCTGGAGGATGGGATGGACGGGGGAGGAGAGGGCCAGGGCTGAGAAGGACAAGAGAGAGGTGTGACATAGGGGGTCATAAATAATACACAGCGGATCCCAGCCGGGCGACACCTTGATAGCGACGTCCATACCGCCATGGACCCAGTGGTGGAAAAAAGTACTTGCATGTTTTACTTAAGGAAAGGTATCAATACTACAATGTAGAACTACTCTGTTACAAGTAAAAGACCTGAATTAAAAATGTACTAAACGTATAAACGTAACGTATTCAAAGTACGAATGTATTGGTATCAATATGTACTTTAACCCATTTAGTCCCGACGTCGAAATTTAAAATAATGTCTTCTAAATCCTGACAGTTTTCTGAAAAACCTCTGTTTCTATGTCAGTGACGCTGACATTAGAACTTTCAAACTAAATGACGATTCAAGAGACTAGGACTAAAACTAAAATAAAAAATGTGCTGCCAAAAACAACACTGTAACACGAATAGCAGCACCATGCAATTCATAGTGAACATCAATTTGACACGGTGCGATTTTGCCAACATAAGTCATGTTGTGACACGAGATATAAAAAAATATACGCAAATATGTGTTAGAAAAGTGGTCCTACAGCAACGCCCCAATTGTCAGTCAGCACTCCCATCAAATGTAGACTGGACTGTGTGAACAGTCAGGTCACACACGCTTCGTTCACAAATCAAGCGTGTTTACCGTGTCTTTCTGACAGTTGAGGCGTGGAGCAGGCTCTGGCCAACGGAGATGAACTGAGCGGAGGCACGCCAGATACTCCATTAAAGGGAGAGGCGGCAGCAGGACTGGAAAACATCGAACGCCACCTGGAGACTGGACACGGAGAGAGAGAGAGAGAGAGAGAGAGAGAGAGAGAGAGAGAGAGAGAGAGAGAGATTTGATTTTAAAAGCACTGTCGGGTAATACAGAACGATCTTAACTACATGCTTGTCCTAAAACATGCAAACCAAAGATTTTTGTTCTCTGTTCAATCAATTAGTAACGCAATTAGCGCTCAGGACGGAAATTGATAAAAAGGACGGAGATTATTGATATCAAAACCGATCGCATCGCTCCACAGGCTGGGAGCGTCTGTTGCGCAACATTCAATGTTATTTTCCGGTGGGACGTCATCGAAAATGTTCCCCATTTTAGCCGACGAGACCGAAAATCATTCCATCCAATTCTAAGAAAAGATGTGTTAGACGGCCCACTGCGGTCCCGTCGCTAGTGGCGTTAGAATTAATCATACCTTCCGATTAAATAACCCCGGGCGTTTGGGGTGTTAATCGGTAGCATAATCGGAATCAGCCATATCGGTATCG
Source organism: Electrona antarctica (assembly GCF_951216825.1). Classification (NCBI taxonomy): domain Eukaryota; kingdom Metazoa; phylum Chordata; class Actinopteri; order Myctophiformes; family Myctophidae; genus Electrona; species Electrona antarctica. Next base: position 22,371,328 of record NC_136803.1, on the reverse strand, counting down.
GAACGGTCTCAAAATATTACAGATTAATCTGTTTTCACCAGCAAAAATAATTAAAAATAAATCTACATTTAATTTGTTTACTCATCTCATTCAGTAGTCATTCAGTTGTGAAAACAGACGCTAAAGACTATAGGCTATTTATTGATTGAATACTTTATTAACAGGCTTTGGGCCAAGCCCCTCTAGGACCTAGGCTTGTTACCATTATGGTCCCCTGTATAATATCGGAATCGGTATCGGCAGATATGAGCCTGCAAATAATCGGAGATCGGATATCGGTCATAATTTCATAATCGTGCACCCCTAATTTTTTTTATTTTCTTCCCCTTCAGAAAACACTGAACCCAGACCCCGTAAATCTATAAAAGCCTGTTCCTAAAGATTTCAACAATAAAAGTAAGCATTTCTCTTATGAGACCTGTGGGGTACTTTGCCCCTCACAAGACACACACACACACACACAACGGCAGGCAGCAGTGTTATTTTTGGCAGCAAATTTTGATTTTAGTTTTAGTCATAGTCTCTTGAATAGTTTATTTAGTGACATTTTAGTCACCTGGAATGTTTCTTTTCACTTGCTGAAAATAGCCGATCTACAAGCCCACAACGTGTCGCAGCACGACGTGTTGTGAGCTTGTAGATAGTCTATTTTCAGCATGCAACTAATTGTAAAATGACTTCAATTGGATCTCATGTCCACTAGTCCCTTCCTAACCTTTTAGTCTAGTTTTTATTTGTTGACGAAATCAGTATATTTAGCCTTAGTTTTAGTCATCATAGCCAAGTTTATTTAGTTTCTATTTAATTTGTTAGTGAAAAAAGGTAATAGACACCATCTTAGTTTTAGTCGATGAAATCAACACTACTGTGCCCCTCACAAGAATAGCAACACACACACACACACACACACACACACACACACACACACACACACACACACACACACACACACACACACACACACACACACACACACACACACACACACACACACACACACACACACACACACACACACACACACACACACGCACACGCACACGCACGCACACGCACACACGCAGGCAGGCAGGCAGCAGTGCCCTCATCACCTCATGGTGCCACAAATCAGCCCCGTTCGTTCGTCCTCTCCTGTCACAGCAGCAGCAGCACATCTGCTCTGCCCGGCACACAGAGGACAAAGCTCCGTTCAGCCCTCAGCTCAGGGCAGAGACAATGCTCTGTCTGACACCCAGCAGGCAGTGCCAGGTACGGCACAGACAGGGCTGTCTGTCTGTCTGTCTGTGCACACAAGTGCCTGTTGTACACCACTCACACCACTCAGAAGTCAGAATCAATCCATTTAGTACCAGTGTGTAGACAGGAACTGGTCCCGGTTAATGTAAGTAAGTAAATGTTATTTATATAGCACCTTTCACAGAGAGAACTCACAAAGTGCTTTACATGCAATAAAATACAAGATAACGAAAACAAAGCCGATAAGAAATTGCTGTACAATTCATCTCAAATACATGACAATACAAGCATGAAGAGTCAATACATATAGGACAAATCAGAAAATTCAGGTTGAACCATTCACAAATGCTTGTTCAAAGAGGAACATTTTAAGGCTGTTTTTATGTGCCACGTGAAACAAGGACGATGACAGATGTCTCTGTAGGTGACTTTGTAGTACATAATTATAGTACTGTATATGTAACGCCCGGGATTCTAACTCGTAACCCGACTCCGCCAGATGGGGCAGCAGAGAGTACACTGGGTTCCCCCCCTCCTGCTCCCATCTGGGAACTCTCAGGCAGACTTGATGCTCCGGCCACCAAACGGCCTGGCCAATCAGCGGCAGCTAGAGGCGGGATCAAGGCAGCATGCCTTGACTAACTAGTGACTAGTAAGACATTTCACAAAAGGTTGAAATTCAGTTTCAAATCTGTGACAGCTGATGAACGTTGGGTACCATTAACAACCTATATAAAAAGGTAAACATTTCTAATTTTCATTCTGCTTAAGTAGCATGTGACGGGTCAAACCTCATGATTCTGAACCCATTCCAAGCATTTGTTGTGCACGAAAAACACTCCTTGGGCTAAAAACGGCCAGTCTCTTGTATTGCCCAAATGTGACGACCTCATCACATTTGTGAAATGTGTTACTCGACATCTTTACAAAACACATTGGTGAAGAAATGTCTTGGCAAGGAAATGCATTCCCAGATATCACCATCCCCTCACTATAATATACATTGAAACATGCAGCCAAAAGAAGATTGAACAAAAGAGAGGAAGGATGATATTTTTTTTTTTTCTATTTTTTTTAAAAGTACTGCATTGCTAATCCCATCACATATCCCTTTAGATTTATGTGTGAGTGTATGTGCGCGCAATGCAAAAGAATGTGCACATACTGTACATCATGCATGCGTGCCTGTATGTGGTCTGCATCCACGCACGCACGCACGCACGCACGGTTCAACCCACACCCATGTGCAGACAGACAGACAGCAGAGGAAGATGCATCGGTCTCTCTCTGGTAGCTCCGTGGATGTGAAATGTAAGCCACTCGGCGATGTAAAAAGCGGGGGGCGCGTGCCTTTCATGTAAGCACGGTTACTATGGCAACGGCACTACCGGGGTCTGATCAGGCTCCGCCAGAGTCTTACCGCGGGGCTCCCAGATACTAGGCCGAGCTGGTGGGGAGGCTGCTTGCTTCTGAGCCCACAATTAACCCATTTAGAGCCAAGTTCGATTCTACAAATGTCTACTAAATCCTGACAGTTTTCGTTCTCAAACATTTTCATGTCAAGGACCTCCAAAAAAAAAAAATTATTCGGCCGTCGACTACAATATGAAAATATGGTGTTCCAGGGACCCTCCCAGAAGCAAAGATTCGAGTAAAAAAACGTTAGCTCGGAAAGAATATATATATATATTCAAAGATTTGCACTACATTTTCACGAATTTTCAAAAATAGCAGACCTACAAGCTTGTAGGCACTCGGTGCCGCGCTATGAGCTTGTAGATCTGCTATTTTTTCAATAGCTAAAGTATAACATAATGCTTAAAACACCAAAAGGGGTTCCCGCCCAAAATGGGTTAAAAAACAGGTACATGACCGCAGCCAGCTTGATGCACTGGGATTAGTGCATGCTCCATCATGCTCACCTCCTTTGACGCAACAAGCTGCTCTGCCCGAGTAACACAGTCGACGCGGATGTCTCCTGACTCGAATATTTAAAAAGGCACGTCTCTGAGCAATCGAGAGCGGATTAAAAAGTGCCAGGTACACAAGCTGTTCTTCAACAACGCTGGGGAACGTTCCCAGTCTCTTCTAGAAGCGACGCACGGACGGAATGGTCACACACATGAATCGATTTACATGTTTATGCAGCAAAACACCTCTTTCACACATGGGTCTATATACACTCCTCCTCACCCTCGCCACCACCAAATCCTAAAAACCAACATTTATTATTATCAGATGTTTGCCTATTTTGACATGTATAAGGAATAAGGAAGCTAGGGTTCAAATTGAATGTACGGATTGTACACTCTGTTCTTTTGTTATTGTATAAACCTTATACGGTACCCTGCCATCTTGATTTTACTCCCCATTCTTTGCTTCTCTGAATTTAACCAGGTAACCCCTATTCCTATGCTATTGGGAAAAAAAAATCATGAAATTTCAGAATATATATTCTTTCATTTTCAGATGGGGGTCCACACTCACAGCCAAATACAGATAATTCTGGGGGTCTTTGATATGAAAAAGGTTGAGCACCACTAACATAGAAACAGGTTTCTATGTTAAGAAGCGATTTTTTTTGTTAGAATCGGCCTCTGGTCAAAATGGGTTAACTTTTCCACTCTTTGACTGACACCACACCTCCAGTGCTGTTGGACACTGCCACTGCTATTATGGTGCTTTTACGCTTCAGTTTCACTTCCCCCTCCGCCTAGTGCAAACGTCAAAATCAGCTATAGTCAACACCACGAAGGGTGTTGACTCTAGCGATGGGCCGTCTAAAACATAATCTTCGATTAGAATTGGACGGAATGATTTAGATCAAGAGTTACTGTATTCACGTTTTAAGATTTTCGATCTGATCCGCTAAAATGGGGGGGGGGAATATTTTGGATGACGTCCCTGTCACGGGGCAACCCGTGCCCTGTACATCAAACTGCTTTCTATAACATGCAAGGACTAATGTTTTAAACTGGTGTATTGAAAACTGTGTCTTCACTGATTGTTTGCTAATTGTCTCTCCTGCACTGCTGGTGGCATTTCCCTTGATTTAGGAAGGGGCCAAGTGCTGGGCAGGGGAGGGGTGTTTCCTATGCTTTCAGTTTAATTGTCATTGAGTTTACAACCCAAGTTATACTTGTTTAATTGTAATGCATCTTAATGTTTAGATTACTTTTATGCAAGGTGTTATTTATGGAAGTAATTATATTGAAAGTATTTATTGGAAATGACATCGAATGTTGCCCAACAGACGCTTCCAGCCTGTGGAGCGATGTGATCGGTTTTGATATCAATAAAGTTCCGTCCTTGTATTAATCTCCATCCTGAGCGCTTACTTGATAGGACGGAGAACTCCGTTTATGTCGCTCAGGGTGTTAAAGGAACATTTCAGACTAGAAAGCTTAGCTTTATTTGTAGTCGTTACGTCCCCACCAAAGAGGTCCAGGTGTTATTTTGTACAAAAGCGCATTGTTGGCTATTTCCCCTACCATAAGCCCTCAATGAATTGAATGGGGCATTGAGTTTTTGTGCCAATTCGCTTATTTCCATCGCTCAAAAATAAAAAATAACTTGTATATATCCTCTCTTCATAATGTAAATAGTATCCCAAGCGGCACACTTTACTACTTATTTCGATGGAAATAAGCGAATTAGCACAAACACCCAACCCCCATTGAGGGCTTATGGTAGGGGAAATAGCCAATAATGCACTTTTGCACAAAATAACACCTCTTTGGTGGGGATGTAACAACTACAAATAAAAGGCAAGAAAGCCTTCTAATCCTAAATTCTCCTTTAATCCCCTAGACAACCTTTTATCTTTCAGAAGCATTCATATAACGTGAGGTAGCGACAATTTAGTATTGGGCCCTAGAACATCCACGATTTGATCAATCACCGCAATCCGGGGCTCAATTTCGAGAATAACGCCTCTAAAGATCGCGGCGCCCATAGCATTGAGCGGGCGGCCATCTTGAGGGCAAAAAGACACCGATCCGAGCGTAGCCTAGCGACGGGGAATGCTAGGCAGAGCTGAATCAATGAAAAACTACAAATGACCTCAAGGGCCAGAATCGACATTGTGATTTATTTACTGCAAGAGCAGTCAAAGAGTTAACTGCAATGTTGAGAGCCAGCACAAAGAATTTCAGCCACTCTTTTATGTTGTAACTGTGTGACATTGAGGCAATACAGCATAGATTGAAACAAGTTGCTCTCTCTTTATGACTTGAAGTCAGAGATGAGGCCTGTGGGGAAGCAGCACGCGCGCGCGCACGCACGCACGCACGCACACACTCTGATGCAACACGCCTCTGAGCGGCAGCAATTTTCAAGTTCCCTTGAATTAATTCTGAGCCTTTTGTTTCACACCCTTTGTTAGAGAGGTACAACATAACAAGTGAAGTAAACCCTATTGTTGTACCAACAGTAAACCCTATTTTTGTACCTATAGTGAAGTAAACCCTATGGTTGTACCTATAGTGAAGTAAACCCTATGGTTGTACCTACAGTAAACCATATGGTTGTACCTACAGTAAACCCTATGGTTGTACCTATAGTGAAGTAAACCCTATGGTTGTACCTATAGTGAAGTAAACCCTATGGTTGTACCTATAGTGAAGTAAACCTTATGGTTGTACCTACAGTAAACCCTATGGTTGTACCTATAGTGAAGTAAACCCTATGGTTGTACCTATAGTGAAGTAAACCCTATGGTTGTACCTATAGTGAAGTAAACCCTATGGTTGTACCTATAGTGAAGTAAACCTTATGGTTGTACCTACAGTAAACCCTATGGTTGTACCTATAGTGAAGTAAACCCTATGGTTGTACCTATAGTGAAGTAAACCTTATGGTTGTACCTACAGTAAACCCTATGGTTGTACCTAACGAGTGAAGTAAACCCTATGGTTGTACCTATAGTGAAGTAAACCCTATGGTTGTACCTATAGTGAAGTAAACCTTATGGTTGTACCTACAGTAAACCCTATGGTTGTACCTATAGTGAAGTAAACCCTATGGTTGTACCTATAGTGAAGTAAACCCTATGGTTGTACCTACAGTAAACCCTATGGTTGTACCTACAGTAAACCATATGGTTGTACCTACAGTAAACCCTATGGTTGTACCTATAGTGAAGTAAACCCTATGGTTGTACCTATAGTGAAGTAAACCTTATGGTTGTACCTACAGTAAACCCTATGGTTGTACCTATAGTGAAGTAAACCCTATGGTTGTACCTATAGTGAAGTAAACCCTATGGTTGTACCTACAGTAAACCCTATGGTTGTACCTACAGTAAACCCTATGGTTGTACCTACAGTAAACCCTATGGTTGTACCTAACAAGTGAAGTAAACCCTATGGTTGTACCTACAGTAAACCCTATGGTTGTACCTAACGAGTGAAGTAAACCCTATGGTTGTACCTACAGTAATCCCTATGGTTGTACCTACAGTAATCCCTATGGTTGTACCTACAGCCCAAACACAGATTGGCCAAACATTGTGAAATGCAGATTGGTGTACTTTGATCGATTTCAGCCTCACTCCGATTCCAATTTATGCAACAAAGTCAATCATGTTGGTACTTGTTTTTCTTCTATTTTCAATACTTTTTCAATTTAGCTCCACTCAGAGGTAAAGGTTTACTACAAATATTTGAAACCTTTAGTTACTACCGTTTATTACAAGACATACATTGACCAATTAAGCCTGTCGAATTAAGTCTGTCTATTACAAAATGGCGGATCCATAAGTCAACAAACGTCGTTTGAGCCTGCAGATCTGCAGACTTTCCACCACCGGGGCACACAAACCCACTGGCTGAGTCGTGAGTCGTGCTCCATCTCCTCTCATTAAGATCTTCAGGGTGTTAACCCATTTAGACCCGAGGACGATTCTACAAATGCTCCTGACAGTTTTCTGAAAATCCTATGTTTCTGTCAGTTGTTCTTAAACATTTTCATGTCAAGGACCCCAAAGAAATATATGTAATTGGCCACCGACCCCCGTCTGAAAACATGTTTCAGTGAACACCCAGAAGCAAAGACTCTGAAAGAATATATTCGAAGATCTGCGCCACATTTTCACGATTTTTCAAAAATAGCAGACCTACAAGCTTGTAGCGCGGCACTCGGTGCCGCGCTATGAGCTTGTAGATCTGCTATTTTTCAATAGCTAAAGTATAACACAATGCTTAAAGGGGGTTCCCGTCTTGAACGTGTTAAGCTGTCTCCATTCATTCATTCCAAACATGCAGCAGAGACTAGAAGCTGTCACCTCCAACATCTCTGTTGAGTGAGTCTGACACTACCATTGGTAGTCTGACAAAAGCTTTACCGTCACTAGTTGTCTCCACCAGGCCGAAGGCATGGGGAGAGAGTAAGTTTGTCTCCACCAGGCCGAAGGCATGGGGAGAGAGTATGTTTGTCTCCACCAGGCCGAAGGCATGGGGAGAGAGTATGTTTGTCTCCACCAGGCCGAAGGCATGGGGAGAGAGTAAGTTTGTCTCCACCCGGCTGAAGGCATGGGGAGAGAGTAAGTTTGTCTCCACCAGGCCGAAGGCATGGGGAGAGAGTAAGTTTGTCTCCACCAGGCTGAAGGCATGGGGAGAGAGTATGTTTGTCTCCACCAGGCCGAAGGCATGGGGAGAGAGTAAGTTTGTCTCCACCAGGCTGAAGGCATGGGGAGAGAGTATTAGGCAATTCACACTGAGACGGACTGAATCCGTTTCATTGGAACCGTTTCCCAATACGGTTGCCTGGTCCCCGATGGCCATGATTCACATTGCCCGAGATTCAACAGCGCACCCGGGTACACTTGCATAACACACTTTAATCCTCCAGATAGCAGTGTGCTTGAGTTGATGGCTGGCGCGCCCGGACACTGACCATCAACTCTGCGACATTATCTCCAATAAATCCAGACACGCATTGCATTGCCTCTTTGCCGTTTTCACTGTCAGCCTGCCTGCTATTCACAGTGTCAGTCAGTTCTGTGCTCCAGTGTCGTGTTTGATATTAGTTTGCTATGGATTCTACTTTAGCATTATTATTATTTTGTTTTACTTTGGAAACTATGCCAAGCAAAGCCCAAGAGCCACGTGTAGTCCGCATAATAAGATCAGCACGTACTGCGGTGCTGCGCGTATACGCAGATTCAACAGGAGACGGGCGGCGTTGAGAAATGCGCTGGTGTTACGCGTCATGCAGCGTCTGTGTGTTTTTTTTGTTGACGCTTGGCTCGTCGACTAGAGATTATGTCACGTTCTTTAAAAAAAACAGTCCACTTCCTTCTTTAGGTACGCATGCATTCACATTGGAACGATCCGTATCTGAATACACTTCAACGGTCCAGAGACCCACCCCCCATGTGGTCTCGGGGACGGTTGGGCGATCCGCTCCCGGGAACGGTACGCATCATTCACACTACCACAACATCTGCCAAGTGGTCCCGAGTGCGAACCCGGGACCATAGTGTGAATTGCCCCTATGTTTGTCTCCACCAGGCTGAAGGCATGGGGAGAGAGTATGTTTTGCACTCCGTCCGTCCGTCCGTCCGTTACCAGCTAATCTCCGGCACCGTTAACCCGGTCGATGCCAAATTTTGCACACACACTCCGTGAATGCCAACGATGAACCTCTGCACCAAATTTTCCAGAACAGCCTGTTATAGCGCCACCAGGAGGCCGACTTTTGAAAAACACATTTTTTTATATTACTCCACCAGATTCTGTCCAAAAATCCCGCAAATCGTTACACACACACACACTCTATAGCCATGTGTTCAAGACGGATCTGTCCGATATTTCATATTCCACCCTAATTGGCTATAACATAACATTGGCTTTCAAAGTTTGCAGGATTGGCTCGTTTTGAACAAAAACCCTCAAATCATGAACGGAGCGTGCAATTTAATTTATTGCAATTTTTTTGTGAAATCTGTCACAGACTTTCCTACTAGGCTGAGGAATATATCCCACCCTTTTCACATTGGCCTGTTATAGTGCCACCAACAGGTGGATTTTTTGCAAAACACATTTTTGGAACAAAATCATCCAATTGCCATCCAAGAAGAAATGTCACCCTTTTCACATTGGCCTATTATAGCGCCACCAGGAGGCCACAACCTGACCTGCCCTGGCGGAGACCTGTGCCTTGAGGAGCACTTTATCTAGTTGTAGTCTGTGACTCTGCGTTACAAAAGTCGTGGAGCTGGCTTCAACCCTTTCAGAGCTCTAATGACGCAGTTTAGAGTGAGTCACATGTTTTTGTTTCACCAGTTCTACAGGCCTTCTCTTCTGCTCCCTCAGTTCCCTGTTTTCATTTCAGACCTGGGAGAAAGAAAACTGGCATCTCTGCTTGAAATGTGATGAAAGTTGAAGTCTGGAATTATAGTGTCGTAGTCCCACCCCCTCGAGAGAAAAGGAATTCCCCGTTCATTTTCCTCATAGACTTTTCAAAAAGTATTTATTTAAATACGTTTACGCCGCGGACAAAGCCAACTCGAGTTGTGACAAATCATGACAAAAACACAATGTTTTGGGCCGAACAAATAGTTAGAAAGAAGAAAAAACGGCAGGTTACAACACTTGTTTTGTTGTTTTTCTCCTAATTATTTGTTTGGTCCAAAATATTGTGTTTGTCGTCATGATTTGTCACAACTCGAGTTGGCTTTGTACGACGCTTAAAAAGGTCTTTAAATAAATACTTTTTGAAATGTCTGTTGAAAATGCATTGGGAATTATTTCCTGGGCCTGGCGTCGTCATGAAAGGGGGCGGGACTTCGACGCGCTATAGCTCCCAAAATTAGAGTAAGGAAGCTGACATTTCCGTTCACGCAAATATATTTAAAAATATCTTTACATTTTATTTTATTTTTAATTTCCATTTCTGCGAAGCAACCAAGCTATTATATGATTTATACGTATAAGTATATATATTTGCGCAACTGTAAAGACGAAACAGAAGTGGGGAGCCTTCACTTTTACTCGCGATAGAAGCTTCCGTTGCTCCAGACTGTATGACGGAGGCATTTAGAAATTGCGAGAGGCAACAGTCTGGCAACACGAGACTAGTGAAGCGCCAACGCGGAAGCTTGCCCTCACTTGAGAGCATACGCCCCAGAGCCGGAGCAGTGTTGTTTTTGGCAGCAAATTTAGAGTTTTAGTCATAAGTCTCTTGAATAGTTTTCACTTAGTTTTAGTCACATTTTAGTCGACTAAATATCATACAATTGTAGTAGACTAAACCTACAGGTGATTTTGATGCCCTCGTAATGACTGATTTTATACTTGCTGAAAATAGCATAGGAGGGTCGAAACGTTGTACGTGGCATTTTTCGCGAATACAATATGGAAGCAATCAAAAGTGAGGGCCTTTCTGTGTGGAGTTTGCATGTTCTCCCCGTGTCCCCTAGGGTAGGTATGCTCAAAAAACATGCAGTAATCCTGATCTCTAAACTGCCTCCCCCTGGCCAGCCGGGGAGCCTGATGGGAGGGGAAAGGAACTGTTTGGAATAACGTGTTCCTTCCACGCGCTACGTCCAACCAGGGAAACTCCCCCTTGTCAGGTGTAAAGGAGCGACTTGGACACTCCGGCATGAAGGAAGCATGAGTTCAAGTCCGTTGCTCTCCCCATGTCCCCCATATATGGGGACTAGGTTGGCGGAGGGTGTGTAGAGCCCAGGATCACATTAGATAATTGACACAGGGGTGTAAAAATGGGTTACAAAATCGTGGGATAAAAATTATAAAATAAAAGGTTGCGAGCCCACGCTTTGTTTTTTCATCTCTTGGGTCTTCAGAGAAATCCGACATGCTCGCAAAATAAATAAATCCCTCTGATATGAAGGTTACAAATGTAATATCTATAAGGCTTTTGAGGTTTGCTTAGCAGTAAACCACTCACTGTTTGTGATACAGCAGAGCCAGAAATAAAAATAATATACGACTCTCCACTTGCGATAGTCAGCAGGATTCGAGTCTCTCACACCTCGGAGACAGTCCATCCATCATGAGGGAAGGTACCCGAACACTGGCTTCATGACTCTGATGAAGACCGTATCGGTCCAAACGTTAGTCATAATTTATACTAGCACCTAAATAAAACGGTCAATATTTATACTACTAGCACCTAAATAAAAACGGTCAATATTTATACTAGCACCTAAATAAAATGTTAGTCATTATTGAGTGGGGGGCTAGCCACTCCTATATTCAGCTATAGTGTCGATTTTTGTTCTAACTAACATTAAATGCCATTGGCAATGAAAGGAGCATTTACGGCATATGTGTCTGAGCAAATCGGCTAACAAAACAAACATTAAATGCCATTGACAATGAACAGAGAATTTGCGTCATACATTTGACTGAGGGACTGCCATTGAATTTTTTGGAATTTTCGCAGGGAATCATAGCTTCAAATTTACATATTGGTTGTTCAGTTTGACCCACCAGTTTTGGAGATATGGCTTATAGAGTAATGTCTTGCAGAAAACAGCGAGTTGAGAAAACAGGTTGAAAGGTTCACTTATGTGGACTCTAACATTACACCTACCTAGCTACATGTTTAAGCATTTATTTCATATTTACATGTCGATTTCAGCTCCAACACTTATTTCAGACATGCTCTAGTATGTGAAGAGTCTGCCTGTGTTATTAACTCATTTTGGATAAACAAAAAAAAAATGTCACATTATGTTTCCGAGCAAACATTAAATGTCGTTGACAATGAAAGGAGAATTTACGTCATACGTGTCTGAGCAAACCGACATGTTACTGTACATCATGATGATGTACGATGATAAGAGCACCCCTCACTTCACACGGGTGTGATTTTTTTTATACTACTAGCACCTAAATAATAGGCTTAAAGTGTCCCGAGCTGCTCTAGCGTCTTCTCCTTCAACTCGAGACCCATTTGGGGGTCATGGACACATTTGTCGGTCCCCACATTTTGTTGAGGGGCCCCTCCTATATACAGGTTTAATGTTTGTTTTTAGTCACCGAGCGCTGCGAGCTTGTAGGTTCCTGGAACAACATATTTTCAGATGGGGGTCGGCGGCCAATTACATATCATTTTCGGGGTCCTTGACATGAAATATTGAGCACCACTGACAAAAGAAACATGTCAACACATCAGGATTTAGAAGACAGTCAGGCCTAAAAAGAAATCCTACTTTTTCCTCACTCTTTGCCTTCACGTGAACTCTGTACCTTGGTCCAGTTTGAGTGAGAGCGAGCGTCTGGCCACCTCCACCTCGGACTTGGGCACGTCCAGCACCATTCTGCACCACTGCACGGGCGTGAGCGGGCTGTCCACGCACCGCCTGGCTTTGGAAGACACGTATAACCTGCAGAGAGAGGGAAATGACAATTCTTACACTTGCGGAAAATAGCCGATCTACATGCTCGCAGCGCGACACGTTGTGAGCTTGTATATCAGCTATTTTCAGCATGCAACCAATTGTAAAATGACTTATACTGGATCTCTTGTCCACTAGTCCCTTCCTAACATTTTAGTCTTGTTGACTAAATTGTCAGTATTCTTAGTAGTAGTAGTTCGAGGACCCCCTCTAAAACAAGTTGATACAACTCAAGGGGCTATCCTCTAAAGAAATAAAATTTCAATATATAGTAGTTTTTAGTAGTCTTAGTTTTAGCCATCATAGCTTAGTTTTTATTTAGTTTCCATTTAGTTCGTTAGTGGAAAAAGGTAGTAGTAGATGAACATTTTTCATCTTAGTTTTAGTCGACGAAATCAACACTGATGTGGCCCCCTGGAATGAGTTTAGAAATATAATGGCCCTCTCCATCGTCAAAGTTGCCCACCCCTGCCTTAGAACATCCATTGGTTCTCAAAGTGGGGTCCTTGGAGGGGGGGGGGGGGGGTTCCAGGCGGGGGTCGTTGGGGGAGTTCCAGGGGGGTCCGACTCCCCAGCAAAATGTGTTAGTAAAGCATCACAATCATTTTAACCACTTTATCCGTTTACAAGTTGGATATCCAAAAGAAATAGCAAATCTACAAGCTCATGGCGTTGTCACGTCGTGCCGCACTGAAAGCTTGTACATCTATGTTTGAACTTTTCTTTGAAAATAAATCGTATTTTTCGACTGCTCATTTCCCCTTGACAGAAGGCACAGGGGAGGCTGAATTATAGATGGGTCTAACCACTGCCCCCTGATGACTCTCTCTCTCTCTCTCTCTCTCTCTCTCTCAGAAACAAGAGTCTTACAGGAGCCTCACACACACACACACACACACACACACACACACACCCCTAATCAAATTGAGTTTTAACCTGCAGTGTGCATGACTTCATGTACATGTTAATTCACAGCTTTGTTTTGAATGGGATCTCCTGTGTCTCCCCAGACAGACAGAACTCACTATTTTGGCAGGCTCCTCCGCCATAAATAAATTGCCTAATATTATTATGTTTTAATAGCCGCTATGAATGATTATTTTTAATCACGTGAACTTCCCCTCAGTCTATCTGACTTGAACATTATTAATATGTCGGAGAAGACAACAAATCAGTGGCCAATTAAGCCAAGGTGTGGCTGTGTTTTGTAGTAAATAATTTGATCAATTCCACATGCAGAAATACAAGTGGAGAGTGGAGACAGTGATAATGTCAGCTTCTTCGCCCCCAGGGGGGAAGCAAGCAAGAAAGCAAGCAACACATGGTCAGATCATTGGAGGAATGGATATCTATGTATAAATTAAACAACAAAACAGTTTACCACGTCTCAGCATCCTCATCCGAGCTGGGGAACACAGAGTCCAGGTCCAGCAGCTCCACTCCATCCAGGACCGAATCCTCCTCCTCCTCCTCCTCGGAACCATCAGAGGTGTGGAAGGAGGAGAACAGCTCGGCCGGGGGCCCCAATAATGATGATGAGGATGATGATGGTGACTGGCACCGGAGGGCCGGTGGTACTGCCACCGAGGACGTGGTGGTGGGCAGGCAGCAGCCACCACCGCCGATGCAAGGCGGGGAAGGGGCCAGCCTGTGCGGGCTGCAGCAGCCGTTAGCCCGCGCCGTCCTCAGCTGCTCGTTCTGCCGCTCCAGCCTCCGGATGAGCGCCTGGAGCTTCACCACCTCCAGCTCGGCGTGGTTCAGGTTCAGCGGGCTGTTGTTGCCGTTGCAGTCCGTCGAAGTCATCATCATGATCGGACTAAGGTGTTTTTTCAGCGCCGCCGCCACTGCCTCCATGAGTTGATTGAAGAACACGTTTAATATAATGTTGGCTTTGCCTTTTAATGGAGGAATAATTGTGCATAAAAAAGCAGCCTGTAGAATCTACGGTGGGGCTGCAGGATGCCCTCCTCTCTCTCTCTCCTCGCCGTGATTCTGTGTGTGTTCTGTGTGAGAATGAAAGGTGCAGTGAGTGGGTTGTGGTTTGTTGGTTACCGGTGTGTTGTAATTCCGTCTCCTCCTGACCTGCCTGTAACAAAGCATCAACCAATGAGCTGCCTGCTACACCATCACCAGCCCCGCCCCCTCCCGTCCTCTCAATTAAGTCAGTGGTTCCCAATAATTGACATGGAAAAGTTTGGGAATGTCAAGGACAAGGAAGACCCCCAAAATGACACTCAGTCAGTCAATAGCCTGCACGGACCCCCATAACATGATAAGAGAAGATTTTTAAAGGTCTAAGCGGTGATTTTCAACCATTTTTTTTATTTCAAGGACCTCCCAGTTTGATATTATGCAAGAGGTTATACGGACCCCCATTTAATGGCATTTCTATGTCTGAGACCCAAATTTATATTGTAAAATCAATGTTATAAATTTAACTCTGATAGTGTACAAATGGAATCAAATGGACCCATCAGGGTCCGTTGAATTCCATTTGTACACTCTCTGAGTTACAGACCAATATAGGGTCCATTTAGGTTCCAAACCTAAATGGACCCCTGGGGGTCCCCGTACCCCTTTGGGAACCACTGGATGCCCTTCTCTGATTGATGGTAGCCACCCAGGTGAGCACTCGAGTACTGCACACCTGTCCTGCTCAAATTTGCCAAATAATGGAAACAAAAAAACATCCTTGTTGTGTGGGAACATATTATGTTAATTACAGCTATATACATTGTATTTTCTTCTTTTTCTTTTTTTCCCACAAATTGAGACCCTGTCCCACATTGTGACTGACAGGCATCAGTGTTCAACTTGAGACCCTGTCCCACATTGTGACTGACAGGCATCGGTGTTCACATTGAGACCCTGTCCCACATTGTGACTGGCAGGCATCGGTGTTCACATTGAGACCCTGTCCCACATTGTGACTGACAGGCATCGGTGTTCACATTGAGACCCTGTCCCACATTGTGACTGACAGGCATCGGTGTTCACATTGAGACCCTGTCCCACATTGTGACTGACAGCCATCAGTGTTCAAATTGAGACCCTGTCCCACATTGTGACTGACAGGCATAGGTGTTCAAATTGAGACCCTGTCCCACATTGTGATTGACAGGCATCAGTGTTCAAATTGAGACCCTGTCCCACATTGTGACTGACAGCCATCAGTGTTTAAAATAAATATAGTCCCCCAATAGATTGGACATTTAAAATGCTGGCGCCACTTTGTGTTTGAAATGTGTCATTGCACCCAAAGGAAACGCTCACTTGTTCAAATAACAAATACAGAATGCGGCCAGCTGAGCCAGGTATAATAATAATAAAAGATTCCTGGTGCAATGATACTTTAACATTTGTATTAAATAATAACGCATCTTTCATATGAAAAACTTAATTTAATGGTCAACACATTGATTACCAAGCAAGCAGTAATGAAAGTTATGTTCGTTCGTTCATTCATTCCTTGACATACACTGACCTCCAGTGGCCGATGAAGTACACTGCAGTTGAGACTGTACAATGTATTGAATGCATGTATGGCCATAGTCTGCCTGCATGTCATAATATATGCAGTGTGAACCCCTGAAACCAGTGGGGTCATCTTAAAATCGTCTCATATAAGCATTGCGGTCCAAAAATAAACAAACCGTCTCAGCGTTATTTTCGGGGAGGTGTCTCTGTAATATATCGTTATAATATAACGATACAGAGACACCTCCCCGACAATAACGCTGAGACAATATTATTGTCGGGGAGGTGTCTCTATCGTTTAAGACTGTCAGTCACTCATAATATGATAGTCTGTTTCTAGCGAAAATGTGACTAATTCAGCAGCAGTAACAATAGCGTTTTCTCTCAGTTGATTCTTCATATCCATATGAGTGAAACGGCCGGGATGATTTGTTTATTTTTCATACACAGTTCTTATGAGGCGGTCTAAAATCCCCCTATGGGGATTACAATGCATGAACCCGTGGATATGGGCCCTCTACCGATATTGACGTCAAAAAGAGACACCACCAGAGACTCTGAGAGGGCACCTCAGACTCTGAGAGGTGCCCTAGATGCCATTGTACTTGGATAGCAAGCTGAATAATGCATGCTGTGAACTATGGCCCGTCTTTTTCATGTTGGCCGCAAAAATCCTCTTGACTTCTTGATAAGAGCTCTTAAAGTTGAAATACCGGTAGCTGAAAAGGCTGAAGTGAACCATAGGCGTTCTTTCAAGAAATAAGGCTATGCCATTTAAATAAGAGCCTTTTTTATGCATGTGGAAGTCAGCAGTCAACCTGCATCATTCGTCGGGTAGACACTTTGCATCTCCACATTCAAACTTTGCATTATCTTGTGTTAATCAACACAATCAGCGCCGGGATTTCTTTCAAAATAGAAGCTCAGGGTGCTGGGAAGATATGGTCGCTTTTACTCTGTAAAGCCCCCCCCTTCCGTTCCGGAAAAAAACCTGAGACATATGTTTGCTTGCTTACCTTGCTCTCGAGTCTCGTTACGATAAAAATCGCGAAATAATCCCTCTCGTTCATAATTTTGAACGAGAGGCAGGTCAGAAGTCAGAAATTAAGAGCTTATTATATCCATCTGATCAAAGCCACGGAGAGCTCCCTAGATTAGCAGATACGAGGGATTCTTTCTGCAGTGGTAAACAGGGAAGTGAACGGGACCGCGGATGTGCGAAGAGTATGGTGGCCTTGGAGGCCAACTAAAAAAAGTGAAATGTCTGTGGGGTTTGTAATTATTGAACCAATGAAAAACATTAACAAGAGCTTGTGACAAAAATAATAACTACATTGGATCCATTTGGAACACAGGTTTCTGTTTTCTGGAAAATAACAACAGTTGTGGACATACAACAACAAGGTTCCTGTAATTTCACAGTCCACAATACATGTTCTATCAGTTCTCGTGACATTTCCTCTTCATCTTTTGTTCCAGGTGAACTTCCTGCGTGCTCCTTCCTGCCCAGGCTTTTTCCTCTCTCTCACCCTGGGGTCTGGAGTCAACAGCCCAGCTGGAGAGAGAGAGAGAGAGAGAGAGAGAGAGAGAGAGAGAGAGAGAGAGAGAGAGAGAGAGAGAGAGAGGATTATTTTGTTGCATAGAAGACACATGACATGTACATGTCAGTTTGACCCATTTAGAACCGAGGTTGATTAAAAAAGGCTTCTAAATC
Source organism: Electrona antarctica (assembly GCF_951216825.1). Lineage (NCBI taxonomy): Eukaryota > Metazoa > Chordata > Actinopteri > Myctophiformes > Myctophidae > Electrona > Electrona antarctica. The sequence goes on along the minus strand of NC_136803.1, from coordinate 22,353,533 downwards.
CAGCTTTCTGAAAAACCTATAGGTTTCTACATCGGTGGTGCTCAACCTATTTCATGTCAAGGACCTTATCTGTATTTGGCCGCTTACCCTCATCTCAAAATATGTTGTTCCAGGGACACCCCCCAGAAACAAAGATATGAGTTAAAAACGTTCGCTCTGAAATAATATCTATTCAAAGATTTGTGCCACATTATCACGATTTAAAAATAATAATAATTGCAGATCTACAAGCTCATAGCGTGGCACTCGGTGCAGAAATACGAAAAGTAGCTGATTTACAAACTCACAAACCGGTAGATATGTGAGCATGTAGATCGGCTATTTTAGCTATTTGTGAAGAGGTGTGGAGGGGAAAACGTTTTTTATATTTGCCTATAATTAGCTTGTTAATTTTTATTGGTAACGAGCACCTGATGGATCGATCAGGCTTATCGTGTCGGGTTCTTATCATTTTCTATTATTTTGTGAAAAGACAGGAGGTGACAATAACCTCTGAACTTATTTTACTAGGGCCTTGAAATTTAGTACTTTTCTAAAAGACGAAAGGCAATTGACCTTTTTACTTTTGGAAAATAATATTGAAGAAACTGTTAGCTGGTTAATGTGTGTACCATCACTTTAAAGCGTTTTAACAGGCTTGATAAGCCCAAAGCTTGTTGATACCGGGTAGTCAATAAGCTTATCAGGTTATTTTTTCGGGTATCAGGTTTCTAGCTCCATCCCTAATAACGACATGGCCAAAATAGGGGCACCAGGTTGAAAAAGTGGTTACGGAACACTACAAAACACATTTGTGGTCACAAAAAAATTATCTTGAATTAATAAACCAAATAAAAAGACAAAACGTGCCCACCTTGTCTCATGGTCTCCATGTCCCCCTCAGGCAGGAAGCTGAGCAGACAGCGCGAGAAGGCCAGACGCAGCGCCCCCACCTGGCCAGAGCGGCCGCCTCCGCTCACCGTGCAGTCCAGGTCGAAGCGGCCGAGCAGGCCCATGAACTGAAGGGGGAACATCAGCTGCTCCCTGGAACCACAGACCAGGAGAGAAGAGGAGACCAGGAGACCAGGAGAGAAGAGGAGAGAAAGACCAGGAGAGAAGAGAAGAAGAGGAGACCAGGAGAGAAGAACAGAGAAAGACCAGGAGAGAAGAGAAGAAGAGGAGACCAGGAGAGAAGAGGAGCAATGGAGAGGAAGAAGTGTTGATTTCGATAGCCAATTTAGATTTTAGTTTTAGTCATACTGTATTCTCTTGAACAGTTGGCTTTGTCTGAGGCTTAAAAGTTCTTTAAATAAATACTTTTTGAAACGTCTATGGGAAAAATGAACGGGGGGATTCCCTTCTGGGTCGCTCGTCGTCATGAAAGGGGGCTCAATTAGATTTTAACCAATCTCTACTCTGCACTCACCTGTCCTGCAGAACAGGGAAGTAGTGGAGGTAATCTTGACCGTTGACCGTGATCCGTCCACAGCCGCTGTCTCTCATCACCACCGAGCTGGTCGATGACTTCCTCCTCCCTGAAGGTGCACGCACACACGCACAGCACACGCACACACACAGTCACACACACACACAATCACAGTCACACACAGTCACGCACACAAACTAGCTCCATTCTCAATGTAGAGTGGATTCCTTCCCTAGCCCCTTAACCTTAATGAACCTCGACCAAACGCCTAATCGTTCACTTGTACCAGGAAAAAAAAATATGGATTGCTAAATCTGTGCTCATGATGCAGCATCTTCATGTTCCTTGGCTTGTACATTCGGGAAAGAAAGGCCACTCTTTCTTTTGTATACTTTTTGACCATATTACTTTTCAGGATTCAAATTCAAAAGTAAATGATTGACAAGCTCAATTTATTTTTGAAAAATAATTAAAAAGTGTCGAAAATCTTTGAATATATCTTCTTTCAGAGCGAACGTTAACGATTTTAAGAAGACCCAATGTTATTCTCCATAGAGAAAAATGTCTGTGAACCAAGGGATGAGCGAGTGACGTCAGGACTTTGGCGCTCTATGTATTTTAGCACAGTGTGGGACGACCACGCATGAAAGGCGTAATAAATGAAAAACAAAGTTCCACTAACTGTCGTCCTACCTTCCGCCGTGCTGAAGGCTACTCCCCGCTCGTCCTTCTGCAGCGGGGGGACCACCTGCTTGCTGGACTGGACCTCCAGGTGGCACCGATGGCGAAGGATGAACTCTTCCTCCGTGAAGCCGTAGGGCATGGACAGCATGCGCTCCATCAGCTGGATGAAGCGTGTGTACTGGACACACACACAGGCACGCACACGCACGCACAGTCGCACACACACACACACGTTATTTTAAACTTTACCTGTTGAAAAATAACAGATCTAAAATCCTGAAAATGTGGTGCAAATCTTTGAACATATATTCTTCCACAGCAAATATTTTAACTCATATCTTTGCTTCAAGGTTTTTCAGAGAAAAGTCATGATTTAGAAGACATTTGTAGAAGCTGGTCTCAGGTATAAATGGGTTAACCCATTCTGGGCGGGAACCCCTTTTGGTGTTTGAAGCATTGTGTTATACTTTAGCTAATGAAAAATAGCAGATCTACAAGCTCATAGCGCGTCACTGAGTGCCGCGCTATGAGCATGTAGATCTGCAATTTTTTGAAAAATTGTGAAAACGTGGTGCAAATCTTTGAATATATATTATTTCACAGCGAACGTTTTTAACTCAAATCCAGGGGTCCCTGGAACAACATATTTTCAGATGGGGGTCGGCAGCCAAATGCAGATTTTTTTGAAAACCGTCATGATTTAGAAGACATTTGTAGAATCTGGTCTCAGGTCTAAATGGGTTGAGAAAGAGAGGTGGAGACGAGAGGAGATGAGGAGGCGGAGCTTACATCGTGGTCAGAGATGGACTCCACTATCAGGTCACCCAACTCTTCTTTTATCAACCACCTGCTGCCTCCTAGAGAACTGTGACACACACACACACACAAAATATGAAGCGAGCGATCATCAGCGACTTATATCGTAATCTTAGAGGTAAGCAAGCAAAAATATGTCTCCCGGGTTTTGTCTGGAACGGAAGGGGGGGAGGGGCTTACAGAGTAAAAGCGGACATATCTTCCCAGCACCCCGAGCTTCTTATAGATAGATAGATAGATAGATAGATAGATAGATAGATAGATAGATAGATAGATAGATAGATAGATAGATAAAGCAAGGTGGTAACCGCAAGGTTGCAGTCCGAACACTGTGGGCTCCCCCAGAGTTAGTGTCGAAGTGTCCTTGAGCAAGACTCTGAACCCCTAATTGCTCCCGATGTGCAGGTTGGTGCCTTGCATGGTTTCCGCCGCCATCGGTGTATGAATGGGTGAATGTAATGTACTATCTATGTAAAGCGCCTTGGATGAAGGCGCTATAGAGCGTCGCAGTCCCGCCCCCTACCAGGGCCCAGGAAATGATTACCCGTTCATTTTCCTCATAGACATTTCAAAAAGTATTTATTTTAAAACATTTTAAGCGTCGTACAAAGCCAACTTGAGTTGTGACAAATCATGACAACAAACAACATGGGCCGAACAAATAATTAGAAAGAAGAAAAAAACGGCAGGTTACAACACTTTTTTGTTGTTGTTTTTTTCACTTATAAGGTCTTTAAATAAATACTTTTTGAAATGTCTATGGGAAAAATGCATTGGGAATTATTTCCTGGGCCTGGCGTCGTCATGAAAGGGGGCGCTATATAAATGCACCATTTACCATTTACAGTGTGTAGTACAGTATGCATTAAATGTGTTTTATAATGGATAAAACATTACAGTGTGTAGTCCAGTATGCATTTAAATGCGTTTTATAATGGATAAAACATTACAGTGTGCATTAGCTTACATGGGCTTGGTATCCAGAGACAAAAGGCCCTTTGCTCTGAGACGATCCTGGTGATTCTCGATGTTCAGGACTTTACTGTAAATCTCCTGAAACACCCAATGAAGAGAGAGAGAGAGAGAGAGAGAGAGAGACAGAGACAGAGACAGAGAGAGAGAGAGAGAGAGAGAGAGATACCATAGCGTTACTTAAGATACAAAGGCTGAAACCATCTGTTTATGAATAAAAAACAAAAAAAAATAAAATAAATGAAAAGGCATTATATGTGTCTGTGTCTGTGTACGTGTGCGTGTGTGTGCGTGTGCGTGTGCGTGTGCGTTGTGGGGGTGATATTAACCCATTCTGGGTGGGAACCCCATTTGGTGTTTTAAGCATTATGTTATACTTCAGCTATTGAAAAATAGCAGATAACACATCTGTGGACAAGAGATCCACTATAAGTCATTTTACAATTAGTTGCATGCTGAAAATAGCCGATCTACAAGCTCACAACGCGCCGTGAGCTTGTAGATCGGCTATTTTCATCAAGGCCCGCCCAAATACATTTTGTTTGACTAAATCAACTGTAGATTTAGTCGACTAAAATCTCATGATATTTAGTCGACTAAAACTAGACTAACACTAAAACATTCCAGATGACTAAAATGTGACTAGAACTAAATGAAAACTATTGAAGAGACTATGACTCAAATCAAAATTTGCTGCCAAAAACAACACTGATGCCAATAAAGCTCCTTTGAATTGAATTGAGACAGCCAGATGGACGGACAGATACAGTAGAGGCTACGCAAATAATACTACAATGGTACACACACACACACACACACATAACTAATTTCCCTGTCAATTATTCACCCAGATGTTTGTTTAATTTCTCCTTAATAGAGTGTGCCTAATCCTCCTCCACGGAGAGAGAGAGAGAGAGAGAGAGAGAGAGAGAGGGGGGGGGGGGGGGGGGGGGGAGGGAGAGAGAGAGGGAGAGGGAAGAGAGAGAGGGAAGGGAGAGGGAAGAGAGAGAGAGAGAGAGAGAGAGAGAGAGAGAGAGAGAGAGAGGGAGAGGGAAGAGAGAGCGAGAGAGAGAGCGAGAGAGAGAGAGAGAGAGGGAGAGGGAAGAGAGAGAGAGAGAGAGAGAGAGAGGGAGAGGGGAGAGGGAGAGAGAGAGAGAGAGAGAGAGAGAGAGAGAGAGAGAGAGAGAGAGAGAGAGAGAGAGAGATGGGGAGGGAGGGAGGGAGGGAGAGAGAGGGAGAGGGAAGCGGTTGGAAGAAAAAGCAAACATCAAGCTAAAACCAATTTTCCTGTTAAAAAAGAGAGGGTAATAGAAAACCAGAAAAAAAGAAATGGGGATGAGGGTGTGCGTGCGTGCGTGCGTGCGTGCGTGCAATGGCGGAGAATGATACAAATGGCCGGTTAGATGAAAGGCTGAGCAGAGGGAAAGGGAGCGAGCCCCCGTTACAGTTACAAACTCATTATATTGTAGTGTTTAATAAACGCCCGGTCCTCTATTGTAGTTTTTAATAAATGCCCGGTCCTCTATTGTAGTTTTTAATAAACGCCCGGTGCTCTATTGTAGTTTTTAATAAACGCCCGGTGCTCTATTGTAGTGTTTAATAAACGCCCGGTGCTCTATTGTAGTGTTTAATAAACGCCCGGTGCTCTATTGTAGTGTTTAATAAACGCCCGGTGCTCTACTGTAGTTTTTAATAAACGCCCGGTGCTCTATTGTAGTTTTTAATAAACGCCCGGTGCTCTATTGTAGTTTTTAATAAACGCCCGGTGCTCTATTGTAGTGTTTAATAAACGCCCGGTGCTCTATTGTAGTGTTTAATAAACGCCCGGTGCTCTACTGTAGTTTTTAATAAACGCCCGGTCCTCTATTGTAGTGTTTAATAAACGCCCGGTGCTCTATTGTAGTTTTTAATAAACGCCCGGTGCTCTATTGTAGTTTTTAATAAACGCCCGGTGCTCTATTGTAGTTTTTAATAAACGCCCGGTGCTCTCCACACACACACAGCAGAGCCTCGGTGTCATAGGGTGTCATAGGAAGGTGTCATAGGGCATGGGTTCCCAAAGTGGGGTCCGGGGACCCCTAGGGTACTTGAGGGGGTTCCAGGGGGTACCTAGCTCAATTAGAGATATAAGGAACCAAATGGACCCTTATGGTTCTGTAACTCAGAGAGTGTACAAATGGACCCTAACGGGTCCATTTGGTTCCATTTGTTCACTCAGAGTTAAATGAACAGTGGTTTTACAATATAAATTGGGGTACCAGAGATAGAAATGCCATTAAATCGGGGGTCCGTAGTATAATGTGTGTGTGAAACTGGGGGTCCTTGAAATTAATATGTTTCGGAATCACTGCTAGAGCCGTAAACTGGCATATGTTTTCAAATGGGGAGTCCGTGGCCTAATAAATGTTGATTTGGGGGTCCTTGACACGAACAAGTTTGGGAACCACTGTCATAGGGTGCTGCTCACTGGGGAAAGGAATACGTTGGAAATGACTTTAACCCATTTAGGCCTGACATGGAAATTAAAAAATGTCTTCTAAATCCCAACAGTTTTCTGAAATACCTCAGTGTGGTGCTCAATATGTCATGTCAGAATTATGTCTATTTGGCCGACGACCCCCATCTCAAAATATGTTCCAGGTTCGCTCTGAAAGAATATATATATAAAGATTTGCGCCACATTTTCACGATTTTTTCAAAAATAGCAGACCTACAAGCTCGTAGCGCGGCACTTGGTGCCGCGCTATGAGCTTGTAGATCTGCTATTTTTCAACAGCTAAAGTTAAAACACCAAGAGGGGTTCCCGCCCAGGATGGCGTAATGCGACGTCGTGCCCAACTGTACAAAAAGCCACAGCCATTCATTAATACTTGGTTTAGTTATTTCACTGTATTCAGAATCAGTTTCCAGTAGTGATGGGAGATTAATCGGCACACACACACATCGGTATCGGACGATTCTAGTCGCTTTTAGATTAATCTGCATCGGTTTGATTAATCGGTCCAATGAATCGGTCTGTTTTTACAGATAAACAACCCCAAGGTAACAGCTTGAACAGATCTACAAGCTCACAATATTAATAAAAGGTATTAAAGTTAAATCGGACTTGTCTAAGCCTGCAGTGCAGACACCCTCTTACATGTATTTTTTCAGAATGGACAAAATGTGACTAAAATAACTAAAATAAGTTTCATTTCAAAGACTGACTAAAACTAAAACAGAAATCTGCCGCCAAAAACAACACTGCTTGATATGAAAAAGGTTGTCTCGCTTCTGGGTGAAATATACAAAAATAAATCAAACGGACGAACCCCCCCCCACCCCCACCCCCAAAAACCGGGGTCTGGGGGTTCCGGGCGTCTCCCTCCCAGGGGGGGGGGGGGGGGGGGGGGGGGGGGGGGGGGGTCCGTCTATAAAGGGCTCAGCGGTGCGGTGAGGGAGAGGTTAATGAAGCAACGCTGGCTCCCTGCCTGGGACCCACAGTGAACCACTTTACACATCACTGCCCTCTCCTGGCAGGACTCCTGTGGTGCGTGCGCGTGTGTTAATGCAGTGTATAAGTGTGTGTCTGTACTGTGTAGGTGTGTCTGTATGTGCATGGGAGTTTGTGCACACCACACACACACGTGCGCATGTTTAGTCTGTGATAGCATTCTATATGCAGGATGCAAAACATGTACACGCAAGGAGTGAGAAAAGTTGAGGGTGGGACTCTGAGGAGAGGAAAAGTGAGGAGAGGAGAGGAGAGGAGAGGAGAGGAGAGGAGAGGAGAGGGGAGGGGAGGGGAGGGGAGGGGAGAGGAGAGGAGAGGAACCAGGCCTGCACACAGACAGACAGACAGGTCTGACATACCTATTTAAACCAACAGCAGGGGGTGAGAGCAGACTGCTGCAGGGCACAATAGAGTGCGCTGTGTGTGCGTGCGCGCGTGCGTGCGTGCGTGCGTGCGTGCGTGCGTGCGTGCGTGCGTGCGTGCGTGCGTGCGTGCGTGCGTGCGTGCGTGCGTGCGTGCGTGCGTGCGTGCGTGCGTGCGTGCGTGCGTGCGTGCGTGCGCGCGCTGCAGAGACAGAATGACACGAGTGTGTGGGCCCGGACCCAGACTCCATCCCAGAAAAAAAACACACACACACAGCTGGACAAAATGGGTCTTTGTTTGGACACACAGGGTCAACGCACCACAGTGTCAGCTGCAGTGTTCTTTTTGGCAGCAAATTTCTATTTTAGTTTTAGTCACAGAATAGTTCTCATTTAGTTTTAGTTACATTTTAGTCACCCGGAATGTTTTAGTCGACTAAATATCAGAAGATTTTAGTCGGCTAAATCTACAGGTGATTGAGTCTTGATGCTGGCCTTGATGCCGTCGTAATGACTGATTTTACGATTGCTGAAAATAGCAGATCTACAAGCTTGTAGATCTGCAATTTTCAGCATGCAACCAAGTGTAAAACGACTTGTGTATTTTACTTCTACTGGATCGCTCGTCCACTAGTCCCTTCCTAACATTTTAGTCTATTTTTTATTTGTTGACAAAATTGACAGTATATTTAGTCTTAGTCATCATGGCTTTGTTTTTATGTAGTTTTTTGGCTTTTATGTAGTTTGTCAGTGAAAAGAAAAGGTAGTTGACGAACATTTTTCATCATAGTATTAGTCGATGAAATCAACACTTCTCAGCAGTCAGGAGAGTATTAGTCGATGAAATCAACACTTCTCAGCAGTCAGGAGAGTATTAGTCGATTAAATCAACACTTCTCAGCAGTCAGTAGAGTATTAGTCGATGAAATCAACACTTCTCAGCAGTCAGGAGAGTATTAGTCGATGAAATAATCAACACTTCTCAGCAGTCAGGAGAGTATTAGTCCATGAAATCAACACTTCTCAGCAGTCAGTAGAGTATTAGTCCATGAAATCAACACTTCTCAGCAGTCAGGAGAGTATTAGTCGATTAAATCAACACTTCTCAGCAGTCAGGAGAGTATTAGTCGATGAAATCAACACTTCTCAGCAGTCAGGAGAGTATTAGTCGATGAAATCAACACTCCACAGGAGGAGTTAGGCTATGTACTGTATGTGTGGTGGTGACGCCCACCCTCTCTGTGAGGGGGGAGAGAGGGGGGGGTTCCCAATTCCCCGACAAGGGTGCATGCGATCCGCGAGGTCGGATTAATGTCCGAAAGGGGCTAGGGCCTCAAACACCATTTACAAACCCCAATAGAGAAATAAATAAATAAACTGTCTGCGTCACTCACTCATGCACTCTCTCTCTCCCTCTCTCTCTGGGGGGAACGAGTTAACAGTTTAGATTCTTAGATTTATTTGTGTTTATTTTTCCTTGGGAATCTGTTGGCTTTATTCAAAACAGACAGCAAGAAAGCAGAGGGAGACAGGGATACACAAGAGGGTATACGGCCGCTCTTGTGGGATTTCGTTCCAAGTCCAGCTGGGGTGGGTTGGGGGGTGGGGTAGCTTTCAAACTGAGGCAGCATCTTAACCCATTTTGGGTGGGAAGTTGGGAACCCCTTTTAGTGTTTTAACTTTTAAGCATTATGTTATACTTTAGCTATTGAACAATAGCAGATCCACAAGCTTATAGCGTGGCACCGAGTGCCGCGCTATAAGCTTGTAGGTCTGCTATTTTTGAAAAATCTTGAAAATGTAGTGCAAATCTTTGAATATATATTCTTTCAGAGCGAACCTTCTTAACTCAAATCTTTGCTTCTGGGGGAGGTCCCCCAACAACAACAATTTTCAGATGGGGGTCGGCGGCCAATTACATATAATCTTGCGGGTCCTTGACATGAAAATGTTTGAGAATGTCTGACACAGAAACATAGGGTTTTTCAGAAAACTGTCAGGATTTAGATTAGAAGCCATTTTGTAGAATCGTCCTCAGGTCTAAATGGGATAAGTTAACCTCCCCGTGCTGCGCTCCCCCCCCCCCCCGTACCGTAGCAACCTCTCCTTCACCCGGGCTGTATTCAGCTGTAGCGCTGTGCGTGGAGAACAGGAGGTGACAGCGGGCCGTCCCTTTGGGACAACGAACGCGGGCCACTTGCATTCTGTCTGTTGTCACTTTGGCCATGAAAGGGAGGAGGCCAGGAGGAGCATGGTACAATGCTTCGGGGCAGGAGGGGGGGGGGGGGGGGGGGGGTTCTGGAAGGGATAGGGGAAGACTTGGGGGCCCCCGAAAGACGCTTCAGCCCAACCTCCTCGCCTTTCTGCTTTGTAGACTGTGTAGAGCGGTACTCGCAAGCATCAGTGTGTGTGTGTGTGTGTGTGTGTGTGTGTGTGTGTGTCAATAATCATGACCCTCACTGTCTACACCATGGACAGCATCAGACCATAGACTAGAGTCTATGTCTCATATATTTTAAACGGCTGTAATATTTACAAAGGACTGTAATAGCCAGGCATGACAGAATTCTTAACATTATTGCCAAAGATGTGTCGCCTATGTTTGATTCATCTGTTGTGTTTCACAAAACCTTGTGTGAAACCAGAAATGAAGCCAATGAAGTTGGCTGTGCTTTTAGAGGAACATTTCCTTACTAAACAAGTAAAATATCAACAATTAGTACAGGCCATTATAAAACTACTCACGTGCATCAGGCTGTAGTAGGACTGTTTGCCCGTGTAGAAGAGGAAGTGGAAGGGCCGGCCGTCCGCTCCCCACTGCACCGCTGGAACGCCACAGAGAGAGAAGAAGCACAGTTGAGCCAAAACAGAATGAAAATACCTCAGTGATGTATCCCAAGGTCATCGGGGTTTCGGGTCTCGCGAACATCATACACCTCATTCGGGTGACCCAGCCGGGGTGATCAAGTCCCGACTTTACGTCCCAGTAGCTACCCTCGATCAGACCCACTAGGGAAAGACTAGGGCCACAGAATCCGTTGGAACCACTCCGGAACTACTCTGCCGGGACTGAGAGGTATTTTGTTTTTGTGCCAAACTAATGCTTGGAATGGATTCAGAATCATGGAAACCCTCTAGGTTGACACGTCACATGCTACTTAAAATATGATAAAATGTAGAAAATATTTGCCTTATATATAGATGTCAACGGTGGCCATACTTTACAGGCCATTTTCAAAACTTTCCCCTCAGACAATTCCAGGCAACTTTTTTTTTGTTATTCAGGACATATTGAAGATACAAGTTTGTTTTTTTGCAATTTGTTTGAGGTCAAATAACGTTGTTACTGGAGAGGTATGCGCATGCATAAAGTGAACGGCAAATCGAGTGGCAAATTGAGTTTAACATTGTTTAACGTCGTTTAATGCAATCAGATGGATTTGGATGCATGGGCTGTCAAGGCCAGAAAGTAGTTTTTTTCCACACGGTAGGCGTTCCCGCATAACTTACGGGTTTGATGATGATGTCACGCGCATAACCCTCTATATATAAAGTCACAATACCAACTTTGATGAGGTAGTATTGCTTGGTTTTAAAAAAAAGGTTTTCTTCATTTCCTTAAGAATTTATATTTTTAATTTCCTGAAAATGTAAATTTGGGGGTTCTGCCCAACAGTGAAGATGTGTTAATGTATAGGCTTTTTTTCCCCTTTTTTTCAAATCAATCAAAAGCTTTGTCCGTGGTGCAAAGATCACGTACCTCTCTGCTTTGGGAATATCTCGTCTGGATGCTGAGAAGGACAGAAAGAACACAACGGGAAATGTCTCTCAGAACAGTTAAAGTCAAGATCAATACATTGTAATGCATGTGCCAATAAGCTGGCGTGCGTGCGTGCATGCGTGCGTGCGTGCGTGCGTGCGTGCGTGCGTGCGTGCGTGCGTGCGTGCGTGCGTGCAGCTTACCTTCATTACAGGCCTGGCCCTCTTTTGAAACAAGCTGGAAGGAAATAGGTAGGCGATGGACCTCTGGGGAGGAGAGAGAATTACACATTATTTAAAATAAGAACAAAATAAATAGAACAATCTCAAGGTGGACTGCACAAAAAGCATTTGTTTTCTTTTCTTTCAGGGACTTTGTCAAATTCAAACATTTTAGTTTACACAAGTGTGAGTATACCTATAAGTCTAACCAGTAACCACAGACCTGAGGCCGATTTAAAAAAAAAAAAGAATGCTTCTAAATAATTCTTCTGAAAAACCTATGTTTCTATGTCAGTGATGCTCAACCTTCTTCATGTAAAGGACCCAACAAAATTATCTGTATTATCCCCATCTCAAAATATGTTGTTCCAGGAACCTCCCAGAAGCAAAGATTTAAGTTAAAAACATTCGCTCTGAAAGAAAGATTTGCGCTACACTTTCACGATATTTCAAAAATAGCAGATCTGCAAGCTCGATCAATATCTGACGATATCTGCCATTTTCTCGTAATGTTCAACCCTCCACTCACCCCCCCTATTTTCAGCAAGTGTAAATTATACCATTACGACGACATAAAGGCCCGCCAAAATACATTTTAGTCGGCTAAATCAACTGTAGAATAAACTAGACTAAAATCTTATGACAATCTTTAGTCGACTAAAACTAGACTCTAAAATGTGACTAAAACTAAATGAAAACTATTCCAAGAGGCTACGACTAAAACTAAAATACAAAATTTGCTGCCATAAACAACACTGGTGCAGAGTTCACACAGAGGGCAGGGCAGAGTTAACACTCCGATTGCCCGGAGTTATTTAATCCATTAAATCATAGCGCCCAGCAATTTATAGTAGCGGAGCACTTTTACCGACGGACCGGATGTTATCCCGGATGTGGCTGGAGCAGCTAAATGTAGCCAAAACACAGGTATGATTAAATCTATCGCGACTAGCGATCGACAACAACGGGAGGTAATCTACCACTAGCGACTGGTGTTATACTGGACAGCGGTGGGCCGTCTAACACATGATCTTTTCTTAGAATTGGACGGGATGATTTAGATCGCGAGTCATTAACATTTTAAGATTTTTGTTCTCGTAAACAGGGGGGGAACATTTTCGATGACGTCCCACTGTTACGCAACATTGAGTATTGCGCAACAGGCGCTCCTAGGCTGTGGAGCGATGCGATCCGTTTTCACATCAATAAACTTCGTCTTTTGGATAAAACTTAGAAATAGAAAAGGACGGTGAACTTCGTCCTGGGTGATTGGGGTGTTAAGAGGAGAGAGAGATGGCTCACAGGAAGGGAACAGCACGCAACGCAACGGCAGGCTTCTGGCTGTTGGATGCCATGACACTGAACAGAGAGAGAGAGACCATGACACTGAACAGAGAGAGAGAGACCATGACACTGAACAGAGAGAGAGAGACCATGACACTGAACAGAGAGAGAGAGGACAGGCTGCCTTCTGCAGCCACCGGTTCACTGAGAGTTCAACAGACCGTCCTTGTCAACAGGAAACCTCAGATGTCCACAAACAACACTGTGACTTGTCAGGCAATGGCGAGGAGGGGGGAGGGGGTGGGGGTGTGTCAGGGAGATGTGGGGGGGATAACCTGTTTTCCCAATGGTATTATTTTGGTGCAATACTTATAGTATTGCTCAGACACACTTACTGTACACACTTTCACTTTCAACACACTTTCAAAATGTTTCAGAAAGAGGTACTCTCTAGGCCCTAGAGAGTACCTCTTTCTGAAAGTCTAGGGCTTTAAGCAACTGATTGATTGATTGATTGAAATATGTATTAACAGTTTGCAGAATTACAGTGCATTTCAAGCACAAACTCAATACAAAGGCTGTTAACTGTGAGTGGACGACCCAATTAAGCATTACACTTGTTTACAAGAGGGTCCACCATGTTCAATTCCCTAGTCGACAATTCAACTAGTCGACTAGTAAATCCACTAGTCGACCTTGTTGGTACTAGTTGATGAGAAGAGGCAGAGGAAGTGTAGCGCCCTGGATTACATTAGATAATTGACACTGGGTGAAAAACAAATGCGTTACAAAATCGTGGGATAAAAAAGTTTAAAAAAGTAGCTACTTTTGCTACTCTTGTACTTGTGCTGTATTGAAGTAGTAGGATATATAAGTATATAAAAAAAACTATAACGTAAAAATTATGGAGATACAAGCCAAGGTTTCTGCCTGTCAGCGACTCAACTGCACGTGTGTGTGCGTGCGTGTCGTGAACTCTCTCTCATTAGTGAGGGAGCAGGTGCTGCCTTCATGGACGGAGCGGAGGTTTCAACTTTTAAGGTTGTCGAGACAACAAGGAGTGGAGGTGACAGGATGGATGAGGGAGAGGTGTGTGTGTGTGTGTGTGTGTGTGTGTGTGTGTGTGTGTGTGTGTGTGTGTGTGTGTGTGTGTGTGTGTGTGTGTGTGTAACTTGTGTACAGGCATGTCAGCAAGTGAGACAGCGAGAGAGAGAGAGAGAGAGGTTAGTTGAGAAGAAGACCGCTAAGAGGTGAACAGATGAGGTAACACCTGTTCCTTTGCACAATCTGCTAGAGAGAGAGACCCAGGGGACAATGTGACAGAGAGAGAGAGAGAGAGAGAGAGAGAGAGGAAAAAGAAAAGAAAAGTGAAGTGAAGAGACAGCAGAAGAGAAACAGAGACAACAACACATAGCAGGGAATGGACAGAAAGTCTGGTGAAAAGAGGAGACACCTTTTAAAAATCGATCTAAAGGGCGTTTCAAACGTGAAGCGAGGAACGCAGGCGTTGTTGCCTGGATCAATGACAGGTCTGCTCAAGAGGGGCGTGACAACGCAAGCGTAAAAAAACCCACTATCCAAGTCTGGTGAGTCGTGGGCGTGTGCACGTAACGAGCACCCGGGCAACAAATTCACGGGGCCGCGCTCACATAAATACACTTGCGTTGTCGCACCGCGACTTCTCCGAGCAAAAACGCAGGTCTCATTGAAAATGAACTATAGGCGCGTTTTATCGCTCCCCGTTTGCAAGGCCCTTAAGGCCCAAATCAATGCAACTATAGTCACAACTTTCCTACAAAAATCACGACCGTACGTTCTCAGTGAATGAGCGGCTGCCGACCGGAAGCGCACCGGACCGGCGACACAAACCGAACGCGGAAGTGTTGGCTGCATATATAACCCATTGTGTGACAGAAATGATGTTCCCAGAATCCCAACCCATGGCACTTCTGAGCTCGATTAATCTTTACTTCAAAACCAGCGGTTCAACGTCACTCTCTGACAGATTAGTTGTATTTAAATAATTCAATGGGTTCCTGGGAGTTCTCCATCAGCCAGTTAATTGGGCCTGCTGTCATGGCTGAGGAGCTTGGACTCAAACCAGGTTGGCACTGGGCTGGGCGCGCATTTTTTGGGGGGCATCATGTGCCCCGTTCTCTCTCTCTCTGTCTGCACCCCTCCCGGGTCCCACTCGCCGACCGTGTCCAAACATCCGAGGACGGGTGGCTGCTTAGCTAGCCGATGATGCAGACATCACGTCAGCTCAGCTTACACAGCCTGCCGTTAACAACTCTTTTCATTACATCCGAGAAGTGGAGCAACGTGAGGAAGCAGGCCAGAGAGTGGAGGGAAATCAAGTCTAAATGATTAGAGAAATGGGGGTTAATCGTTTGCTGAGAACTGTGTGTGCATGTGCTGCGCAGCAGTGCCCCAGCACCGAAAAATCCCCCCCGATATACAAGCTCACGCAGCGCTGCGCTGTGACGCTTTGTGAATTTGTAGATCCGGGAATGTTCGGTATATAGATATACGTAATCAAGCCCCTTGTGAAGGGCGTCGCTAATATCCCTGACACAGCACATTACCCAGTGCTGGCCCCTCCTGGCCACTGCCGGTGGATACGCGACTTAATGACAACAGCTGACAGCGCAGGCAGGCAGGCGGGCCAGGAGCACAGCCGGCACCACCAACACATCAGCTGGAATGCTGGGAGAATTATCTGGGGTCCAGTGGCTGTCTAACACGCTTTAACTGCACAAGGCATTCAGTCTCTGTCTCATTAGGGGCGAATAATGGCAGATTAACGGAGAGGCAAGAAGTTTTGGCTGTCGGTGAAAAGACATCAAAATGGATTATTTAAAATGCTTTCTTTATGGCCTCATTAAGCCTCCTGAATGGCGCATGCTAAATAGGAATGCTCATTCCAAATGGAAATGTGAACAGCCACTGATGGGAGCGACGGTAGAACAGGATGAACCAAATATGAATTTATAACGTAGAAGAACATGCCTGGCTGTAGTGAGGGTGGGTCCGAAGTTCAAAGGAAAAGAGAAAGGAGAAATATTGAATTCATTCATTCATAATATACATTTATTATATTATATATTGAGGCCACCTGATGTGGCAGAAGTTTCTTGAAGGCCAAAACTGCACCAATGACTCGCCCCGCAACTCCTTGCAACCAAACGTTTGCGAGTAGTTGCATGCAACCGTTAGTGCTGCCAGAATTGGCCAAAAATGACATTGGAATATTCCTTTTAAAACACCACATGGATTCAAACGAATTTCGAATTATTTCGAATGTCGAATGGATATGATTTTAATATGAATATTATTCGAATATTGCAGCCTAATATGCTATAAACTTTTCTCTTTCTTTATCTATATGGTCCGGTCCTGTATGGGCCGCGGTTGGTGCTGAGAAATGCGCTCTCGAGATCAAATGAATGATTCATAATTATCTTAATAGCCTAATTGTTGTATAATGTTTTAGTTTGTGGCACAGAGTCTCGCCAGAACTCACAGCAATTGTATTGTTATTCTTTTAATTCAAATCTTAATTTTATAAATTTGATTATTCTTTTATTTTTTACTCGAATATACATTTGAATATGGAATATGTGACAATAAACTGTGTTGTTGCAAGGAGTTGCATTGGTGTGACCTTAAAACTGTTTTGTTTGTTGTGTGAGAGAAACAAATTTGGTTCCATTTGTACCCGATCTGAGTTACAGACCCATAAGGGTCCATTTGGTTCCTAACTATCATTTAGCTGGGGACCCCCTGGAACTCCCTCAAGGACCCCACTTTCTACAGAGGGCACAGCAAATCCCATCCAGCCTCTCAGAAATAGCATTTTGTCTCATTGTATTAAATCGTAGCCTCGATGTATTTTAGTTTTCCTTCAAAAATCCACTTCTGGGGTTTCAGTGAAGTAATCATATGGAAAATAATTATATTAATTTTATATATAGCAAGCTCTTCTTAGAAAACTTGATATATTAACCTAATATACTGCAAGAACCTGCACGCTAGTTCTGAGAAGAAAAGGTGTGTGTGCGTGCGTGTGTGCGTGCGTGCGTGCTAGGGATGCTCCGATCAGGTTTTTTGGGACCGATACCGATCACCGATTGTTTTTCTCATGATCGGCCGATACCGATCTTGTGAAATGTTGCAAATTGTAATATTTCCAAAATGATTATATGTCAAAACCCACGTCAAAACTGTTCCTGTGTGTGTGGGGAGGATGAGGAGAATGTTTAGGCCTGTCACAAAGATGCAAAATGATGTTATATTATATATCTGATTGACATTTATACCACTTAAATGGTGTAAAAGATCAGTTTCTCCAGATAGGGTAAATGCCGATTACAGATCAGAGTGAATATCGGCCGATATGGCCGATCACCGATCGCTGGCCGATTATCGGAGCATCTCTAGTGCGTGCCTCCCTCTCTCTCTCTCTTACGTCAATGTCCTTTTGCGTGAAGTTCTCTGGGTCTTCTCCCATCATGTTGGCCAGGTGGCGTTTCCCAACGTTATATTCCTCCACTTGCTTCTGGACAAACTCCATCGT
>NC_136803.1:22268460-22330960 GCF_951216825.1 Electrona antarctica | reverse complement strand
AATGTGTCGCAAATTTGCAATATTCTTTTAGAGCGAACATTTTTACCTCAAATATTTGCTTCTGTGGTGCGGTCCCTGGAACAACATATTTTCAGATGGGGGTCGGAGGCCAAATACATATAATGTTTGGGGTCCTTGACATGAAATAGTTTGAGCACCTGCACTGACATAGAAACATTTCTATCGATTTAGAAGGTATTTGTAGAATCGACCTCAGGACTAAATGGCTTAAAGAAGCAACATGCACTAGATTGGCCATGCTGTTGTTCAATGTGGAGACTGAGGTGATTCTGCATGGTGGAATAAAAGATGTGCGTCCGCCATCCAGCCTGCATGCCTTTGTTTCTAATCTGCACACATAGCGCGTCAGGTGACTCGACAAAAAAAGGTCAAAACATTGAAATACACTCTCACCCATTTGGTCAAATATAAAATAGTGTGTTTGTTACTGCATGGCTGACACTCTGGGGCGGGGGAGGCCGCAAGGAATAGGCCAAAAAAAACGGCATTACAAAAAGCAACAATTCCGCGCACAGGTGTGTGCATGTTCAGAGGGGCCCTTCGAGCTTCAGTGTCCAGGGAGCCTCAGTTGTGCTAATCCAGCCATGCTACTAAAAGTCTTGTGAATCTTTGTCATATTCAATCTTACTCCATTGTTCCATCTAATGCCATGCATTGTGTCGATCCAAACCTCAGCATCTGCTCTTGGCAAAACAAATCAAAACAAAACAAAAGACTGGAAAATAAGCTGGGACAACGTGTATTCAACTGCAACAGATGCCACATTTGGAGAGTGTGCTGTAGTCTGCCTGCTTGTTCTGAGACAATCTTGGAATATTGTATCTTGTTATTAGAAAATGTATTTTTGATTGTTCCTCTCAGACAATGTGATGATACACACAGCAAAATCATCAATACAAATTTAACTCTGATGTTTATATGGCTTCATGATTGGTGTTTTGGGTCCAGATTTATCCTTTGATGATTGATTGAATTGTTTTGATGGATCTGGACCCAGGTGTCTCATTTAGGGAAGACAACTTAATGTTAGACTTTAGTTCTAAACAGTTATTCATGCTATATTAATGTGAATTGTGGTTCCAATATACCACAGTTTCTTAACAGTATGCAGAATGGGTATACATTTCAAACGAAAGCACAACTCGATACAAAAACAGTATACTGTGGACGACACCATAAACTGCATTTACACTTGTTTACAACAGGGTCCCCATTTTCAATTAATCAGAGCTGTCTATAACCTCCTTTAACACACGCCTCAAAAACAATTCCACAGGCCGCCAAATCGCCAATCTGCACACGTTTGGGGTGGCCTGTTAAAACTTGTGACCTTTGTTTGTGTCTGCCCAGCAAGCACGGTCAGGACCTGGACGAATTAGTGACGTCTTGATTGGGGCCAAATCAAGTCAAACCAAGACTAGTCAGATCTGGCCCCCAATATCACCTGATTTCAACCAACATAAATTCTGCCCATGCACTAAGGCCTCACTCACACCTTTAAAACATTGATGCATGCTTGTATGAATGTTGTAAGTGTCATGGCCGCCCCAATGCATTTCCAATGGAAGTCACATGGTTTGATACAACATTTTGGACTACAAGCTGTTGTATGGCTTTCGGCTGTGTTTCGACTGCACCCCTCCCCCTCATACAACACAAATGTTGTGTCAAACCATGTGACTCCCATTGGAAATACATTGGGGCAAGATGTATCACACCCTTTGTATACAACAAGCATACATCAATCTGTTGCGACCGTGTGAGTCGCCCCTAAGACGGCGTCTCTGGATGAATCAGAGAGAGTCTGATCGAGGCCAGATCAACTAAAGTCATATCATAACTAGTCAGATCTGGCCCAATAAGCTATATTAAACTATATTAAACTGGTGAAGACGTCCTGGAAATGACGTAAAGATCATCCACATATGGGCTGTGATCTGGCCTAGTCCTGAACGTCACCGGAGGATGTCATCATGACGTCATTTGGCTTGCTGGGTGGCCTTGCTAGACATTGGTTATGAGTATATGACTAACAATCAATCAACTATACATCTCATGGAATGTAGATCCCATTCTCAACAACCACAGTTAAGCGTCGCAAAGGGTATACATGCATTCAATCATACACAGGTATAGACATAGTTTATTATGTCAATCTCGCTTTTAAATTGTGAAAATAGCCAATCTAATGTCAATGTTTAGCTTTTCTTCTTGTCATGTTATTAATCTTGTGTTTTAATTTGATTGTTTTTATTACCTTAATTGTTGTCCACTCTGTACAGCACTTTGTTTTGAAAAGTGCTTTATAAATAAAAATGTACTTATACTTACACAAAAACATATTTACTCACCACCCGTTAAAAACAGGTCCCCACCCCCAGAATAGGTCACAGGCCGGCCTATACTGTATATGTTTGGGAAAACACTAGTGGCGACGGCATACACACACACATACAGTAGACGCAGCATTGCCCTGTGCTTACAGATCAATGCGGTGTGTGTCTTCACTTATATTACTTTGATAGAGTTGGTGCAGGAACGGAGGGAAATTAATCAAAGTGAAGGAGGCACAGGCTCCGGGGCGCGTGCCAGTCGATACAGCCGTGTGGATAATTCGCCCTCGAGGAGCAACCATGTGGCGTTGTCGGGGCAAGATGATAAACAGTGTTTGCCCCCGCGCTTTAGCCACGAGCGTGCTCCGGCTGCACCAAGAAAAATAGCTTCGACCCGTGGTCTCTAATTCATAGTGGGGGGTGAGCGCCGGGGACATTAATCATCGTTCCGGCGTAGTCCGTCTCTGACAGCTGCGAGCTGCATGCGTAGGAGTGGAGATATTCCTCCAGAGCTCTGGGTGGACATCCATGTTGCGCTATGGTTCTCAAGCATGTTTTTTTTTTTTATATAATTTTAATAATTTTTATCCCACGATTTTGTAACCCATTTTTCACCCCTGTGTCAATTATCTAATGTGATCCTGGGCTCTATTACACACCCTCCGCCAACCTGGGGAGAGCAACGGACTTGAACTCATGCTTCCTTCATGCATGAGTGTCCAAGTTGCTCCTTTACACCTGACAGGGGGGAGTTTCCCTGGTTGAACGTAGCGCGTGGAAGGAACACGTTATTCCGACCAGTTCCTTTCCCCTCCATCAGGCACCCCGGCTGGCCAGGGGGAGGCAGTTTAGAGACCAGGATTATTGCATGTTTTTTGTGAGGGTACCAACCCTAGGGGACACGGGGAGAACATGCAAATTCCACACAGAAAGGTTCTCAAGCTTCTTCATGTCAAGGACCCCCAAATCATACATTTATTTATTAGCACACGGACCTTTGAAAAGATATGCCATGGGAACCCCCATAAAAGAGAAGATTTATTTTATTCCAGCAGGCAGCAGTGATTCTCAACCATGCAATATCAAGGACCCCCACAGTTTGACATGCATTATAGGCCTTCGACCCTTTATTGGCATTTCTATCTCTGGGACCCCAATTTATTATATATTGTAAAATGCAGTTTAACTCTGAGAGTGTACAAATGGAACCAAATGGACCCGTTAGGGTCCAGACCATTTGTACACCCATATAAGGGTCCATTGGTTCCTAATAACTATCTATCATTTAGCTGGGACGGGACCCCTTGAAACTCCCTCAAGGACCCCTGGGGGTTCCCAGACCCCACTTTGAGAACCACCATTACATCACCTAATCATATAGCAACATGAGTTAGACTTTAATATAATTAGCGCCCCTCACTTCACATGGGTGTGATTTTCTTTTCTAACGTCGGGCTGCGTACACATTCTCTATTCTGGGGCAAACCGTCAGCAAAAATAGAAGATC
This sequence comes from Electrona antarctica, assembly GCF_951216825.1. Lineage (NCBI taxonomy): Eukaryota > Metazoa > Chordata > Actinopteri > Myctophiformes > Myctophidae > Electrona > Electrona antarctica. Next base: position 22,327,099 of record NC_136803.1, on the reverse strand, counting down.
TACAAGCTCACCACACGGTGGGACCCTATGGTGGTCCCCAAACCCGACGTTGAGAAGCAGTTGACTCATTAAGGACCCCCAAAATGATACTCATTAGCCTGCAGACCCCGCATTTGAAGATTTATGCATGCAAGGACCCCCCATAAGAGAAGATTTTTACCTCTCTAGCAGTGATTTTCAACCATTTTCATTTCAAGGGCCCCCCAGTTTGACCTGAATTAGAGGCTACGGTCCCTCATTAACTGTCAGAGTTACAGAACCATAAGGGTCCATTTGGTTATTCCAAACTATATAATTTACCTGCATGCATGGTAAATGCCCCTCAAGGACCCCCCCCCCCCCCCCCCCCCCCCTCCTCCGGACCCCACCTTGGGAACCACTGGACTATACACCTTGTTGCCGCCAGTCAAGGGTTGGCTCTCATCCAGCTGTCCATATGGGCCCACAGAGGCATTCCACAAAACATTCATCTTGGGGGGGGGGGGGGGGGGGGGGTAAGGAACGCCGTTCACAATAGGTCAATTTGACCTTCAGTCAATTTGATCCACATTGACTGACATCTCTTAATTGTATACGGATACAACACAGATGAAGCAACAAATAACGGGGGGGGGAAGGGGGGGGGGGGGGGGATGTTTGGGGTGGGGGGGGGGGGTTGTATTTCAACATGGCGCCTTGCCAAGCGGGCCTCTTCTTCTTTCTCTTCTTTGCAGGGAGGGGATGGATGAAGTGGCGTTGAATTGGGGGGGGGGGGGGGGGGGGGTCGGCTTATAATACCATGAGCGAGCGATGCTCGACTAGAGGCTTCGCTCCAGTCGTCATTTCTCATGGTGCTTTAGTTTACGCCGATTCCCCCTAATATCCTTATAGCACCGAGGAGGCGCGCGAGGAGAGGGATAAGCCTGTCGTTGCCGAAGAAAAAAAAACCCTCGGCTGTCATGCAGCCCACAAACTCGAAAAGAATCCATTATGGCTTTCTCAGCAAAACATGGGGCTCAAAGGGCCGGTTTTGCTCAAGCTCATTTGCTCCGTTAAGGCTTATTTATTTACCCTTTAGCTCGTGGGACGAGATCTCCTCTATATGTGTCACAATGCAGCACACAGCTGGGTTTAGGACAAATGCCATATTCACAGAGATCTGCTTTAATATGTATCCCTCGAGTCATGGTGGGCGCATTATTTCATGAAGGCTTCCCCAATGTCTCTTGTGTTTTCGTATATAGGCAGTAATGGATGCGGAGGGGATGTTTCAATTAACAAAAAAAAAACAAAAAACGAATGGAGCTCATAGCTGAAGTTCAGGAGCAGGCCCACAACTCCAACGCAGCTACCTCCACCTCCTATCAAGCCACCTCCAATCGGGTCACCTCCACCTGTGTATATAATAAAACCCGTGTGAACTGAGTGGTGTAAGGTCTGACGTAATTAAATCATGTCTGACGTAATGAAATCACACCCGGGTTACCTGGCTTTGTTTCTGCAGAAAAAATGAGCATGGTTGCTATGTTCACCCTGTTCACCCGGGTGTGATTTCATTACGTCATTACAACAGGGTGAACATAGCAACCATGCTCATTTTTTCTGCACAAAAAAGCCAGTTGTAGGAGTGGTTTACACCACTCAAAAACCCATCCAACCCACGGTTCTCCCTCTGTTCTCGCTTTCGTCATCCCTCCCTCCCACCCTAATTCTCATCCTACTCCCAGTAACATCTCCTTTAACAGGTCCCAAAGGGGGGTTCGTTGTGCCCGGGAGCACGGCGGATCCCCGAAGCCTCCGCACCTCGGCTTAAATTACCCGATGTCCAGCTGGACGGCCAGACGACCCGTCGCGGGTCATCTTTGTTCTGTCTCGTTCCTTCATCGTGTCATGCATCTTTCGTTAATACAATCTGTTAAATGTCCTCATTGGTGGTGTGGTCCTTGATAGTGAATTGTCAAAGTGTGCCAAAGTGGAGAAAGAAAAACATGGTGGTGGTATAAGAAATGATTGGATTAAAAAAAACAATGAATCATTAAAGGGGCATTCCACTCATTTTCAACATTTTACTATGCCATTAATGTACCTTAGAGCTGTTGTGTGGAAATAATAAAAAAAGTTCCCCCATTCTGTGTTTCCTAGAACTGTAATTATGAAAAAAATCATTAACATGGTGAAACACATCTTGATGATGTCACTTTAATTGCCCGGAACTATTTAATCCATTACATTCATGCGCCCAGTCGATTTATAAACACGGACGCCTTTTCCGGACGTATCGGCCGGAAGTTCATGATGTTGTGTAGCAGCTAACAATAGCCACAGCACTGTAGAGTCGATCGACAACAACGGGAGACAAGAATAAATCTATCGAGACTAGCGACTGGACCGCAGAGCGCCGTCTAACACAGGATCTTTTTTCAGAAAAAGACGGGATGATTTAGATCGCGATTTATGAATGTTTTGAGATTTTCGTTTTCATCAGCTAAACAGAGGAGGGAGTTTTTCGATGACGTCTCACTCTTGCGCGTCACGAGGAGAGCCCAGGAGGCTCGCCTGCATGGGCTATACAGCCATGCGATCTGTTCTCGTATCAATAAACTTCGTCTTTTGGACAATACTTCGTCCTGGGCGACGGGCGTTACTAATAGAAAGGACAAAGAACTTCGTCCTGGGCGTTCGGAGTGAGCTCTAAGGTATATTAATGACATAGTAAAATGTTGAAAATGGGTGGTTTTCCCCTTTAATCTTGGCCCCCAAAACAAAGCTCTGATTGCGAGAAAACCTCACCGAATGATCACGTCGTAGCCAACCTGCTGCTGCAGGAAGTAGCCAACCTGCAGTGTTGTTTTTGGCAGCAAAATTATAGCGCCTTTTATCCAAGGCGCTTTACATAGATTACATTACATTCACCTGTTCACACACACATACACCGATGGCAGCAGAAACCACACAAGGCACCAACCAGCAATTCAGGAGCAATTAGGGGTTCAGTGTCTTGCTCAAGGACACTTCGACACTAACTCTGGAGGAGCCCAGGTTCGAACTGGCAACCTTGCGGTTACCATCCAGCCACTCTACCTCTGAGCCACCGCTGATACACTGATTGCAGATTCAAGGTGGTGCCTTTCGCCCTCAGGCCTTCTGAACATATAATATTGAATGTTTCTGTCCATGGCCGTGTGTATAAGGCAATTTCCCTCAGGACGATGTCGAACGCATCTTGGACCCTTCTCACATCTCCACCTGGTGCTTCCAGGTCTTAACCCATTCTGTGCGGGAATCTCTTTTGGTGTTTTAAGCATTATGTTATACTTTTAGCTATTGAAAAATAGCAGATCTACAAGCTCATAGCGCGGCACCGAGTGCCGAGCTTGTAGATCTGCTATTTCTGAGAAATCGTGAAATCGTGTGGCGCAAATCTTTGAATATATTTTCTTTCAGAGCGAACGTTTTTAACGTACTGCCACCCCCAGAAGCAAAGAAGCAAAGTTCCAGGTCCCTGGAACAGCAGATGGGGGTCGGCGGCCGATTACATGTATTGTTGGGGGTCCTTGACATGAAAATGTTTGAGAACGACTGACATAGAGCCATATATAGGGTTTTTCAGAAAACTGTCATGATTTAGAAGACATTTTGTAGAATCGCGGTCTCAGTCGAAATGGGTTAAATGGACCTATTTGATTCACCGTGGAATCGATCGATCCTTCAACAATCAACATTCCAAACACTTTCCTCAAGATGTGTGTGTAATATTTAGTTAGGCCACCTGTACACTGCTGCTGCTATGTTTTAAGTGAACTGTGTGTCAAAATACAAAATAATAAAAAAGGAACACCAACAACGAACAATCAACAAAACACTATAGCCCATGCATGAATATGAGCGACAACAACCACCGTAAGACTACGCCACCCTTATGTGGATGCAAACCCAGGGCTTTTTGTTATGGGTAATAGGCATACCATAGCTACACACCCCCAGGCATCAACACCCCCTCCTCTCTCTCTCTCTCTCTCTCTCACACACACACACACACACACACACACACACACACACACACACACACACACACACACACACACACACACACACAGTCACACACACACACGCACACACACACACACACACACACACACACACACACACACACACACACACGACACACGCACACACACGCTCGCTCGCGCATCACTCCAATTCGTCTCTTTTTTTATTCAGGGGACAAGCATATGTACCCAAGCCAACAAGTCTGATTGGCTTCTTATCTTTGGGGAATGGAGTCGGTGATTGGAAAAGGCAGCCGGGGGATATGAGTGGGCCACGTACGGCGTCCCCCAACCCCAGCAGGAGAGCAGTGGTGAGGGTGGGGTGGGGTGGGGCGGGGGGGTTGGGGTGGGGTGGGGGGACGGGGGCGTATGTGTGGACCAGGGGCACTGTAACCCAGACCCAAAGAAAAGAACCTGGCAGAATGCACATACTAACAATATTAACACATGGGTCTTTATTATGTTTTCTATGTGTGTGTGTGTGTGTGTGTGTGTGTGTGTGTGTGTGTGTGTGTGGTAATATGCGTAGGGCAACTAAATGGTCAGCGACGGCGCCGCACATGCAGGTATAGACAGCTCTGACATCTGTCTGTCTGTCTGTCTGTCTGTCTGTCTGTCTGTCTGTCTGTCTTTTTGTTTTCACGCTCTTGTAATCTTAGCAATTTTGATTTTGTCCGAACTAATGTAAGTTGAATACTGACTTTTTAACAAATGTGTATTTGTAATTGTATGTCTACTGTAATGTTTATTAATTCTTATGTGGACCCCAGGAAGACTAGCTGGTTGCTATGGCACCAGCTAATGGGGATCCTTAATAAAAATAAAAATCAAATCAGCTCAGTGACCCCTAGCTCCTTCCTTCCTTCCTTCCTTCCTTCCTTCCTTCCTCCCTTCCTTCCTTCCTTCCTTCCTTCCTTCCTTCCTCCCTCCCTCCCTCCCTCCCTCCCTTCCTTCCTTCCTTCCTTCCTTCCTTCCTTCCTTCCTTCCTTCCAGAACTGTCAGCCTATAGGATCACGGCCTGCATCGCCAGCACTTTCACTCCTCAGTTCTGTGTCTCTATCCCGTACAGCTCGTGCTCTGACTAGCTCATGCAGGCTGACCAACCACATACACAGAGAGCTCTGTCTGTCCTCACCCAAAAACATTTTGCTGCTGAATCGACATGCTCAGTCAGGTGAACGCTGAAGCACTGAGAAAACTGTTGCGCCTTTCCAAACTTGACTACGGTAGCGGTGGTCTCAAAAACATAAGGGAAACTTTGACAGGAAAAGACTCGCTCACCGTATATAAAATAGAAGTAAAACTCCTTAAACTGAGACTTAGAAAAATATTTGCTCATAAAGTGCAATTAAAGCAGTGCCATATAGCACTGACAAAGTCTCAGTTTAAGGAGTTTTACTTCTATTTTATATACGGTGAGCGAGTCTTTTCCTGTCAAAGTTTCCCAGTCAGGTGAACGGCCACCATTAACCCATTCTGGGCGACAACACTGTCGCCTAAAAGGACAGCTTCCTTTTCGGCCGATGTCATCTTGGTGTTTCAGGGACCCTATAGTTACACCAACATTGTTCTGGTGTGCAGCAGCAATTTTGTTGCTAGTATTTTTTTTTTTAAATCACACCCGTGTGAAGTGAGGGACGCTAATATATTAACGTCTAACTCATGTTCATTAGGTGATGTAATGGTGATGTAAAACAAACGGTGCAAACACAAAAAATAAAAACGCCATTAACAATAAAGAGACAATATGACGTAAACGACACATTATGACATGAATTTTTCCTTCAAGGTCAATGGCGTTTACAAAACAAATTTTGAACTAAAGACAAACATTAAACCTGCATGTGTCGGCTATTTTTGAGGGGCGCCAGCCCCTATGGCCCCTCAAAAATAGCCGATTTGCTCGTCCACATAATGACGTAAATTCTCCAATCATTGTCAATGGGAATTTACAATGATTGCTGTCTACGTAACATGCTATAAGTCTGTATAAAATGCTATCTAACTCTACATAAAGTGCTATCTAAGGGGCTAGGGCAAGTGCTACGGGCCATGATGGAGTCTGAAGAGGTGGGTTTTCAGACTACGGCGGAAGATTGCAGGGAGTGAGTCTGCAGTTCTGATTGTAATGGGAAGTGCATTACATAGTTTTGGAGCCAGAAGGGAGAAGAGTTTGGACGGAAATCTACACTCGCTGAATATAGCCTACTGTAGGAGATGCTAGCGCCCCTCAAAAATAGACTATTTCCATTTGGCCAAAACGAGGTGTAGACACTAGACTGTCACCACTGGGGAACTTGGATTGTATATAATATCACCCAGCTGTTCCCAGCTGTGGACCTTGCATGGGTTAGCAAATACTTCAGCAATACCATGGGTCAATGCTCCATGTTAACCAGATGCGCTGTCATCACTGACAGCCACACACACACACACACACACACACACACACACACACACACACACACACACACACACACACACACACACACACACACACACACACACACACACACACACACAAACACACACAAAAAAACCTCCGCTGCACTTAATTCCATTCAACTGGCAGATTATCAAGGAAACACACGGCACAGGAGTGGAAATTAAGTCGGCCCAGTAATGGATAGAGACATTCCGCTGAGACACGTGTATTAAGCCATTTAGACCGAGGACGATTCTACAAATGCCTTCTAAATCCTGACAGTTTTCTGGAGAAAAAAAAACAATGTTTCTATGTCAGTTGTTCTCAATATTTCATGTTCAAGGACCCCCAAAAATATATGCAATTGGCCGCCGACCCCCACCTGAAAATATGTTGTTCCAGGGACCCCCAGCCCCCAGAAACAAAGATTTGAGTTAAAAACATTGATTTGCACCACAGTGTCATGATTATTAAAAAAATAGCAGATCTAAAAGCTCGTAGATCTGCTATTTTTCAACAGCTAAAGTATAACATAATGCTTTAAAACACCAAAAGGGGGTTCCCCCGCCCAGAGTGGGTTAAAATAAAAAAAAAGCCAAAGCGCCAGCGATTACCTGCTGGAATCAGCCTTCATCAACATCAGCCTAATTACAAAGCACTTCTGGCAGTGCGTGAAATGAACACAGATTGGGCCTGTGGACACAAACGTCTGCCGATATTAGAGCACACCAGTGTTGTTTTTGGCAGCAGATTTAGATTTTTTAGTTTTAGTCATAGTCTCTTGAATAGTTTTCATTTAGTTCTAGTCACATTTTAGTCACCTGGAATGTTTTAGTCGACTAAATATCATAAGATTTTAGTCGACTAAATCTACAGTTGATTTAGTCGAACAAAATGTATTTTGGCGGGCCTCGATGCCGTCGTAATGACACTTGCTGAAAATTGCTGATCTACAAGCTCGGCTGTTTTCAGCATGCAACCAAGTGTAAAATGACTAATACTGGATCTCTTGTCCACTATAGTCCCTTCCTAACATTTTAGTCTTAGTTTTAGTCATCATAGCTTATTTTTCATTTAGTTTCTATTTAGTTTTCGTCTGTGAAAAAAGGTAGTCGACGAACATTTTTCTTCATAGTTTTAGTCGACGAAAACAACACTGCATGGAATCCGATTTAGATCAGGATTACTGCATGCGTTCAGACTGAGACAGATCTCCTGAAATCAGATTTGAATCGGATTTGAAACCCACCTCTGAATGTATTGGCTCAAATGTTGTACAAATTGGATTCCATGTGACTTGTTTGTGTTTTGACTTATTTAACCCCATTCAGGACAGGAACCCCTTTTGGTGTTTTAAGCATTATGTTATTCTCAGGCTGCAAAAATATATTTTCAGACTGGAATTGGCTGCCATGCATGTGTAAACGACGAGGCAGAGGGCTGATTACACATGAGAAACACCTGTGGATGACATGAATGTTACAGAACCACAACAACTAGAACATGAACATGTACGTAAAACGAAAAAAAAACAAATAAAAGTCCAGCAGTGTGAGCCTGTGAGGCGGTTGGTATAGGATGAGGAAGAGGCGGAGCTATAGGAATAGGAGAGAGGTGAAAGGTCATCCCGTGCGTGGCTCTGCCTATGATGCAGACCACCGATCCTCACATGGAAGCACTTTTGAAGACCCCCACCGCCCCCTGCGCGTACGCACGCACGCACGCACGCCATAGCACGCACGCACACACACACACACACACACACACACACACACACACACACACACACACACACACACACACACACACACAAACACACAAACACACACACTTTCTTCTCTGGTCTCTCAGACATCAAGCTACAGCGGGCCGGGGCAGTATTGGGTTTCCTCTCTGCAGCTCAAGGGGTGGCTTCAGTCCATCCCTGGGATGAAAAGATGACTCTCTTCCTCCCCGGCATCCGACCTCCCCCCCTCCTCCCTCCTCCCCCCCTCCTCCCCCCTCCCCTCCCCTCCATCCACCCTTTTTTTTTTTTTCCTTCTTCTTTTTTTTTTCCTCCCCAGGTGAAGTGAGGGAGTCCCACTAGTAGTGGAAGGAGGAAGGAAACTATTACGGCACTGCAATAGGGGGGGCGGGGGGGGGGGGGGAGTGCACGAAACAGAGGAGGGCCCCTGGGGACACCGCTGGCAGCCGGAGCTGTTTGGGAGAAAAGTGAGTGTGTGTGTGTGTGTGTGGGGGGGGGGGGGGGGGGGGGGGGGGGGGGGGTCGGTACGGGTACGGGAGGACGAAACTTGAGATCCCTGGAAATGGCCTAGAATCACCCAAGAAAAACTTCCGTCTCTGCCCGTCCCGTCAAGAGTCTGCCATAATGGCCTCAGTCTGTGTGTGTGTGCGTGCGTGTGTGTGTGTGTGTGTGTGTGTGTGTGTGTGTGTGTGTGTGTGTGTGTGTGTGTGTGTGTGTGTGTGTGTGTGTGTGTGTGTGTGTGTGTGCGCGTGCCTGCGTGCGTGCGTGCGTGCGCGCGTGTGCGTGCGTGCGTGCGTGTCTTTATTTCTTCAGTTCTTTATTAATTATTTGTTTTGATTCATCACGTCTAGTTTAGCTAGTGTTATAGACATTTTACACTCATTACACATTCAATCAATGGGCAAATACTACATACATGCAGACACACACACGCCGCGCTGCACGCATGAGTACAAAAATACAAGCAATGGTTCAAACATGCACAGTACACGTGCACAGACAGACAGACAGCTAGACAAGCACACGCACGCACGCACGCACGCACGCACGCACGCACGCACGCACGCACGCACGCACGCACGCACGCACGCACGCACGCACGCATTACGCACGCACACACGCACACGCACACGCACACGCACACACACACACACAGAGCCCCATTCATATACTTAGACATAAGGTTACACAGCGACGGAGGGTATACAGAGTCCGATGCAAATGTACCCTGTTGGTATCTTACTATCTGAACTACTCATGTTTCTGTTTTGGCTGCCCCGACACCTACAGCCAGGCTCTGAGACAACGATCAGAACCAGCTGACCCAACACCTACAGCCAGGCTCTCAGACAACCATCAGAACCAGCTGCCCCAACACCTACAGCCAGGCTCTCAAACAACAATCAGAACCAGCTGCCCCAACACCTACAGCCAGGCTCTCAAACAACGATCAGAACCAGCTGCCCCAACACCTACAGCCAGGCTCTCAAACAACCATCAGAACCAGCAGCCCCAACACCTACAGCCAGGCTCTCAGACAACGATCAGAACCAGCTGACCCAACACCTACAGCCAGGCTCTCAGACAACCATCAGAACCAGCTGACCCAACACGTCCTACTGCCAGGCTCTGAGACAACGATCAGAACCAGCTTCCCCAACACCTACAGCCAGACAACCATCAGAACCAGCTGCCCCAACACCTACAGCCAGGCTCTCAGACAGGCGTTGTGGGCTTGTAGATCGGCTATTTTCAGCAAGTGAAAAAAATTACGTCATTACGACGGCATCAAGGCCCGCCAAAATACATTTCGTTCGACTAAATCAACTGTAGATTTAGTCGACTAAAAATCTTATGATATTTAGTCCACTAGTGCCTCCCTAACATTTTAGTCTATAGTTTTTATTTGTTGACGAAATTGTCAGTATATTTAGTCTTAGTTTTAGTCATCATAGCTTAGTTTATATTTAGTTTTAGTCGACGAAATCAAATCAACACTGCTGGTCTGGCCTGCGGTCAGAATTGGAAGGAGGATTTACATAACTGGGTGATTTTTTTCTCGAGTATATCGAAGACGGAATTTTGTGAGGAGAGAGAGGGGGAAATACCAGACATTGATCCTGTGGTGGGCTCTATAGAAAGCAGCTTCATGGTGTTTGCATTTCATTTGGACGGGCCGGGCCGTCTCAAGAGAACAATCAGGGTTCTTATTTCAGAGAGAATAGAGAACGATTTCATCCAAAGTGACGGGGAATTTACAATCATTGTTGCCCACTTGGCCTCACATTCTTTCTGCTTAGGAAACCATGGGTGATTTGAGGACGCAAAAAAATGTAAAAGAGAATTAACCCATTTAGACCCGAGGACGATTCTACAAATGTCTTCTAAATCCTGGCAGTTTTCTGAAAACCCCATGTTTCTATGTCAGTGGTTCTCAAACATTTTCATGTCAAGGACCCCCAAAATTATATGTAATTGGCCCGCCGACCCCCATCTGAAAATATGTTGTTCCAGGGACCTCCAAGCAAAGATTTGAGTTAAAAGCGTTCGCTCTGAAAGAATATATATTCAAAGATTTGCGCCATATTTTCATGATTTTTCAAAAAATAGCAGCTACAAGCTCATAGAGCGGCACTTGGTGCCGCGCTATGAGCTTGTAGATCTCCTATTTTTCAATAGCTAAAGTATAACATAATGCTTAAAACACCAAAATGGGTTAAGAGGGAAATCACTCTAGTCTATAGTGCACAAACAAAACCAACCAACCAAAACAAGACAAACAAGTATTAGTTATTCAAGCTTTTAAAATGCAAACGTGTATATCTCTGGTGTCGGGAGGAAACCTCATAACTCCAAAATGTTCATTTTTCAGGAAATAAAATAAAGCCTTATATATTTTTAAAACAAAGCAATACAGCCTCATCAAAGTTGGTGTTGTAACTTTATATATTGTCAATTCCATGAGAGAGTGAGAGGTGGTGGAGTTAGCTGCTTTAGCAGACATTTTGAGGTTCCAATGGAGGTTTTGTCCAAAGCACGTTTTACTACTTTCCATTGGTTCAATATTTTCGAAACAACACACAGACGTAAAGGGTGTTCAATAGCACTGATTTATGCCAAAAAATGGAGTTATGAGGTTTCCTCCCGATAGCAACAAACACAAGTAGGCTTGCAGGCATATTGGTACCCATGAATTTATTTTCGTTTGGCTCAAAAATGAAAGCCTGCATGGGGGGAACGAGACACATATGTCATGGTCTAGGAGTGGGAGTGAACTACAGTGCAGACGGGGCGTACGTCGCTCGAAATATGGCGACGTCAGTTTTCTCTGCTGTTTTCTACCAGGTGGGGGCAGAGGGAGGCAGAGGGGGGCAGAGGGGGGCAGAGGGAGGTGGGCGATCAAGTAATGGCTGTGACCAGACAGATTTTAAATAATGTAATCTGAAATCGGAAAAAGCGGGGATAAAGATCGAAGCAACAAACAACACTTCTTCTTCTTCTTCTTCTTCTTTGGGGCAAAGCAATTGCTGTGAAAAATCAGCGCCTTGAAAGACAAGAGGGAGGAAATTGAGACATGGCATTATAAAGGAAAAAACATACCAATCTAGAGAGGTCTTTTTCTTTCTTCTTTCTTCTCCATCATCATCATCATCATCTTCTTCGCCTTCTCCTCCCCCGGCCCGCTGATCACCACCAGAGTAGATCGTATAGACCACCGCTGGGCTCCTTAAACATCTGCTTAGGCAATTTACCCCCGTGCACTGTAGCCTGGAAAGGTTAAACCACTAAAAATCTAATATTTGCCTAGAGGGGGTCAGAGCATCGCAATTACAAGGTACAATCGGCAGGGCTAATCAGCTAGTAGCTCGTATACCGTCAGGAGGGGTGGGTGGGTGGCGGGGGTAGTGGGGGGACAGATTAACCTCCACGAAGGCCCCTAGGGCTATAGAAGCTTTCACTTCTAGTGATTTGTATTTTGTACTAGTTGACTAGTTGAGAAAAAAGTTCTGCCGAAGCAGACAACGCGCAGCACTCCAGGTTAGAACAAAAGCCTTCTAGGTGAAAGTTCTCGAAGATACTAGTTGAAATGAAGAAAATGCCAGCACTCATTACATGTCCTTTTTGCATGATTTTATTTACCTCTGACGAGAGGCCTGGTTGGCCTTCCTCAGCGTTGTGGTATACATAGATATTATAAAAAATAGATGCCTCACTGGCCGTTGCAGTTCATTGGAGCGATGTGTATCCCAATGAAGGCGGAAGTGCAGTGCTGAAGGCTTTTTTTTTAACAAATCTTTATAACAGTCATGACAATACATTACAATACAAAACAAGACAAACAAACAAACAAACACAAAATACAAAGTTATTAATACAACAATAGAACATCAGAGCCAGTGGGGATTAGATTACTAACAGAAAACATTACAGAGTGAACACAAAGTAACAGTTCTCCACAGCTTTCTTATTTAGAAGTGCTGAAGGCTTTTGCTGAAGTCGCTGCGTCGCTGCCCAAGTGACGTCACTCATGCGACTCCTCCATGTCTCTCGCTGTCACTCAAGTGACTACTGGCCAATCACAGCGCATCTTTTCCGGGACTTATGTTACGCACGCGGAAGCTGCTCATTGAAGGCAAATGCTTTGCAAGGAATCTCGGGAAAATTGTGCCTTCAATTGTGACACGCGCCTCAGAGCCGGAAAGGGCGTCTACGTATATATGTCTATGGTGGTATCAAGGACTGTCTAAAGAGGACGAGACACGAAGACCGTACGGGTGACGCCATGTTGCTTATGGTGCTCCATGGAAGGAAAGAAACATGCGCAGTTGAGACCAAGGAAGCTGAACGCGGAAGTGTTGGCTGCATATAGCCCATTGCGCATGTTTCTTTCCTTCCATGGAGCACCATAAGCAACATGGCGTCGCCCGTACGGTCTTCGCGTCTCGTCCTCTTTAGACAGTCCTTGGGTGGTATAGGCCAACCAGGCTGAAACGCATAGGTTGTTCACTCTCGTCAGAGGAAAATAAAATCATGCAAAAAAGACATGTAGCCTATAATGACTTTGAGTGCTGGCATTTTCTTCAATTCAACTAGTTGACTATTTGCCTAGTTAAAAAAAAGAAAGAAAAAAAGAAAAACCTTAAATGTTTTCACATTGGTGACTATATAACTATATTAGTTATAATTATATATTATAACTATATAATCTACCTTTAACGTCATTAATGCACGCCTGCAATGCTGCAGGAACGAGCCCGAAGGGCGAGTTCCTAAAGCAACGCAGAAGTTACTTACAGACTTACAACTTACAGACTACTTACACTCGAGGGGGTGGTTAATATTGCAATTATATTAACAGTTACCCTTAAAACCAAGAAAATCGCTGAATAAACATATTTTATGTTTTTTCATTTGTGGTCACTACGACCACAAATGTCCCAAGAAACTAGCTAGCCTAGTCACCGAGTTTGCTGCGCTCTGGGAAAACAGAGCAGCTGAATTCTTTGTTTTGATTAGGTGTGGAGTGCGGCGCTCGTTTGAACCACGGCTAGAAGGCTGTTTCAACCAATCAGATTGCTTCCTCGAAACGACCTGTTGTATAATAGCTATATTTTTCTGCAAATGAAGTTAATTCCATCCTGAATGTCTGTCGATCGATGCTGGGGTTTGTTTGGTTTGATATAGGAGCCGCATGCAGCAGTATCTGTGTGCTTTCTGTTGTTGTTGTTGTTGTTGTTGTTGTTGTTGTCATGAAATTGGTCCTGGAATCATGGCATGCAACACCTAAGGAAGGTCAAGGAGAGGAGAGGTACTGAGAGAAGCACACATTCTACCGTGTGTGTGTGTGTGTGTGTGTGTGTGTGTGTGTGTGTGTGTGTGTGTGTGTGTGTGTGTGTGTGTGTGCGTGCGTCCGCGTGCGTGCGTGCGTGCGTGCTTTCGTGTGTTCCACAGTGCTGTTTACATGATTGCTCTTTGACATAAATGTCCTAATTGACTGAGTATCAAGTGCAGGATTAGTGCGTAATACATTACTGTCTGGTGTGCAACACTTTTCAACAAGGCTGCGGGAACAATTACTGGTAATTAAATATGTGCCAGTTACTGGAAAAGATAATTATGTCCTTGGTGTATAACACCAATTAATTACTTTTATTTCAGTGAGCAAAGCTTTTAAACGGCTATACACTGAACCTATTCAGACGATGTTTGAGGGAGAGAGAAACATCTCTGTTTGCGTGTCGAGTCATTACAGTGTAGATGCATTGCGGTTTGCTTTGAAAATAACTTACAGAGAATTACGCTGAATGACTGAAAATGGTCTGCTGGAGATGCTTTGGTACTTACTGGTGATTTGCAGCTACGCACAGCAGCCAATGCAGGCCAAATCACCGTAACACAAATCTAATAGAACTTCTCTTCTCTTCTCTTCTCTTCTCTTCTCTTCTCTTCTCTTCTCTTCTCTTTTCCTCTGCCTCCTCAGCGAATCATCTCCTTCCATCTCACCCTGTCCTCTGCCTCCTCTTCTCTCACACCAACTAACTTCATGTCCTCTTTCATTACATGAAAGACATCCATCTCCTATTTGGTCTTCCTCTATAGGCCTCCTGCCTGGCAGTTCCAACCTCAACATCCTTCTAACCATATATTCACTTTATCCCTCCTCTGTACGTGTCCAAACCATCTCACTATCCTCCTCTGTACGTGTCCAAACCATCTCACTACCCCTCCTCTGTACGTGTCCAAACCATCTCACTATCCCTCCGCTGTACGTGTCCAAACCATCTCACTATCCCTCCTCTGTACGTGTCCAAACCATCTCCCTCTCCCTCCTCTGTACGTGGCCAAACCATCTCAGTCTGCAGGCCTCTCTGGCTTAATCTCCAAAATCTCTCTCTCTCTCTCTCTCTGGCCTGTATCCAACATCTAAGGTTGCGATACGAGATATGAATAAATGAAAGACCATCAACACCTGTCTGTCTCTCTCTCTCCTCTCATGTCTCTCCATCAGTATAGTGCCTTAACCTCCTCTCATCTCCTCTCTGTCTTTCTATCAGTGGCTGAATTACCGTAACAAGGATTCTTACCAGTGCCAGGGAACTGAACTCCCTTCCGGTTATAAAAGGATTGGACAGATTGGGACTGTATATAGAGCCCATACAGAATCATCATCAGTAGGGGGAATATCCCACACCTCCCTCTCCTCCAGTATATACTTTGCAGTGGGTGGCACAAAAAAAAAACCTTTCTTCCTGACACGAGATGGAAGCGTGAGATTAACTCTGAAAACCTTCCTTTCCCACGTTCTGCTCGTTCAGAGCGGGGGGGTGGTGGCGTCAGCCAGGGAGTGCTACCCTCTTCCTTAGGAAAACCACAAAATCATATTCATACTCCAAAAGTTCCACAGGGGTTCATTAGAAGAAAAAAAACAACAAGAGGGGGGAATGAGAGAAGAAGGAGAGGTCAGTGTGCGACTGGACTGTGCGTATATAAGGCATTTACAAATCTTCTTTCGGGCTCGAATGCCTAACTTGGAAATACCTGTGGCCGATCATTAGTAATCCATTAAATCCACAGGCTAGAAATGGTTACACACCGCGAGCCACTCTGAGCCCGACGCCACAGACCTCCTCTCCCCGCCATTCCACTCTGGTTAATGACATACGTACACATGAATCACATGGCCTATAAGAACTGTGGGTCTTCCTCCCTTGCACCGATGTTGCCTTGCTGGCAACATTGTCGTTTTCTTTTTTTCAGGGGCGCTGTAGCCTCTCCTATACTCAGCTATTAGTGCAGATTTCCGTCCTATATATGCAAACATTAAATTCCCATTGACAATGAATGGAGAATTTTACGTCATAGTGTCTGAGCAACGATTGATAAGAGCGCCCCTCACTTCACACGCGGGTGTGATTTTTGTCTTAATTGTCTTTTCTATCTCTCTGTTCTACCCTTGTCTGTACAGTTTTTTTTTTCATCTCCACTCTCTCTCTCTCTCTCTCTCTCTCTCTCACACACAATCTCTGTCTCTGTCTGTGTGTCTCTCTCTCTCTCTCTCTCAAAAGGCTTTATTGGCATGATAAATATGTTACATTGCCAAAGCATACATACAACAAAACAAAAGTCAACATTGCGCACACAGAGACAACAACTCTCTGCGCACACAGAGACGACAACAAACATCCCAACAATAATGAACAACAAGCAATACAGTAACAATGAAAATAAATTAACAGACAGAAACATAACAGCAACTTAATGACCCTGTTCAGCCAGATATACCTGCGCTCTCTCTCTCTCTCTCTCTCTCTCTCTCTCTCTCTAATTCTCTCTGCCGGTACCTTCATCCATGGCTTCATCATTCTACGCATTCATGCCAGTGTAGTGATGCGCGGGAGCGGGGGGGTGGGGGTGAAACCCCAAGCCGTCTCCCACTCACTCGCCAGACCGACACACAACCTGCCGTGCCAATAGGGCTGAGGCCGATTGGCAGGGCTGCTGTTGTGGGGGGTTGTGGGGGGGCTGGGTCTTGGCTGGATGCTGCATGCCTACACAAGCACGCATGTCTCCTCCAACAAGCAACCTGCGAGTGGAGCGTGTGACAGCAGAGTGAGTGAGTGTGAGTGTGCGTGTGAGTGTGCGTGTGCGTGTGCGTGTGCGTGTGTGCGCGTGTGCGCGTGCGTGCGTGCATCTACCTATACGTGCATGTGTGTGTCTATGTGAGTGCATGCATGTGTGTGTGTGTGTATTACCCCATTTAGACCTGAGGTCGATTCTAAAATATTAGTCTTCTAAATCCTAAAGGTTTTTCAGATTTTCTATGTCAGTGGTTCTCAACCTTTTCCATGTCAAGGACCCCCAGAATTTTCTGTATTTGGCCACAGACCCCCAAATAAAAATATGTTGTTTCAGGGACCCCCCCCGTTCAAAAACGTTCACTGTAAAATAATATATATTCAAAGATTTGCGCCCAACATTTTCACTATATTTTTCAAATAATATAGCAGATCTACAAGCTCGTATATATAGCGCGGCGCTCTGTACGGGTTGAGGCCATTGCAGGTTCTGTGACTCATAGAGGAAGGGGGAGGGGAGGGGGGGTCCGGGTCGTGTCGGGCCCCCACAGCTCCCTCGTGGATCTAAGCAGTATTGACAAAGCCATCAGAGGTGGTGATGCATCGGAGCTCCCTGCTCGGCCCCCCCAAGGGGAGGGGGGGTCTCGCTCTGGTGGGGCCCCGCGGGGCCCGGCGGTGACATGCTGTCACCTTGGTAACCGCTGCCTGCCCGCCGCAGTGAAAGGCCTGCTGGGATGGGCTGACCCCAACTGGCTGACTGGCTGGCTGACTGGCTGGCGGGCTGCCCTGGACGCTCCTGGAGAGCCAGCAGGAGATGTCACTGTCACACCCCCGGAGGACAACTCCCCCCCCCCCCCTCTCTCTCTGTCCCCCCCGGTCATCGATCTGTCTGATCCCTCCCTCTGACCGGTCACCACCACCGTCCAGACCCCCCCTCCCCCCATCCTCTCTGGGATAAGCCATGATGGCATATATGCACGTGTTCAAATAAACAAACACGCGCATATGTGCTTATATAGGCATGCATATAATAAACGCACATGGACTATAATACAGATGCATGCGCACAGGTCTGCACGAGGCACGTGCACGCACGCACGCACACACACACGCACACAGTAGGCCTATAGTGAGTATAGACGGCCCTGCAAAAATTGGTACCAACATTGAAAAGTGCCTTCATACTGAGATTGAACTTTTTAGAGTACAAACGTTTGGTCTATACTTTCAGGGAAAACGATTTTTCCGAATCCGCCTTAATGCAAACTGGCCTTAGCATCATCGGTATCTGAAATGTCACATTCTCCCTTAAAATCATCGATCAACTTCTTCAAAGACGTCATTGTGCATGGTGTGGCACTGACTGTACTGAGTACTGTACTGCATGCGTGCCTCACGCCTTATAGAGCAGAAATCCATGCTGTGTCTTTTAAGAAGTGCTTCACTCTTCATGGAAGAAGAGCTGTTTTAGGGGTTGCAGGGAATGTGTGCGTGCGTGCGTGCGTGCGTGCGTGCGTGCGTGCGTTGGGGGGTTATAGCAAGTCACTTCTTGGCTACTTTTAAATTCCTTACTTTGTTGGAGACCTCTCAGAGCCAACACAAGCAGGGTTTGTTGGCACTGGCTCACTGCGGCTGTGGTGGGCGGCAGTTTTCAAGAATGTTTCCCAGTTCCTTTGGAGCACCGACCAGCTTTCTGACACAAGGTTTGGAGCAAGCTTGAGCGTTTGCAGGGAGAGGGAGAGAGAGAGAGAGAGAGAGAGAGAAGAGAGAGAGAGAGAGAGAGAGAGAGAGAGAGAGAGAGAGAGAGAGAGAGAGGGCGCACGAAGCAGTGCATGTGAGCCCATGCTTCAAAAGCTGCACACATTCTTGGTTTGGTTTGATTACAGGCGGGTATTAGTGAAACCGCATACAAGAACACACTTGACATAATGTTCACTGCAAGGCGAAGGAAGTGTTCAAAGTGATTGGAACTGAAATTCATCTTTCAAATGAATCTGGGAAAAGTGCAGTTACAAATTGTGTCTATAAATCAAGTCAAGGACCGTTATTTATTTCAGCATTCATTTATTTGAGCCACAGAACCACCATTTGGTGATATTTAGCCACTCAGACCCAAAACAAAAGACTTTTGTTGGATATGAATTCCATATAGGATAACACCAAACGTTATTCTTAACTCTTCTACATTTCAATTATTGTGTAGACTTAAATTAAATAATGCAGATGTTTAACAATAATGTAACTCTTGAGAGCGTAAAATGAAACCAAATGGACCCTTATGGGTCCATTTGGTTTCATTTTACGCTCTCAATTTGGTTACCAACTCTCCATCATTTTGCCGGGGGCCACTGGTTGAAAACCACTGGTCTAAATGCATGAATCTCAAGGCTTGCCCAAGTAAAAGCCAAAATGTTGTTACCACCACACTCTGACTCCTCAGGTCCTCAAGAAGACAATAGACAGGCGAAGGGTTGCACTCTTGATAAAAGTTTCTTGGCTTTTATTTCTCCGTATGCTTTAGTTATACAACAAATGTTTCAGCTATCCAGCCTCCGTCAGTGTGGGCAGGGGCCCCCAAAGTAAAAAAGAAGGTGAACTTGTTCGGAGAAATTGTTTTCTCCAAACAATGAACTGTACGTTTCGGCCCTATCAGACCATCAACATTGAATGCAGGTTGCCCTTGTGGCTATATATACGTTTTGTAAATAAATGTTTTGTTTCGTTTTGCATCGTCGACTAATTATACGACTATGCTGTCCTGTCACTTTGTCACTCCCCCCAAGATGACATCAGAGTTTGGGTGACATAGACAGCCGTGGTTAGGGTAACAGAGGAGTCATTAGGGGGTTGGGGGACATTATGGTAACAGAGGAGTCATTAGGGGGTTGGGGGACATTATGGTAACAGAGGAGTCATTAGGGGGTTGGGGGACATTAGGGTAACAGAGGAGTCATTAGGGGGTTGGGGGACATTAGGGTAACAGAGGAGTCATTAGGGGGTTGGGGGACATTAGGGTAACAGAGGAGTCATTAGGGGGTTGGGGGACATTATGGTGGTTAGGGTAACAGAGGAGTCATTAGGGGGTTGGGGGACATTAGGGTAACAGAGGAGTCATTAGGGGGTTGGGGGACATTAGGGTAACAGAGGAGTCATTAGGGGGTTGGGGGACATTAGGGTAACAGAGGAGTCATTAGGGGGTTGGGGGACATTAGGGTAACAGAGGAGTCATTAGGGGGTGGGGGGACATTAGGGTAACAGAGGAGTCATTTGGGGGTTGGGGGACATTAGGGTAACAGAGGAGTCATTAGGGGGTTGGGGGACATTAGGGTAACAGAGGAGTCATTAGGGGGTTGGGGGACATTACGGTGGTTAGGGTAACAGAGGAGTCATTAGGGGGTTGGGGGACATTAGGGTAACAGAGGAGTCATTAGGGGGTTGGGGGACATTACGGTGGTTAGGGTAACAGAGGAGTCATTAGGGGGTTGGGGGACATTAGGGTAACAGAGGAGTCATTAGGGGGTTGGGGGACATTAGGGTAACAGAGGAGTCATTAGGGGGTTGGGGGACATTGGGGTAACAGAGGAGTCATTAGGGGGTTGGGGGACATCAGGGTAACAGAGGAGTCATTAGGGGGTTGGGGGACATTAGGGTAACAGAGGAGTCATTAGGGGGTTGGGGGACATTAGGGTAACAGAGGAGTCATTAGGGGGTTGGGGGACATTAGGGTAACAGAGGAGTCATTAGGGGGTTGGGGGACATTAGGGTAACAGAGGAGTCCTTAGGGGGTTGGGGGACATTAGGGTAACAGAGGAGTCATTAGGGGGTTGGGGGACATTAGGGTAACAGAGGAGTCATTAGGGGGTTGGGGGACATTAGGGTAACAGAGGAGTCATTAGGGGGTTGGGGGACATTAGGGTAATAGAGGAGTCATTAGGGGGTTGGGGGACATTAGGGTAACAGAGGAGTCATTAGGGGGTTGGGGGACATTAGGGTAACAGAGGAGTCATTAGGGGGTTGGGGGACATTAGGGTAACAGAGGAGTCATTAGGGGGACATTAGGGTAACAGAGGAGTCATTAGGGGGTTGGGGGACATGACGTGGTTAGGGTCATTAGGGGGTTTTGGCCAGAAAGGGATTGTTTTTCACCGGAGGGAAAATATTCTCTATATGGCAATATCTCTGGGCAATATCGGTAGAAAGCGCAGTGGAGTAACTAAAAGTAAAAAAAAATCCGGTGGAAACAAAATCCCCTTTTGGCCAAAAAGTACCGTTTATACGTGTGGTGGGGGGCTCAGAGTGCTTCCACTAAGGAAATAGGCTTTATAATGACTCAAACCGCCTTTGTTTTGGTGAGTAGCAAAAACGTTCTTTTTATTTACACTAAAGACGAGAGGCTGGTCTGCATTCATGCGAGCCCCGGAAGTCGAGAGTAACATAGCTCTAAATGCAACTCATTAGAGCTATGGACAGAGCTAGGTTTAGCTTTGACGAAAATGGAGCCCTAAGCCTCTCAGATCCGAAACTAACAAATGTTTTGTTGTCGTTGTTGGACAAGATTTTGTCCACAGTTCCAGCATGCTGTATTGATGTTGGTATACCATAGCCCATAGGAGAGATAACAGGCAAACGTTGAATTGTGTAGACTTCTTGTAAATTAAGCAATGCAAAAATGTAACTCTTGAGAGCGTGAAATGATGATGAAATGACGGGCCCATTTGGTTAGCAACTCTCCATCATTTAGCTGCAGGGGACCACCTGGAACCCCCTCAGGGACCACTGGTGGTCCCCAGACCACTGCTTTAAAGCCATTGAAAATATGACGATGAGGTAAAACCTACAAACTTTATCTTACTCCTTCACTATTAACCACTTAACCCCATGCAGGGTCCTTATTCTGGAGGGGACATTTGCCAAGAATAACAGATTTACAAGCTCACTAACGTGCCACAAATGCGACAAGTTGTGAGCTTGTATATTTTTATTTTTGGTCCTTATTACTAAATACAATGTAGTATATGCAATGAGGAAGTAACAAAGATACAAGGGACAATACACAAGACATGCAGAAACAATCTGAAACAAAACCTTGCATGTGAGAAAAGGCCTACACACAACGGCAAGCCCTGAGTCACTTTACATCGGCAGCATTTTGCAGTATAGGTAAAAAGGTAAAGGGTAATCTGAAATAGGTTTTGTTGGAATGGTCCTACCTATATTTATTTAATTATAGGAGAGAGAACGCGTATATATGCACAAGATATACAGATTATTAAAGTGAAATTGGAAGTGGAACACTATAGATTGAAGCTGATAGGTCTGTGCATTCTACAAGCCCACAACGCGTCGCACTGCGACGCATTGTGGGCTTGTAGATCACCTATGTAGGCTTGTAGATCAGCTATTTACGACGGCATCAAGGCATTACGACGGCATCAAGGCACCGCCAAAATACATTTTGTTCGACTAAAATCAACTGTAGATTTAGTCGACTAAAGTAGACTAACACTAAAACATTCCAGGTGACTAAAATGTGACTGAAAGTAAATGAAAACTATTCAAGAGACTATGACTAAAACTAAAATCAAATTTTGATGCCAAAAACAACACTGTAAGCAGGGGTCACCAACATGTACGTACACGGCGTGGCAAAGACTCTGTCATGTCCATCACGGCACATGTTTGATTTTGTTTTACGCACCATTATAATGTTCTTATTTTGATTATAATACCCACTTTAATACTGCAATGTCGCAACACTGAACACAGCAGCAAGAAGATTCGTGAACTGTTGCGACAAAAGAAGGTTAGCCGATGGAACACAACCACCCTAAGAACTACTATGTGTACCCAGTAGACCTACTGCACAGGTAAACAATGGAATACAACCACCCTAAGAACTACTATCTGTACCCAGTAGACCTTCTGCACAGGTAAACAATGGAATACAACCACCCTAATAACTACTATCTGTACCCAGTAGACCTGCTGCACAGGTAAACAATGGAATACAACCATTGATTGATTGATTGAAATATGTATTAACAGTTTGTAGAATTACAGTACATTTCAAGCACAAACTCAATACAAAGACTGTTAACTGTGAGTGGACGACCCAATTAAGCATTACACTTGTTTACAAGAGAGTCCACCATGTTCAATTCATCAAAACATTTAGAGACGTACAAATAGACACTTCTATATAGTCAAAGAACAGAACAGGAATTCATCATAAAGGAGGTAAAAAGGGAAAAGAAACATATGGGGAAGGGGAAAAAGGGGTGGGCGGTGGGGGGGAGATTCATATTTTACGGGAGCCCGTTTCGAATTGCAGCCGTCCATAGGTGCCCTTTGAGAGCGGTTTTGAAGGAGTCAAGGGATTCACATGTCTTAATGACTGTTGGTAGGGCGTTCCACATTTTGGTGGCATAGGAGCGAAAATAATTTAGTCCCTTGTTTGTGCCGAATCTGGGTTGTACATGGTTTGTTGCACTCCCTCTGGTGTTGTGGGTGTGGACTTCATTAACATTAAGGAAGTATTTAGACAGGTACATGGGTATCTTGGTGGTGTATCGAATCTTGTGGACCAGACCCATTGCAAGAACCACCCTAAGAACTACTATCTGTACCCAGTAGACCTACTGCACAGGTAAACAATGGAATACAACCACCCTAAGAACTACTATCTGTACCCAGTAGACCTACTGCACAGGTAAACAATGGAATACAACCACCCTAAGAACTACTATCTGTACCCAGTAGACCTACTGCACAGGTAAACAATGGAATATAACCAGTACCACCCTATAGAACTACTATCTGTACCCAGTAGACCTACTATTTAAATTGTCTTGAGAAACAAATGCTGCTATTTGTCCTAAAGTGACTGCAAGAAATCTGTTAAAATAACTAAAAAATAAACTTTATATAACCTGTAGCCTATAACATAACGATGCAATGTGACATAGCTCTGTAGTGTGTTTACTTAATGCTGTACCCCCCTCCAACTGTGTATACTTTCCCCATTTTCAACTGTTTTTAATGTATTTTGACACTTGCTTTGGCAATGTTTAAATGTATTGTTTTCTCATGCCAATAAAAAGCTCCTTTATTGGCTCCTTTGAATTGAATTGAAAATAGACCTTGTTATGGTCATTCAGGGGCCTATCTCTATTTGTGTGTTTCTGGTATTATTATTGTCCACTCATGTTGTGTATGTCCGTGGCAAACATGGAATGTTGACCAAATTGTCCACGACAAGCCAACAAACCCTGGCCCTGCATGGTCCCCTGCGGTGGACACGGTGACAGTTGGGAATTTAAATAAAGCCTCTCGAGACATTAAAATGTTGGAGCCAGGCGGACTATAGTAAATGGCCACCATGCACCGCCACCAGATGGCGCCGTAGGGAAGCCGATGGAGAGACGGTGACTCGCCAATATATTTGATACCTTCATCATCAGAAGGTTTTCAACTCTTTTCATGTCAATACCAGGAATTGTTTATTCTGTATTTGAGCCGCGGGACCACCATCTGACGCCATTTAGACATTTTGTTGTTGTTGGATATGATTTTGTCCACAATGCCGTGATCAAAATATGGTGTAGACTTCTTGTTTAGCAATAGTTTAACTCTTGAGTTAAAGATATATGGGTTAAAGATGTAATGGTTCATTTTGGTTACCAACTGTTCATCATTTATCATGGGGGGGCATCCGGAACCTCCTCAAGGATCACTGGTGGTCCACGGACCACTTTTTACCTCCTTATATGATGTGTTTTTATATAGAAGTGTATATTTGTATAGGCTACGTCTCTAAATGTTCTGATTAATTGAAAATGGTGGACCCTAAAACAAGTATAATTCTTAATGGTAACAGTTTATATTGAGTGTGCTTTCGTTCGAAATGTATCCATTCTGCAAACTGTTAATAATGACTTCAATCAATCAAAACTGGTTGAAATTCACTACAGGCCTATACATATATAGGCCTACTGGGGGAGGATAGGCCTACTTGAATATAGATAGACATACACTTTGCAGCGAGCAAAAAAAGCCAATGGGAAAGTTACATTTACACAGTAGGCCTAAACAATGTATTAAAAAATATATATATTAAAAAATATATTTAATGAGACCGTATAGCCTGTATCTGAAGGATAAAATTACCAAAGCACCAAACTTGTTTGATATAATTCTTACAGTAGCCTAACAGTGATGTATTTCTATAAACCGCTGCTTGCGGGAAGTTGCGGCAGCTAAAGAATTCAGACGAAAGAGCCGGAAAGTAGCCCAGAATAATTTATCAGAAAGGTGAACTATAAACATTATATGTACAATAACAATTGGGCCGGATGAATATGCTAGTCTTATAGCCTATATATATATATATAGCCTATCCTGTTTTTTTCCATGCAGGTTACTATTGCTTTAAAGTTTTCAATATCCAATAATACCCACTTGAACTTTATATATGATTTAAATTATGATTGTTGTTGATTTACGATTTATCATCAACATTTGCTGATCAACCTTGTCCGTATAAACCCACACATAGCTGGAACATTGTCCATCAATTAAACATTTATTTCCGTATACCTTTTGTGATGTCTTGTTCTGCACATCTATGAGGTGGAGAGTCAGTGTTCGTTGCGTTAATTTGAACTTGGTTCCAGGGAGGGGACACTCTCTTGCATGCTCTCTCTGCATGGTGACCGCCCGCCACACAGTCGGGTGATCCCGACCCGGCCCTTCATGCATACATGATGGACTCTCTTATTTTGTCAAGAAGAATTAAGAACTCCGTCGCTCGAGTCGGGACAGTCTCCTCTCCTCCTGTCCTGCACGGTGCGGTGTATAACTTCTGGTAAAACCAGAGGTTTTCAACTCTTTTCATATCAAGGCCCATGTATGCATGCATTATTTATTCTGCATTTGAGCCACGGGCCCCTGCCTGCACCATTTGATGACATTTGGACATTTTGTTATCGTTGAATATGATTTTGTCCACAACATGCTCTATATGCCGGTATAGGAGATGACAGGCAAACGATCAAAATTACAATTCTTCTACATTCTCTAATTGTGTATAGACTTCTTGTTTTTATACAATATCGTTTAACTCTCGAATATTACGCTCTCAAGAGTTAAAGATCTGGGTTAAAGATGTATACGTGTCCATTTGGTTATACCAACTGTTCATCATTTATAGCATATAGGGGACCACCTGGAACCCCCTCAATGAAGGACCACTGCATGGTGGTCCACGGACCACTGGTTGAAAACTACTGGTAAACGAAACGTAACTTATAGTAGGCTATGTCCCTAGAGTCCGTGCCAAGTTGCAATAAAGCCTATTCGTTGCATGCGCAGCGCAGCTATGTGCAGGACATAGCTCTGTTTACAAAATGCTGTAGGCCTACCCCCTCCAACTGTATAAACTTTCAACTGTTTTTATATTGTATATTTGACACTTTGCTTAATTGGCAATGTGAAGTTGTAAACCGTGTATACGTTTTCTCATGCCAATAAAGCTCCTTATTTGAATTCAATTGCATGCCATGCATGCACGTTGACTTTACTGCATTGTTTATCATTATGGGCCAACAGGCCTACTACTATACTACTACTGCTACTACTACTGCTGCTGCTATTACTACTACTACTACTACTACTACTACTACTACTACTACTACTACTACTACTACTACTACTACTACTACTGATATACTGCTACTGTACTATACACTAGTAGTGCTGTACAAACTAATAGTAGTAGTATAGTAGCAGCAGCAGCAACAGCAGCAGCAGTAGTAGGCTAGTAGGCCTAGTAGACGTAGTAGTATACAGCAGAAGCAGCAGCAGCAGTAGTAGTAGTAGTAGTAGTAGTAGTAGTAGTAGTAGTAGTAGTAGTAGTAGTAGTAGTAGTAGTAGTACTGTAGTAGTAGTAGTAGTAGTAGTAGTAGTAGTAGTAGTAGTAGTAGTAATAGCAGCAGCAGCAGCAGCAGCAGTAGTAGTGTAGTAGTAGTATAGTAGTAGTAGTAGTAGTAGTAGTAGTAGTAGTAGTAGTAGTAGTAGTAGTAGTAGTAGTATAGTAGTAGGGGGGGGGGGGGTATAGCCTATATTACAGTAGGCTATCCACGCTTTAATAGACCTTTGAAATGCAGACACAGTGACATGCTAAACCACATTACCTCACTGCTCTCTCTCTCTCTCTCTCTACCTATCTGTCCCGTCCGTGTTCACAAAACCATGACCTTCACAATTTACAGAAAGGAAAACCCCGCGTATACGTGCATGCGTCACACACACACACACACACACACACACACACACACACACACACACACACACACACACACACACACACACACACACACACACACACACACACACACACACACACACAGGACACAGCCATACATATTTTAAAAGCTCCTAGTCTATACTCTCTGTGGTGCGTGAGAACGGGGGGGAGACGTCTGTGCAGGGTTTAGAGAGCAGCAGTCTAATAAAATGCGATATTATATTTTCTTTCAACTAATGGTTTGATTTGTTTGGTCTATATAGGCTATAGTGTAGGCATGTATACCTACTATACTAATATGCTAATATCCTCCCGTATCATCCATTAGCCATATACACTATTTATAAAGAAGATAGGAGATTTATTAAGCGCCAACAATTACAGACTTTCATGGCATATATACTGTTGAATCTGTTCTTTACTTTCTTATTGTCTGTCTGTCTTTCTTTCTTTCTTTTGCCCAGCAGATATCAATGGATGCATGCAGGCTTTGTTGTAAGCTTAAAAAAACCTAAATAATATTGTAAAAAATAATAATAAATAAAAGAAAAATAGCATGACCCAACAACAATACTAGTAATATGACCATATTCATATTAATACAAGTGTTAAATATTAATAATAATATAGAATAGACTATTGCAATTTGTACAAAACTAAAATAAACCGTTGTTGGTGCAGACGCCTGCAGTGAGTGACGAGGCAAACATTGGCACCTGTTTTTAGTGAAGTCTGAAAATGTATAGCTAATTATACGTTATAAGTTAAACGTCTGATATTGGGATAGCCTATAGGCCCACAGTATATAGGCAGATGGTAATAGTAGAAAAGTATATATAAAAGTATGTATAAAAAGTATAGGTAGGCTATAATATATATAAGCCTATAAAAGTAACCCTTGCGATATACCCAATCAACTATGATTTCGGAAAATGAAAACTCAATTAGGCATATAGGCCTATAGGCCTATACTTCGAATTTAAGGCGGCTACAAGTTGTCCCATAGGCCGCCCTATACGTAATATAAAATAAAAAAAACATGCAGGCTATATAACCGCGTCTATAAATGAAAAAACACGCCGTTTTTTGCTGCATGGAGTTACTTTCTTTCTCGCATATGGAACATGGAACACAATAGGGATCGAGGAAGCTTCCCCGCAGAGAGCCGCTGCTCAGGGTAATCCATATTCATGTGATCGGCACGTGGGGCAAATACAAATATGAAGAGAGAAGCCATTGTTTATGTATTATATGCACACACCTTCCCCATAGGTCAGAACGAGGACCAGACACCCTACATTTAAGGTGATATGGGCCTAGAACTACAGACTCAAGCATTTTATTATTTTGTATCAAACAACAGCCGTGCATTCATGCGCCCTTTGAAAAGAATAATGTTAGACATGCATATACAGACTGAAATGGAATAAGGATTAGGTATTTGGAGCTGTCTTTTTTTTAACAGGGTAGTCTATACACACAATAAAATGAAGATAGGGTCATATGCGTATGTTATCAGCACCAATTTACAATGTGACGTAGACCAAATGGCTGTTAATAATAGCCATATTATTATGCGGAATATAATCGATTTACGTTGTGGTGGTGTGTTATAAATAGGTGCAGTTAGCAGCATGAGTAGACAAATACATTATAGCATTGTTTTGGTCTTAATGACCATGCACATTAGGACATTAGGACTATAAGCTATAATATGTCTTTCTAGTACTTAACCCAAGCCTTATATTGTTAAAACCCCATTCTAGAGAACACAGCCGACATCATCGGCATCAATATAAGGTGCATATCTCATTTAATCAATGAAACGCATGTGTTGTGAGGCCTTTTAACATATTGATGTTTATAACAACAACAACATGCTACAGGCCTACATATATACCAGAGAGAAAAGTTCATATTGCCATGCATGCTTGCGTGGTTTTGAAACACCATGAAAAGCAAAGCTGTTGGTTGGAATGGGCGGATCAAACCCTATTATGAGATTAAAAACTATTTTTTTGTGTGTTGTCTCTTTGGTCGAGAGAGAGAGAGACAGATTTGGATACGTCTTCAGTTCAGCATGCATGCTGTTGGGCATGCTCCATATTTGCAGAATGCACACATATACTATAAGAATACAAATTCATGGCTGTAATGCGTCCCCGTTTTTACTACCCAGTTTCGCACCAGTGAGGGGACGCTATAGCCTATTATAATGTTGATGATGACGTATATCTGACGTATAGATCTTAATCGTGTGACTTTGTGTTCGATTTCTGTATGAGTGTTTCTGTATAAGTTCGAGGAATGTGCGAGTGAGTGAGGGACCAACATCTCGGGGAATGAATTATTAATGAGATTATTAAAAAATATACTCCATGTCACTATATTCACTTGTATATATACAAAGAAGACAATATATGTTCTATATCTCTATTGAGGCCAAAGCACACTCGGCTTATATAGATGAGTGCGTATAGTTAACCTGTAGAAATGTGAATTATTGACACCAAAAATATCCTGCCAAGCATTTCTGTGTCCCATGCGTTGAAAAGTTCCTTTAACCGCTCCTTTAACCGCTTTGAAATGGGGCCTTTTGCAAAAAAAAATATCCAGCCCCGCGTGCGTGCGTGTCACCCTGAATGGCACTTTTACTAATCGAAACAAAGAAAAAAAATGATGCATACTTTCTCTCTATAACATTGAATTCAGTTGCTAAGCAACCGGTATGGGGAAATCATCCGCGAAATTCAAATCCTCAAAGCGAGAAGACACGTATTGTGAGTTTTGCTGAATAGGCTGCAAGCAAAAAAAAAAGTTTCGAACTCTCAGAGAAGCACATTTGTCTCACGTGCACACCGTGAAGACCCCCCCCGCCCACACACACACACACACACACACACACACACACACACACACCACCACCCATTCAAAGAAATGTGCATGGACCTCCATTATATACCTATATGGAAAACATTTCCACTTCGATATATCCAGCCAAATAATACGAAAAATCTATATAAAACCTTCAGAAAATCCGGTTATAGCCACGTATACAGCCTGACTAAAGTCACGAAACAAAGCCGAATAATATTCTTCCCTCTCTATATCCGCCAGCATGTCAAAATGACGGTTTATATAGCTTTATATACTTTTAGCGTTTCGATCCCCTTGTTAAAGTGTAACAGTCACAGTGTTATGTGCTAAAGAAGGGGCTTCCAAGTGTTGGACAGTCAGACAACACAATCAATAAGCTATCTGACCCACTGCCCCCGAATCCTAAAAACAAGGTGTCAGCCCTTTATACACCAAGTTATGGGACCTCTATAAATGCCTCATGCTGCCCAATAAACCAACCAACACCTTACGGACGGAGTTTGGTGTTATAATAAAAGCACATAAAACAGCACAATGTTTAGATGGGAGTCATATATGTGTTGTTTGTGGAGGTTATGCATTTGATTTACTCCACACACGCGCGCACACGCGCACACACACACACACACACACACACACACACACACACACACACACACACACACACACACACACACACACACACACACACACACACACACACACACACACACCAATATTTTTAGTTGTACAAAAAATAAATACAGTATATATAGGCCCATATGTATAATAAGAATATAAACGAGAATTGGACGAAGAGGTTGAGTGTGAAAACAGTTTGTCTGTTCAAACAACTGCAATGTTCATATTGCATAACCGTCCAATATAAATGATTGGCGTATAATAAACAGACGCAATCAGATGCTACTACTACTAGCCTACAATAATAATAATAATAATAATAATAATAATAATAATAATAATAATAATAATAATAATAATAATAATAATAATAATAATAATATAGGCTGAAACACCCCTACGAACGGTCCCCTAAAAAAACATATATTGAAATGTTTTATCAACATTACAAAAAAAAAAAAACTATATAGATTTCTGCTTTTGGCTTGCTGCCTTGCACGCTATAAGCTGTGACGTGTGGGTGATAATACCAGGAGGCCTGCAGAGCAGAGCAGACCATAACGAGATGAAAGCCATGCCGGGGAGGGATGTAAACAAATAGAGAGGGCCGGCTCTAGTCTGCACATGGCGGCCATGCACGCACGGCCACATCTGCATGGGTAATCGACTTATAGATTGATAATGAACCCGAATTTCACTGCATGTACCGGGCAGTG
Organism: Electrona antarctica; assembly: GCF_951216825.1. Classification (NCBI taxonomy): domain Eukaryota; kingdom Metazoa; phylum Chordata; class Actinopteri; order Myctophiformes; family Myctophidae; genus Electrona; species Electrona antarctica. Next base: position 22,295,809 of record NC_136803.1, on the reverse strand, counting down.
AAACACACAGCGCAGATTAGAGAGACGTTGAAAGGTATATAGCCTGTAATATAACCCAATTTGAAACACAAATACAAGAAGAGGTATAGGAAAAACTATATATTCCCGGTGGGGGATAACATTAACTACATTTGTGTCTAAGTTCTATATTATTCCATATAAAACAGTCAAACCTTCGCTATAGGCCTATTTATTGTCCTTTAGGTTATTTTAAATCTGTATAGCGTATAGTCTGACGGGTGTTGTTTTTGTATAAATTATGTAAACATGTAACATATACGTGGTGATATAAAAATGAATGTGTTCAATATGAGGCTGTCAAAAAAAAACAGACCAATATATATAAAATGTCAAAACACAAGATGAACGTCGTTTTCATTCTAACAAATTTATTGTTCTCAATCAGCTTTTGTACGGATTCAACTACTGAAATTAAATTACAATCAAATTATCACATCAAAATATACCCTTATTACCTATAACAACTGTCAATGTCAGCTTATGATGATTTGTGCTCCTTTAAAAACTGATAATAATACAAAATTAAACAAAAACAAATTAGGTCAACAACGGGTGGGGGGGGACAAGAAAGGGAAATCATCTTACACAAGTTCTGTGGGAGAGGGGGGAGGAGGGGGGGGCAAATAAATTACCGTTTTGAATAATTCATATGTATTCCGAATAAAATATTAAAAACCCAAAAAAAAGGAAAAAAATCATTCTGATGAAAAATATAAAGTAAATAAAACTCGAGATCAGCATCTTTGATCTAACGATCTATATTGCCGGGCTTTACAGAGTTATTTTTTTCGTTTTTTTAATTGTTTATTTAAAACCTACCAAAGACTTGCTGCTTGTAGAAAGAGGCAGCGTTTCATAGTATATCCACACAGCACGCCTGCAACTCGCACTCAGTCAGACAGTCACACTTGGCAACAAGATTTTTCGCAGAAAAGAGAAATTCTCAAATAAGTGCAGCTTTGAAGAAAGATAATTGTCTTTTTCCAACAAAAAAAATGTCTTTTATGGTCTCTTTCTCCCAAACAAAGAAAGGGGCGAGAGAAGGGGGGGGGGAAAGAAGAAAAAATATGAAGAATCCACTTGTTTACAGTCCATCAAACAGGAAAAATTAAAAACCATTTTGAAAAAGGTTGTGTGATCTTTCAGATCAACCGGAGACAGATATAGCCATGTGTTGTCTTTCATCGCGAGGTTCAGAAAGGCATATTAAGAAGGAAAAAAAAATCTCCCAAATCCTCGGTGTGTCAAAATTTAAAATTAAGATAAAATAAAAAAATTAAACCATGCAGCCAAAACCCCGAAAAAATATGCTGAACGCTCCGTGGATGCAAAGGTTGTTGTTTGTTGTCGCTGTTGCAGTTTCACCCCCCCTTTGTTGCTGGGGAGGGTTTCAATCAAGTCCCATTTATCCAAATATACAAATGCCTCCTTGCTTATTAGTTTTTCTTGTCTTTTTCGCAAAGCAAAACACAGGAGGATATATATAAAAAACGGGGTTGTTGTTGTTGTGTTTTGTGGGGAAAGGAAGGGAAGGAGGGGGCAAAAAAATTAATGCTTGGCTTGATTTTTCCCTTGTTTGTTTGTGTGTTTTAATGCGCCAAAATTACCTGGTGGAACGAACTTGTAGTAGTCACCCTCTGGTCGCTCGCCTCACTTGCATCTTTAAAGTAATCTACTAAAAAATGTCCCTGAAAGAAAAAAGCAGAGAAAAGGAAGCCTTTTAGGTTAAGACATTTCAGGGCCTGGAAGAAGGTTGTTTTTAGGGGGGCAAAAAAGGGGGGAGAGGGAGGGTGGGGGGGTTGCTTTTTTTTTTTGTGAAAAATATATAACATTTGCAGTCTTGCATTCATATTCCCTCACAATCACAGTATCAAAAAAATTGCTATCTTGACGATAGTCTGTGTGTTTTTTATCATCAGTTTTAAATTTCATATAAAATATTCTTATAAGTCTCGTATTGTGCTGTTTGTTTTTCTATGTTTCACTGAACATTCTTTTGCAGTCCATGGAGGGGGGCGGTGTGTCTGCACTCACATTGCCGACCTGAGAGTACATATCCTCCGGCGTCTGTGGCACTCCCGGGGGCGTCATCCTCTTTTCCTTCTGCCGCCTATTGCAAAACCACACTCTAACCACCTCCTTCTCCAGCTGCAAGTTGTCCGCTAGCGACGTGATCTCCTGCGCCGAGGGCTTGGGACATTTTAGGAAGTGGCTCTCCAGGGCCCCCTTGACGCTCACCTCGATGGAGGTGCGCTTCTTCCGCTTGCGCCCCTGCGCCGCGATCTTGTCGATGCTGGTGGGGCTGCCCGTCGTCGAGTCGGCCTCCTCCAGCCACTTATTCAACAAAGGCTTGAGCTTGCACATGTTCTTGAAGCTGAGCTGCAGCGCCTCGAAGCGGCAGATGGTCGTCTGGGAGAACACGTTCCCGTACAGCGTGCCCAGCGCCAGGCCCACGTCGGCCTGCGTGAAGCCCAGCTTGATCCGCCGCTGCTTGAACTGCTTGGCGAACTGCTCCAGGTCGTCCGACGTCGGCGTGTCCTCGTCCGAGTGCGGGTCTCCGTGTCTGTTGACGCCGTCGCCGTGGTGCTGCTGCTGGTGGTGCGGATGCTGGTGGTGGTGGTGATGGTGGTGGCTGCCGTGGTCCAGCTCGGGCGTGTCCCCCCGAACCAGCCCCGGGTGCACCAGACTCTGGCTGACCGGACTGAGCATCCCGTTCACAGTGAAGCCCCCCGGCTGCGAGTAGAGCAGCGACTGCTGCTGCTGCTGTCCCCCCGAAATGGAGTTAATGTGCGCGGTCGCGCTCCCCCAAGCCCCCGCGTGAGTCTGGTGGGGACCTAAGTGTGGCGGCCGGTGGTGCAGCGCGGTGCCCGTGTGTAGATCGTCTCTGCCGGAGTTTTTCACGTCCTGTTGCTGCGGGCTGCCCGTCATTCCGACGGGGCTCGACGACCACGGCGACCCGGCTTCGGCTGCCGCGACCGCGGCCGCCGCGGCTGCCGCCGCCGCGTGGGGGAGCGATGTCACCCACTGGTGGGCATGGCTGAGCATGTGTCCCCCGTTGCTGGCTGCCATTGCGCCTTGCATAAAGTCACTCTGAACCATCTTGATGGAGGGGTCCCCCCTGTAGCCCCCGGAGCCCGAAGTAACCGCAGCGCTGCCCGGCTGCATGCCACCGGCTCCCGAGTCAGAGTGCACGATGGAGCCCGACGATAAGAGGCTATTGCTGGGAAGATAAGGATTGGAAGCCGCGGTGGCCATTCCGTCAACCCTTATGAATATGTTTGTGGATAACCCCCCTCCCTTTTTACACTCACTTCTTCCGAGCAGGCAAATTGTAGCTCATGAATTATTCAAACTTTAAAAGTATACGGGGTAGGTGTTTTGGCGAAAACCATCAACGTGCATGCGTAAAAACGCAAAAGGTTCAAAATGGTGGAAAGTCAGTAAAATCCCTGTGCATTCAGAACATTATTAAGAGTTATGCAAGAATATCGCCGAATAAAAATCCAGGTTTTTCAAAAAGCCCTTTGAAACCATGTGCAGTGCACGGGGAGCCTATATGGAAAGTTTTGCGCTCGGCTGAAATTCTCTACATTAAAATTCATACAGGAGAGAAAAAATTGTCCCAAACAAACTTCTGGTATAGTCGCAAAAACCTTGCAATTGTCCACAAATGTACAAAGTCCCATGGAGTTTATATGTCCCTTTTGGATGTGGAAACCATTAGACAGACAGAGAGACTCCCTCGGCTCTTCTTTTGTAAAATTCGGTCGCCGAGATTTCTCTCCCGCTTCGCTTCTTTCTTTTATTCTTTTCGCTTTTCGCCGATTCCCTTTCTAGTACTGTAGAGAAGAAGAGCCTATAGCTCTTTGTTCTGTTTTGATGTATATAAACCTGCCAAACCGCTAACTCCCGTTCAAGTACAATCCAGCGGAACAGAGCAACGGCGATGCCTGCGAAACCCTCTCCTCTCATTCGCTTGTTCTCTCTCTCTCTCTCTCTCTCTCTCTCTCTCTCTCTCTCTCTCTCTCTCTCTCTCTCTCTCTCTCTCTCTCTCTCTCTCTCTCTCTCTCTCTCTCTCTCTCTCTCTCTCTCTCTCTCTCTCTCTGTCTGACAGTTCGTTGCACAGTCCCTCCCTCAAAGCTCGAGGACACACGAATGTTTACCCTGTGCCAGGCGTGCGCGCGTCGTCCACCCCCCCCCCCCCCCCAAATACGATGGAGAGGAGGAAGTCGGGGTGCGCGAGGCTCCCGTTGATTGGATACCCGGGGTGCGATTGACAGCTCTCGCCCAGCCTCGCTTCAGGCGCACAAGCGCAAGCATCCTTCCGGCTGTTCCGATTGGCTGATTTTTAATTCAATCCCAAACAAATGGAGAATGCAACTTAGTAGTAAATAATATATATATATATACCTGCAGTCTATTTTAAACGATTATAGTTAAAATGACAATAGTGCAGGACGAGTATATCAATAATAAGCAGGAGTATGGGCTGGCTGATTATAGATTCAAAATTTTAATAGCCTATGTTGTTTTGACAATGGCTTAAAAATACAAAGGCGTCCCATTAAAGCGCTTTATGGGCACATAAAAGTTAAAATACCTTTTTAGGCCCATACGCGGATATTTATTTGGAACAACAATAATAATAATATTAGACGTGCACAGGGTGCTCTTAAAACCATGCATGGCATTATTACACCCTGCCCAAAAATCCACAGTGCATAACCAAATGGAGCCAATTGGCAGGTCCAATTTGTTTACATTTTGTATATATGCACTCTTAGAGTGACATTTTACTGTGTCCATATAGCTTAAATATACACATGGCTTAATTTTAATATCCTAAATATATAGTGTTATATATATATATGTATATATGCTGTGTTAAAAAAAAAATGCAGAATGCATGTCAGGTTCTATCAAGCCGTATACGCGCTGCTACATCCATCCATCCATCCATCCATCCATCCATCCATCCATCCATCCATCTATCCATCCATCCATCCATCCATCCATCCATCTCTGCGGCCTCGCCAGGACTTTGAAGCACAAAGGTTGCGGGGATGCCTCCATGCGGAAAGGCAGCGGCGCGCAGGCAGGCAACCTCACTGAACCACAGTGAACGGCGGGGAAAGTGGCAACCCAAACACGGGCAAATTGAGCAGTCCTTGGGGGATTTTCAGCCGGGGGGGGGGGTCTGCTTTTAAAATAAATGAATAGAATACCGGCCTATAGCCTATATACTACCTTCCTATAGGCCTACTGACTCGGATAGATGGATGGAGATGGACCCTAAAATGCACATCCCCTTTAACTTAGATGACCAAAGTAACCCCGGAGATGAATGGGCCTTTTGTTACATCCCGCGGAACCCCCTCTGCATATGGATTCACCCACGCACGGGTGTGTGTGTGTTAATGAGTGTCGATCGAATATATATTATATATATATATATATATATATATATATATATCCCACTCATTGGTTGAGGCCGGGAGACGCCAGTTATAGTTGCGTGCGCGCCATGCATTGCGTGCGTGCGTGCGTGCAAGGCGAGAGGGCGGACAGTATGAGGATAAGAGTAGCCTAGTGTGTACATACATACATGCATCTTTTTATAGGCGAAGCAGCAACCTGCACAGCCATGAAGGCATGGGCCTACATAACATGATCCATTCCAAAAGGAGTGTATAGTGACTCTGGAGATTAGAGATTACACCATTATGTTGTAGGGGGTAGACCATGTCACTGGCTTAACCCCCAAACATTGTCACCAAATCCCACCAAGGCAAAGATTACGCATAGATTTTTTTTTATTGCGCGCAAATACGACATAGCCGTATAGTACCACCACCGCCACAAGAGCAAATCTAATACCCTGGTGTAGTTCTCCATGCCAGTGAGTGTCCCACTCCCCACCCCACCCCGGTTAGATTTAATTTGGACCGTGCTCAAAATCCACGAGGGGTGTATACACACATAGCCAGCCAGCCTCGTGGATTTGTTTACATTGAATAGGCAGGCGACTAGGCGAGGAGCCCGGGCCATGAGTGCCATGGGGGCTGTCTATTCATTAATATATACAGTGAGGATTTCTGTCTGAATTATACTGCATGCTATACTCTGCTGCTTCATTCACACACTGCACGCCTTTCACAACGGAACGGAACGGGGCGTCTCATGAGGCGGCCATGCACGAGCAACGTGACACCAAGAAGGGCGTGCGTGCGTGCGTGTGCGCTAAATATTACAACAAAAATAAATAATAAAATATAAAAAGTCAAAAGGCCATTTTCAAAAAACGCTCCCTGAAATCTTCGTGCGGCAATAAAAAAAAAAAAGAAAAAAAAAAAGGGGGAAGGGGGGGAAATAGCATCATTCTCTCCCGATATGTGTTTATATTATTTATTTGTTTATTCCATAAAGGTCCCAGAGAGATCCCTGCTGGGGGAGTTCATTTGTTTTGTATGCACAAAAAAAAAAGAAAAAGAAAGGGGGCGAAAAAAAAAATCATCCCCAAGTAGTATAACAAGAGACGAACAGTTAGTGCTGATTTTCATTTGCATAAATTTTCATATATTTTAGTGAAAATAATAGCGGAGCCGAGCAGGGCTGCCTCGCTCAGTTCGAGGCAGAGAGGAAAAGAAATCTTAGGGAGCACCGAGCGCTATAAGGAGATATAAACCATGTCCGCTATAATATTGTCAGCTATATTTGCGAGCATTTTTCCCACTATACAAGGTAAGTCCGAGAAATTCAACTATTGTACATTTGGTATAACGGTTAGAACTGCTATTGTCGACATTGTGGAACGCAATATTATAGCGTTTATGTGGGGATATGTTAACTTATAAAGACGGTCGATGTTGGAAGCTCACATGTACAGACATTTTAGCCTATATATTTGTATAGATAGGATAGCCTATGCTCGTGACAATCTACAGGGGGGTTTATTTTCCCCTTTCTGAGATATCAAATGGGATAACATGAAATTCGTTTCCTTTCTATTTTCGAGTCCCTTAAAAATCAATAGGCGACAAAAAAACATGCGCTGCCTCTCAGCTTTACGTTTTTCTTTTTTTCTTCTTCCCCCAACCCGTTTTTTTTAATAAATCGTGAGCAGACGGTTAAGCTGTGCTGTTTTGTAGAGAATGTCCACTGGAGAAAGTGCAATCAATCAAATGTAAACAGGAGGAGAGAGACCCCACGGTTGAATTCTCGGGAGGGACAGACAGCGCGTATAATAAGTCACCACAAGTGCAATATGAAATCGTTTATATAAATCGATTTTGAGTTTAAAGTTTGTTAAAGTTTATCAACATTAGCCCGTGTTACGGAGGACACATTAACGGCTTCGCTGTAATCAAGAGGACCGGCGGTGCTTATAAATAGGGTCTTGGATTGGATTTAATGGACGCGAAGCAGCTCTTTTTTCCCCCCACCTCCTCGCTCCTCGTCATAAGCCATTTCAGCCACTTATGTAACAATGGTTTCTAATAGCGAAGAGATGTGGATTTAACGAGAAATCTCCACTCATCTCAACTGCATGGTGCATCAATCTATCTCTCTAGCATAATATTAAATGGCTAGATATTAAATTCATTTGCACCACTTTTGATTTAATGCTGGTTATGGTTGTGGATCATTTTTGGGGGGAGAATTTACACCATATAATGACAATAAATGAACATCAATGTCCTAATCTAAATTAACACAAAAAAGAAAATGCACTGAGTTTAGTCTATTTTTCTCTCTTCTTTCACCCGCATGCATGTTTTTTTTCTCACGGGGTTGACTGTGCGTGTGCGTGCGTGCGTGCGCGCGGCCCATGCATGCACCCAAGACCGTTTGCTTTTGCCTCCTTCATTGATGGCGCAACACATTTCTGAAGCCAGTGCGTTGGTTGTCATGGTGAGCTAAATAAAAGGGGGGAACACTGGTCGCATTAAGCTATATGTTTGTGCATTGGAGTCGAGATGAAAGCGGCTCGGTGTGCGCGCGCCAAGAGTGACCCACACGCGCGCGCGCGCACACACACACACACACACACACACACACACACGCATGCGACCACGCACGCGCGCGCGCACGCACGCACGCACACATCACCTTCCCCTGCTCTAGCACTGCATGGATGGGAACATCAGCTCACCTGTTGGCCGGTCGGTCGGTCGGTCGGGTGGTTGTGTGTGTGAAACATTTTGGGAGTCTCTTGTTGACTCTCCGCGCGCGGGGTTACAGGAGTGCACCGCCAGGTGTCGCACTTAATCATGAAGCAAATATAACAAACGGCTGTGAGTAATAGATGCATGCGCATCCTTGGTGTGTGTGTGTGTGTGTGTGTGTGTGTGTGTGTGTGTGTGTGTGTGTGTGTGTGTGTGTGTGTGTGTGTGTGTGTGTGTGTGTGTGTGTGTGTGTGTGTGTGTGTGTGTGTGCGTGCGTGCGTGCGTGCGTGCGTGCGTGTGCGCTTTAATGGCCATCCCTTTCAAGAAAAAGCAGGCAGTGCATGGAATGGAGGATGGGTTGGTTGGTATATATGGATGGATGACACGATTGGCAATTAAGATATCAATTGCATTCAACACGGGAAGGGAAATGACTCGACGGGGAGCGGGATTTCCAAAGCCAAATGGCGATAGATAGGCTAGTCAGAGCTGGCTTGTAAACAGGGGACATAATCTGCCATTCGACATAGACATGGATCAAACAGCAGCCATATATATTTAAGTGACATAAACGCTTTAATAATTTGACTGTATAATATTTGCCATGACTGCTTAGTGCTTATATATACCCAATGCATTTGTCATCACGGCAGCAACTCAAGATCCCATGCAGCAGACAATATGCAGGCCAAATGTCCAAAAATGAAGATATCAAATACAAATTATAACACATTATAGGTCATCAGGACCGGAACGTATATAGGTCTCAAGTCATTTTATATATAGGCCTATATAGGCTAAATAAGTACGTGAACGTATACGTGTTTCATGGTGAATAGCCTATATATCTTTTTGTAAAATGGGACTAATTTCTAATTTGTATATATAGGCTATACTTTATAACAACCCTACCTACATCTTCTAATGAGACTATATAACCTAGAACCATGGTTTATGAAGCAATGTATAATATTTATAATCCATGGATGGAACGTTATTAAAAACAAACAAATCCGCGTCTATAACGAACCCTGCCGCGTCACTGTATGGCATTTTCAATGACATATGCAGGCTATAATAGCCTATATTCTTGATATGCAAATAGGCTAAGATTATATATATAGGCTATATATAGACCTGCATGCTGTCTAAAGATAGTCGCCATCTGCAGCAGCTCATAAAACATGCGTTTTTCTGAGGCAGCGTTTTTTGTTTTTTTTGGTGGCAACATGACAAACCATGACATTAGGAATTATTAGCAAATATAGGCCTGGGAATTTCCTGCAGCCAGTTTCTGGCTTGTGCTTGACTAGTCATGTATCTATAGGCTATACAACATATAGGCTATATCAGTGGTTTGACTAGTCATGTATCTATAGGCTATACAACATATAGGCTATATCAGTGGTTTTGACTAGTCATGTATCTATAGGCTATACAACATATAGGCTATATCAGTGGTTTTGACTAGTCATGTATCTATAGGCTATACAACATATAGGCTTGACTAGTCATGTATCTATAGGCTATACAACATATAGGCTATATCAGTGGTTTTCAACCTTTTGCAGATCAAGGCTCATTATTTATTCAGCATTTGAGCCACAGACCACCATTTGACGAGATTTATATAGCTTCTCAGACCCAAAACTAAAGCATATATTTTGTTATCACATTACACACCCAATTCCATGGTGTTTGCAAACCTTGATCAAAATATCAATTCGTCTACATTTTCTAATTATGTAGACTTACTTGTAAATTAAGTATAATGCAGATGTTTGACAATAATTTAACTCTTGCGAGCGTACAATGCATGAAACCAAATGGACCAAAGAGTTAAAAAAAAAAAAGATCTAATGAGGGTCCATTTGGTTACCAACTCTACATCATGTAGGGGACCACCTGGAACCCCCTCAAGGACCACTGGTGGTCCTCGGACCACTGGTTGAAAACCACTATATTTTAAGAAGCAAATCCACAGCCATCATCATCATCATCATCATCATCATCATCAATGACAATATCAAATTTACATGCTTGCATAAACACATTTACATAATGCATTATTATGCATTATTTGCTTATTAGGCCCGCTGTGTCAAACAATATGGGCATCACTGCTGGTATATTTCCTTCATTTTATACAAATTAGAATATCCATTGATTTACTAATCCATATTTATTTGTCTTTCTTTGCAACTAAAATGTTTCATTTATAGGCTAACCGATGGCTAAACATTATGCATGCACAAAAGACGAACAAAATATAGAGGATAATGTCGTGCTCTCTTGTTGTGATTGTTATAAAGTATGATTTCATAGTCAGAGAATCCCTTTATCTCCTTGAAATGATGTCATCGTCAAGACATCATCATCATGCGTGCTTCTCTCTCCTCAAACATGCACGAACCTGCAGGCAAGACTTGACCTGCGAGAGAGAGAGAGAGAGAGAGAGAGAGAGAGATGATTGTTCCGAAAGGTCTATTACAATATCCAAATTAAATGGATGCAATTTCTGCAGCTTTAATTATGGTCTACTTAAGGCACCTCTATATACCGTATATATGTGCTGCGTTATAATTTATATTCTCCTGCTGGTCCACTTGGTGAGAAGAAACGTTAATAACATACGCTAAGTGTGCTACACGTCAAGTCAAACGTTGATTTAAAGCCGCGAGTATAGGCCTACAACTTGGAAGCACTTAAACGATAATGTAGCTACCGTTAATTAAATGAGGGCTATACCGTTGTTGAATATCAGCTGTAAGCATTTCCCGCGCGTGCGTGTACACGTGTGCCTTCAATTTCCAACGGGGCTGTTTTATAATGTCACGAATACATTTTTTTCCACACGTTTAAACCAGACGGAAGGGCCTTTATTTATATTCTATACCGGGCAATATATCATTGTATATTCATCAAAACTACACCCGTTGATGTCCCTGTACTGTACATGAGGCATATAGAGTGTAATGAGCACACTTTTCTGCACTATATGTGTGTGTGCGTGTGTGCGTGCGCGCGTGCGTGCGTGCGTGTGTGTACGTGTGCGTCTGTGCGCGCGCGTGTGCGTGCGTTTATGTTACCTTAGGGCAGAGGTGAAAAGTATAAGCCCCAAACCAGTTTATATGGTTTTCAACCCTTTGCATGTCAATGCTTTTCTTTATTCTGCATTTGAGCCACCGGACGACCACCATTTAGCCTCTCAGACCCAAAACTAAAGAATATTTTGTTATTGTTGGATAAGATTCTGTCCACAATTCCTGGATTGATGTTATATACTATATTACCATTAGGAGAGATAACAGGCAAACGTTGATCAAAATAACAATTCTTCTGTATACATTGAGTTTACTGGAAATTTCATTAACCCAGAAATGGTGATTAGTATAAACTTTTATGATAGAAATCTATAGGCCTAATGGATGAAATTCAGCTTGCATGCTAAAAGTTACACGTTGAGCAATTTGAGTAATTAGCATACCATAACATCCTGTATAAGGCAAAACAAATCTAAATTTCACCAGTCTCATGTGACGTGTCAAACTAGGACGTTTTCATGATTCTGAATCCCCCATAGATTTCATGATGCTGAATCCATTCCAACATTAGTTTTGCACAAAAAACACTAAAAGCAGCCATAGCCATCATCAAGTGGCTATGGCCGTTTTGAGCCCAAAGAGTGTTTTTGTGCAAAACGAATGCTTGGAATGGATTCAGCATCATGAAATCTATGGGGGCTTCCAGTAGTCTAATTCTCTACTAAACGTCTTGTAAATGAAGTAATGCAGATGTTTAACAATCATTTAACTCTTGAGAGCGTAAAATGAAACCAAATGGACCCATACGACTTGTATGGGTCCATTTGGTTTCATTTTACGCTCTCAAGAGTTAAAGAACTATAAGGGTCCAGATGGTTACCAACTCCAACATTTAGCTGTTGACCACCTGGAACCCACTCAAGGACCACTGGTGGTCCCCGGACCACTGGTTGAATACCACTGCTCTGAACCCTATAAGCCCCCCCAAGCACTTTAGGCTATATTTAAGTCCATATTGATTTGTTTTTTTTACTTAAATTGAGTATTTGCACCTCAGAGGAAATGTTAGCACTTTTTACTCGACTAGAAATTATATATGAAAACTTCAGTTTATATATGAAAACTTCAAAACTAGATATTTTGTAGATATTATTTCAAAACATACATTTACCACTACTTCACAGTCCTATATATATTCCGACTATTTCAAAATGGCTCACATAATGTGTTGCATTGTGAGAGTGTGTGTGTGACACATTTTCAAAAGATATTTATACGTTTTGAAAACCTAACATAGGACATTTATGCACAGAGTACTTTTACTAGATTGATTATTTTATTTAATGTTATAGCAGGGGTCACCAATAGGTCCGTATACGTACATACATGGCAAAGACTTGACCTTGTCTGTGGCAAATGTTTTTTAGATTTTATTTTTCAGACATCATATAAATATATATCATACGACCCAATTTACTGAATGTCAGTCTCCAGTCTCTTCAGAATATGTATGTGACAGTTCTGGTGGTTATCCAAATGTCTTATTTGCAAGGACCCCCTTAACTCTGAGCCAAATGGACCCAGCGTAAGGGTTCATTTGGTTCCATTTCAGCACTCTCAGAGTACAGACCATGCTATATGGTCATTCATGGCTAGCTATTTATGAGTTCCATATTGTCCGCTCGTTTTGTATGTCCGTGACAAAAAATAATGAATTTTGACCAAAATGTCCACCACAAGATGACCCCTGCATGTTAGTATACTTCTTCCATCACTGAAATAGACTTCATGTTAGTGCATGTTTTTTCTTTTTTTTTAAATGTTTTTTTTTGTGGCTTTCGCCTTTATTTTTATTTTTTATGGAGGGACAGACAGTAGGCTGACAGGAAATGGGGAGAGAGATGGGGGGGAAGACATGCAGTAAAGGCCGTCGGGATCGGGAGTCGAACCCACGGCACACTGCCAGACTGGATTGCCAGCCAAGGTGCCTGGACCACTGAGCCATGGCCCAGGCCACATGTTAGTGCATGTTTAACTCTCAAGCGTGTATCAGCGGAGCTGGTATTGATTTAGGATTGGAAATCCATTTTGGATGTCATAATTTGCCTTTAAATGAAAGTATAAGAAAGTGCAAATGATGTGCAGATTAGATTTTGACACACACACACACACACACACACACACACACACACACACACACACACACACACACACACACACACACACACACACACACACACACACACACACACACACACACACACACACACAGAGAGAGAGACTTGTAGACTACTTCTCTGGATGCAGGTGTTTAGACGAGACACATTCACTCCCAGAGCAGTGTGTGCGTGCGTGCGTGTGCGTGCGTGCGTGTGTGCGTGCGTGCATGTGCGTGTGTGGAGGGGTTGAGTGACAGAGGATAGATGGGAGGGGGCAGATAGGATGAAGTGCTGCTGTCTGCAGTCAGACGAGAAGAGAGAGCGAGCAAGACAGGGAGAGAGAGAGAGAGAGAGAGAGAGAGAGAGAGAGAGAGATGGGGAAGGGAGGAGGGGGCTTGTATAGGAGGAGGGTCTTTGTCTTGCAGCCCCCACAGCCGGATCCGCCCATCTCTCTCTCTCCCTCCCTCCATCCCTCCGTGCTCCTCCCATTGTCCAGAGAGGCCCTCTCACCTCCCCGACACATGTGCTCCATCTCTCTCTCTCTCTCTCTCTCCCCCCTAGGGGTCCTTGAGGCAGTGGCAGGGGGTCCCCAGATAAATGATAGTTTGGGACCACATGGACCCATTATGGGTCTGTAACTCTGAGAGTGTACGAATGGAACCAAACGGACCCTGACGGGTCCGTTTGGTTGCATTCGTACACTTTCAGAGTTCAATTAACATTGATTTTACAATATAAATTGGGGTCCCAGAGATGGGGGTCTGTATATAGACTAATGTCAAACTGGGGGTCCTTAAAAATCTCCTCTTATGGGGGGTCCCTGGCATATCTTTTCAAATGGGGGGCCCACAGGATAATTATAGTGTCAATTTGGGGGGTCCTTGACATGAAAAAGTTTGGGAACCACTGATTGCTGTAGTATCTCTGTCAGTCATCCTTTAATATCTGAAATGGGTTCACTCACTCACTGCATGCTGACTCAATGTCTCTCTCTCACTACCTCTCTCTCTCTCTCTCTCGCACGCACGCACGCACGCACACACACACACACACACACACACACACACACACACACACACACACACACACACACACACACACACACACACACACACACACACACACACACACACACACACACACACACACACACACACACACACACACACACACACACACACACACACACACACACACACACACACACCACCAGTGCACGTATACATCAAAACAAACCAGGCCATTATTGTTTATGCAAATAATAACAGAGCCGTGGCGAGGTGGTATATATATATATTATATATATGATGTGCTTACACATACTAATCCCTGTGATATTGCTGCTATCAAGCGAGATTAATTAATAAGTAGAACTGACTGGGTAGATCCGAGTGACCTCAGATCACCCGCCGCAGAGTCACGAGAAGCGTGCACGTACACACGCACGCACGCACACACACACACACACACACAAACTTTTTGTTTTTGTTTGTCAAACAGCGCAGCGTTCCCTGAGGATGGAGGGGGGTGGGGTATATACCGGGGCGGGGGGGGGGGGGGGGTTACTTTGTGGCACCTCCCGGTCCAGGATTACATTAATCAAAGTATTTATTTCCCTCGGGGGGAGCTTGGCGCAAATCACTCCAAATCCCAATAAAATTGGATAACGGCGCGCGGAGCACAGCACCGAAGGTATAACCCTCTCTCTCTCTCTCTCTCTCTCTCTCTCTCTCTCTCTCTCTCTCTCTCTCTCTCTCTTCCTTTTTTTGTTGCTTTGTTTGCTTCTGTTTCCACTCATTTCGGCAACTTAATGGATCTAGTTCCATCTAAGTTTACAGAGCAGTGTGTGTGCGTGTGCGTGTGCGTGTGTGTGTGTGTGTGTGTGTGTGTGTGTGTGTGTTGGAGGAGGGGGGGTGTTACAAAGCCACAGGTATAGTTGAGGCTCCTTGAAAAGACCAACAACATAATTGTATATGTTCAGGTTTTGATGCTATATCAGGGATGTCCCGATACACTTTTTTCCGTTCCCGATCCGATCCCGATTCCACAATTTCTGTGTTAGCCGATACCGATACTGAATACCGAATACCGACACCAGGGTTGTGATATTGTGTTGTATATATAGCCTAAAGGGCCTTTCAACGCAACGAGCACGCACGCAACAAATTCACGGGACCACGCGCAAAAACGCAGCTCTCATTGAAAATTTACTTTATGTGCGTTATATTGCTTCACGTTTGAAAGGCCCTTATCTCGTGTTGTGTTTATACTCCTCACTCCAATGTGCACTTGCAGTTTGGGCAACTCGATACAGTATCGGGACAGTTTGGGCAACTCGATACAGTATCGGGACAGTTTGGGCAACTCGATACAGTATCGGGACAGTTTGGGCAACTCGATACAGTATCGGGACAGTTTGGGCAACTCGATACAGTATCGGGACATCTCTAGATGCTATACAGCAGTGGTTCCCAGACGTTCATGTCAAGGACCCCTGAAATTGACACTAATTACCCCCATTTGAAGAGATATGCCATACGAGAAGATTTGTATGACTCTAGCAGTGACTCTCAACCATTTCAATTTCAAGGACCCCCAGTTTGACATGCATTAGGCTAGGGACGTACCCCCATTTAATGGCATTTCTATATCTGGGACCCCCAATTTATATTTTAAAATCAATGTTAATTTAACTCAAATGGAGTGTACAAATGGAACCAAACCGTACCGTTTGTACACTCCGTTTGTACACTCTCAGAGTTACAGACCTATAAGGGTCCATTTGGTTCGTAACTATCATTTAGCTGCATGGGGACCCCCTGGAACTCCCTCAAGGACCCACTTTGGGAACCACTGCTGTACAACAACGACAAGAAAGTAACCACAGACAGTGGAAATATGGGCTCCATTTTCATCACCGCTAAAGCCCTTATCCCTGAACTTCTTTGCCTTTTTTTTCTTTTGACTATTTTGAAAACATTTTTGAATAGTTCAACTAGCCAATCTACATTGACACGTTGTGAGACTGGCCATTTTAACTATTCAAAAATGTTTTGCAAAATAGTAAAAAAAAAAAGGCAAAGAAGTTTAGGGATAAGCGGTTTAGCAGTGACGAAAGAGTCATACACACAACAGCCATTCTCGCCTGTGTCTACACAATGCTATGGCGCGTTTCTGGGACAGAATAATCTGAGATAGACACATCAACCTTCAGCAACTATAGAGCTGGCCCATTCTCCCTGCTATATAAGCCTGCCTGGTCAATCCATCACAAACAACAACAAGCATGCCATGAAGGCAGGCGGCAAAACGAAATACCGATAGTCTTTTATTCAGCCATATTTGCAATGTATAATTCCGTGTTATGTTTGGGCAAAAAACAAATCCGGATTGGCTACTAAATCAGTGGATGTTTACAGCGGCGGCCTATAGCTGCTGATAAAGGCAATGAATACACAGTATAGTGTAATATGCTATCCTATTACACTCAGGTAATGCAAATAAAGTAATGGGGCTGTAATTTTTCTCTTATGTGCTGTTTGTGTGGTGGCCTCCATCTTTGATATTCATGAGGGGAGAGAGGGAAATGTCTTTCCCCTCTCTCTCTCTCTCTCTCTCTCTCTCTCTCTCTCCAATCAGGGATAAATGATGGCCTCCACGCACCGTGTCGCAGGGGTGGAGGAGGCAGCCCTGTCACTTGCACGCACGCACGCACGCGCGCACGCGCACACACACGCACACACGCACACACACTGTTTCTGCTGTGGCAGCTTGCCTTGATGTGTAGGAGAGTTGTACAACGTGTGCATGAGCGTGTACAGTATGTCGCGTGTGTTAATATATGTGCATGTGGTTGCATATGCCGGTATGTGTGTCCAATGTGCATGCATGGGAGTGCATATACACAGTATATGTTCCTACATGCATGCTGTATATATGGTATAGATCTGTTCATTTAACTCAAATTGTATGTAAAAAATCACACCCGTGTGAACTGAGTGGTGCAGTGACGTCACACACTAACCCTAGCAACCATGCTCACCTGTACATGGCCCCACGTACAGGTACAGGTACACAGGTACAGACACGGGTACAGACAAAGCTGGTTATTGGAGTGGTTTGCACCACTCAAATTGAAAAATTGACCTATTTGGCTACATTTGAACAAATGAACACTGAGCATTCTGCTAGTTGCTGCTGTGTGTGCCATGCAGAAAATAGCAGATCTGCAAGCCTGCAACACATTGTGATGTGATTATAGAGCCAGTGTTGATTTTGGCAGCAAATTTATAGTTTTAGTCCTAGTCTAGACGAGACTAAATCAACTGTAGATTTAGTCGACTGAAATCTTATGACATTTAGTCGACTAAAACTAGACCAACACTACAACATTTCAGATGACTAAAATGTGACTGAAAAACTAAAATTACGTTTTATTCCAAAGACTATGACTAAAATCTAAATTTGCTGCCAAAAACAACACTGGTTTTGTGGATGCGTGAGACATAGTGTGGTGCGTGTGTGGATGGAAAGAATAAGTCAAACATCATGAACGTTGCATGGTGCAACAAGCAGGGGAGTTGAGGCCGCTCTCTGCCTCCTCTCAGTAAAAACTGACTGACTGTCATGGGCAGGGCTATTTATAGCTTCTGGAGGCCCCGCCCTCGGGCCCAGGTGCTTTCCAATCAGCCATTAGGCTGAAAGGCCCCACCCATGCTCACCTATTGGAACTAAGGTCTGTTCCAATAAGGTCTGCCCACCCTTGAATATATGTTACTGATATTTAGGTAGGTAGGAAGGTGCAAGACCATTGAGAGCTTAAAATAATTTTAAAATCAATCCTAAAAACAACGGGAAGCCAATGCAGTGAAGCTAAAACCGGAGTAATATGTTCTCTCATCTTAGTTTTAGTTAAAACTCTGGCTGCCGCATTTTGGACAAGTTGTAATCTGTCAGTTGTTTTCTTTGGAAAACAACTTGCAGCAACATTGCAGTATATGCATGTGTCTGGTCAGGTGTGTGTGTGTGTGAATGGATGCATGCGTCTATGCAGGTGTGTGTGAATGCATGCATGCGTCTCGGCAGGTGTGAGTGAATGCATGCATGTCTGGTCAGGTGTGTGTGAATGCATGCATGTCTGGTCAGGTGTGTGTGAATGCATGCATGCGTCTCGGCAGGTGTGAGTGAATGCATGCATGCGTCTGGGCAGGTGTGAATGCATGCATGTCTGGTCAGGTGTGTGTGAACGCATGCATGTGTCTGGTCAGGTGTGAATGCATGCATGTGTCTGGTCAGGTGTGAATGCATGCATGTGTCTGGTCAGGTGTGAATGCATGCATGTGTCTGGTCAGGTGTGAATGCATGCATGTGTCTGGTCAGGTGTGTGTGAATGCATGCATGTGTCTGGTCAGGTGTGAATGCATGCATGTGTCTGGCCAGGTGTGTGTGAATGCATTCACGTGTCTGGTCAGGTGTGAACGCATGCATGTGTCTGGTCAGGTGTGTGTGAATGCATGTGTCTGGTCAGGTGTGTGTGAACGCATGCATGTGTCTGGTCAAGTGTGTGTGAACGCATGCATGTGTCTGGTCAGGTGTGAATGCATGCATGCGTCTGGGCAGATGTGTGTGTGTGTGTGTGTGTGTGTGTGTGTGAATGCATGCATGTCTGGTCAGGTGTGTGTGAACGCACCGTGTGTGAGGTGCACAACAGTGTTTATAGCCTCTCCCTGTGAGTGTGCATGTATGTGTGTGTGTGTGTGTGTGTGTGTGTGTGTGTGTGTGTGTGTGTGTGTGTGTGAGTCTCTTTCTGTCTGTCTGTCTGTCTGTCTGTCTGTCTGTCTGTCTGTCTGTCTGTCTGTCTGTCCAGTGCGTGTGCATGCATTGGCACATCATGGGCGCTCCGTTTGTGTCTCTCATAGGGGCTATGCTGTGTGGAAGAGACAGATGTAACAATCTTCAAAATCAAATCAAACTTTTTTTATAGAGCACGTTTGACCAAAGTGTACAGATCAGTGGCAAAACGGAAACAGAGGGACAGTGGGCCCGAGGTCATGCATCCTATAGCCGGGAGGGACAGTGGGCCCGAGGTCATGCATCCTATAGCCGGGAGGGACAGTGGGCCCGAGGTCATGCATCCTATAGCCGGGAGGGACAGTGGGCACGGCCCCGAGGTCATGCATCCTATAGGCGGGAGGGACAGTGGGCCCGAGGTCATGCATCCTATAGCCGGGAGGGACAGTGGGCCCGAGGTCATGCATCCTATAGCCGGGAGGGACAGTGGGCCTGAGGTCATGCATCCTATAGCCGGGAGGGACAGTGGGCCTGAGGTCATGGATTCACAGAAAAAACATAGTTGTCCTTGATGGATTAAATCAAATATTTCTATAATATAGAATTTAGTTCTTTGGCCTATTGGCAGAATAGCCTATTACACCGGTGTGTGTGTGTGTGTGTGTGTGTGTGTGTGTGTGTCACCTAACCATTAGGTGACACACACACGCACGCGGCACACACACACACACATACAAAGCCCTATATATAGCAAAGACAACAAGGTGAAACAGAGATAATAGAATGTTGCCACAATATGACCATTTTGTGCCACTGAGCACGGTTGACTCTTATAAGAGGCATTACGGTACACACTGAGCACTGTTGACTCTTATAAGAGGCATTACGGTATACACTGAGCACGGTTGACTCTTATAAGAGGCATTACGGTATACACTGAGCACGGTTGACTCTTATAAGAGGCATTACGGTATACACTGAACACGGTTGACTCTTATAAGAGGCATTACGGTATATACACTGAGCACGGTTGACTCTTATAAGAGGCATTACGGTATACACTGAGCACGGTTGACTCTTATAAGAGGCATTACGGTATACACTGAGCACGGTTGACTCTTATAAGAGGCATTACGGTATATACACTGAGCACGGTTGACTCTTATAAGAGGCATTACGGTATATACACTGAGCACGGTTGACTCTTATAAGAGGCATTACGGTATATACACTGAGTACGGTTGACTCTTATAAGAGGCATTGCGGTATACACTGAGCACGCTTATAACCGCTGGACCTCTCTTTCATGCAGGACCACAGAAGTTGCAGCCGTCTCCATGCAGAGACAGTCCCTGCATGTGAATTATATTGCATTCTGCATGATGTGCGATTACGAATCCCACCCACACACACACACACACACACACACATGCATCATGTATATACGTGACCGAGCGGCCGTAATATGTGAGGTATAGGCGGGTTCAGGCTTCAAGGTGCCCTGGCAGTGACTGATGGTTCTTAACTTTAGCCCATTCTGCACGGGAACCCCTTTTGGTGTTTTAAAGCATTATGCTATACTTTAGCTATTGAAAAATAGCAGATCTACAAGCTCGTAGCGCGGCACCGAGTGCCGCGCTACGAGCTTGTAGGTCTGCTATTTTTTTGAAAAATCGTGAAAATGTGGTGCGAATCTTTGAGTATATTCTTTCAGAGTGCATGTTGTTTTCTTTTTTTTTTAAAGATATTTTTTTGCGGCTTACGCCTTTTATTGGTTTTTTGAAGGGACAGACAGTAGGCTGACAGGAAACGGGAGAGAGATGGGGGAAGACATGCAGTAAAGGCCGTGTCGGGCTCGGGAGTCGAACCCGCGGCACACTGCGACTGGATTACCAGTCGGGTGCCCAGACGGTTACGCCACTGCCTGGGCGAGTGCATGTTTTTTAACTCAAATCTTTGCTTCTGGGGGGGTTGTTCCTGGAACAACATATTTTTTTAGATGGGTGTCGGAGGCCAAAAAAATATAATTTGAAAAACCAATAGTTTTTTCATAAAACTGTCATGATTTTAGAAGACATTTGTAGAATTATTGACTTCAGGTCTAAATGAGTTAGAATGGGGTCTCCGCTAATGGAGGTCGGTGGCTTGGCTATATGTGTGTAGCTCATGATATGTGACTGAGGGTGATGTGTGCTGTTCGTTCGCAGTATACGGTATGTATACCGGGGGGGGAAGGAGCGTTCTCAGCGCTGTGTGGTCACGTTCGATGGCGGGGAAGTCTTGATTCATGTGGGCATTATGCCACGTCGGACGCTTATGGCCCCCCTCCTCCGTTTGCCTGCCGTCTCAGGCCCATTTGTTTGTAAATGGCTCTACATACATCTTCTGCACATGTTTTCTTTTCCTTTTTTTTTCACCCCTGCATGTGTAGTCGACTCCATCTCTCTCTCTCTCTCTCTCTCTCTCTCTCTCTCTCTCCCACAATTTTCTCTCTCTCTCTCTCTCTCTCTCTCTCTCTTCCACAATTTTCTCTCTCTCTCGCTCACCCTCTCTCTACCCCCTGCATGTCCCACACCTACACACACACATGCACATCCATCCCCACAACGCACGCACGACATGCACACGCACGCACACACACACGCGCACGCACACACAAACGCACACACAATGCCACAAAAAAACACATGCCCAATCACCCACACACTCCCTCACAGTAATGCTGCTAGCCATCCATCCCCTCCACCCCCTCCCCTCTACCCCAGCCTCCACGCGGCCCTCCCTCCCGCCCAGGCGTGTGCGTTCAGCCGGGCCAAGCAGCGACATCACAAAAGCGGCTTTGAGTAGAGGGATAGCCTGGCCATGGTCACTGACCCGCTGAGCTCATACCCCACCATACATTAGTCCATTTAGGACCTATGACTGCCGACTCTATACTGTATGTCTTCTAAATCCTAAACGTTTTCTGAAAAACCTCATGTTTTCTGTGTCAGTGGTGCTCAAAGTTTTTCATGTCAAGGACCCCCAAACATTATATGTAATTGGCCACCGACCCCCGTCTGAAAATATGTTGTTCCAGGGAGACCCCCCCCCCCCCCCCCCCCAGAAGCAAAGAATTGAAAGAATATATATCCAAAGATATGCGCCACATTTTCACAATCTTTTCAAAAAAATAGCAGATCTACATGAGCTTGTAGATCTGCTATTTTTCAATAGCTATAAAGTAAAACATAATGCTTTAAAAAAAGAAAAAACACCTAAAGGGTGTTTCCCGTCCAGAATGGGTTAGTCACCACTAGGCCCCAGTGCTGCTGCTGACTGGACTGACTGCACGCACACACACACACACACACACACACTGCACGCAAACACACACTGCACGCACACACACACACTGCACGCACACACACACTGCACGCGCTGCATGGCTTGGCAAACACGGCTCAGAGCTTATAACAGAGAGAGACAGAGTCCTGGAGGGGACAGCTATAGCTTTTCTGGAATCCCTGCTATTTTTGCGGTTTAATTACTTTAATGACCTATCATAATTAGTTTGTTTTTGTGCTTTTTTATTTTATTTTAGCATGCGCGGTCACACATGACCATGCATGTTTCTCGCGCGTGCGGACGTGCGTGTTGGTTTGTGGGTATTCTCGCGCGTGCGGACGTGCGTGTTGGTTTGTGGGTATTCATGTTGTGCAGTGTGCAGTTTGTCCGCATGCATGTTGTGTGTTCTTGTGGTTTGCCTCATGGGAAAAAGACTTTTGAGATTTGAACCAGACAGTTTTCTGAACAACCTATGTTTCTATATCAGTGGTGCTCAAACCATTTCACCCCCCTGGCGCTTTGGCATGGGGGGGTCAGATCAACATATGTACTGGCCATATAAGGAGCGTGTCTTGAGTGTACAGGGTTTGATGAGGTGAGATCAACATATGGAATGTCAGAACAGGTCAGCTCCATATACTGTATGGAGATCTAAGGGTGGCAGCGGGTGGGCAGTGCCTTAATTTTTGTATTTTGTAAAATTGTACTTTGTTAAGGGACAGTCAGGAATTTTAAATGTATTGAGTAAAAGTACACCAGCTTGGCATCAAAATGTACTTGAAGAAGTATAACCAAAATCACAAAGCACTCATTATGTCCTGCTTCACAACAAGTTATCAAATGTGTAAAAATCTTTTGAAAATAGCCGATCAACAAGCTCACAAGGCGTCGCGTACGTGACACATTGTGAGCGTGTAGATCGGCTATTTATAGGGGGCTGAAGTAATGGTTAATGTAGGTTTTGCAATTATAATCAAAATCTACAAAGTAACTATATAGTATAGTTTTCAAATAATTGTAGTCGAGTTTAAGTATTTGCCTCTGAGATGTATTAGAACCAAAAGTACTTTACATTGGAAATACTCCAGCACAGTAAAAGTATCTCAATATTGCACTTTCCATTCCAATTCCATACTAGAAGGCATTCTTACCTTTATTTGCAGTTGTTACGTCCCCACTAAAGAGGTCCAGGTGTTATTTTGTGCAAAAGTGCATTATTGTCTATTTCCCATAATATAAGCCGAAATAAGTAGTAAAGTGTGCCGCTTGGGATACTATTTACATTATGAAGAGAGGATATAATATACAGTAATTTTTTTTATTTTTGAGTGATGGAAATAAGCGAATTAGCACAACACCCCATAGCCCCATTCAATTCAATGCAATTCATTGAGGGCTTATATTAGGGGAAATAGTGCTTTTGCACAAAATAACACCTGGACCTCTTTGGTGGGGACGTAACAACTACAAATAAAGGTAAGAAAGCCTTCATGGAATTCTCCTTTAAAGATAGACTACCGTTCTGATAAAAGGTAGTTGACGAACAGGTTTAGTCGACAAAATCACCACTGACTGCTTCATACTGCAGCTGTGAACTCCTCTGTGTGTGTGAGTGTGAGTCCGTGCATTTGTGTGCGTGTGTGCGTGTGTGTGTGTGTGTGTGTGTGTGTGTGTGTGTGTGTGTGTGTGTGTGTGTGTGTGTGTGTGTGTGTGTGTGTGTGTGTGCCTGCGTGCGTGCGTGTGTGTGTGCCTGCGTGCATGCGTGCGCATTTATTTTATTAATTTTAAAAATATATATATTTTCATGAAAGGAAATGACTAACAGATGACAGAGACGGTAAGGAGGAGAGTTACAGACCCGGAAATTTTAGAAGCGTTTTCTTGTTTTTTTTAAAGATATTTTTGGGGCTTTCTTGCCTTTAATTTAATGATATAGACATACAGTGCAGCTGGGGGGAAGACACTCATGCAGCAAAGGTCATCGGGGTCGGGCCTCGAACCCACGATACGCTGTCAGCCTGCATTGCCAGCCTATAGGTGCCCGGACCGCTAGGCCTGCCCAGGCCAGAAGCGCTTTCTACATCCTATACTCAATGCACTTTATATATTTTATTATTTAATTCTTATCTTGAATTATTGTCGCCCCAAGGACCGCAGTTGATTACCGGCCAACCATTAGGCAATTTTAATATAGGATTTGTCATAATGTGCCCTAGCTGTGCAACGTTTTCTTACGAAGCAGAAAAGCCAAACAGAAATTTATTCTTTATTTATGTTCCAATGATCATTATTATTTGAGTGACAACTAATCATCACGCGAAAAGTAACTTCAGTCAGGACAACTCATGAATGGATGGAATATATATTTATTTAATATAAAATGAGCAATATAGTTGGCGATGAATTGGATCTGCTTTTTAGGTACTCTGATCAAGCACATGCATCAGTCCCAACCATAGGGACTCCGAATCTCCCGCATATCTAAACAGCAGATCCAAAACGACAGGTGGTGCATGGCTGGGGTGGAGGAGGGTGAGACAGGTGGTAGCTGGGGTGGAGGAGGGTGAGACAGGTGGTAGCTGGGGTGGAGGAGGGTGAGACAGGTGGTAGCTGGGGTGGAGGAGGGTGAGACAAGGTGGTAGCTGGGGTGGAGGAGGGTGAGACAGGTGGTAGCTGGGGTGGAGGAGGGTGAGACAGGTGGTAGCTGGGGTGGAGGAGGGTGAGACAGGTGGTAGCTGGGGTGGAGGAGGGTGAGACAGGTGGTAGCTGGGGTGGAGGAGGGTGAGACAGGTGGTAGCTGGGGTGGAGGAGGGTGAGACAAGGTGGTAGCTGGGGTGGAGGAGGGTGAGCAGCAGCAGTTTAAGCAGGCAGCAGCGCAGCAGTATCAGTGTGCAGCAGCAGCAAGCAAGCAGCATGAGCAGTGCAAACTTCCAGTTTAAATAGCCGGTATGTAGATGGAGTGAGTGTGTGTGTGATTGGCTGAAGTGAATCATGTGAATGAGAAAACGTGATGCTGAGGTGGCCCAATGAACGGCCGACAGCAACTTGGAGTTTCCTGACTGAACTCTGCAAATATATTATTGGCCCTCTGCATTGTCAAAGTTGACCCACCCACCCCTGTCACACAGTCGACAAAGCCAACACTGGTTGACCTGCAGGCTGGAGGCGAGCTGCGTGGCTCGTGGTGAATTGTGTCTCTGTTCCGCGGGGTGTGTAAACTGTAAAAACTACTGTACTGTAACTGAACGCCGATACGCCCACGGTCTGCCTTCACTCCAGTGTGCTGCTATTGTACGTGCCGACAGGCAGCAATAAGCAGCGTCTATGACATGACTGGACATATTCTTTCTATATACCGGTAGCCCCCCCCCCCCCCGTCTGTCTGTCTGTCTGTCTGTCTGTCTGTCTGTCTGTCTGTCTGTCTGTCCGTCCGTCCTGCCCCTTTTCAAACGGCTGCAGTTCTTTCTGGTTCGTATATAGTCCATGAGCCAGAGCTCCAAAATTGGAACGTTGTATAATTCATGAATTGAGTGCGCAAAACCATACCTATATTAAATTGTTTATATAGGGTCGATATAAGTAAATGAATATATGATAACCCTTCAACAGGAGAGGCCTCTTCATATTTATCACACATTTTGTTAATGTGTTGTTGAGTTGAATTGTTAGGGTGAATAAGGTAAAAAATATAAGTAATAGTTATCACCATGACACTTCCCCCGTTGACAACTTGCACGTGTATATGGGATTTGTGGACTCTGGTTTGTTTGAGCCAGAAAAACCCCAGACCTGCAGAAACTCAACTAAATGTTAAAAGTTCAGGTTTTGTTTTGGGCGCAATTATGAGCTCATAAAACCTATAAAACAAATAGCCGTGACAGTGAAATGAAATTTGCCGATCTACACGCGCGTAGCGCGGCACTCGGTGCCGCGCTACGAGCTTTTCATGGGGTGGAGTCAAGAGTGGGTGGAGTCAAGGGTGGGTGGAGTCAAGGGTGGGTGGAGTCAAGAGTGGGTGGAGTCAAGGGTGGGTGGAGTCAAGTGTAATTTTCATCTAAAGCCAGTTGGACCGTTATTTGCCCATTCAGGGCGGGAACCCCTTTTGGTCAGAATGTTCTGTCATTGTTTGGTTCTTTCTGTCTTTCAGGAGGACCAGAAGAAGGATCAGGACGCAGCCGGCTCCCAAACACGGACGCACGCACGCAGACACACACACACACACACGCACGCACGGCACGCACACGCACACACATTTGGATTACTATGCTTGTGAGGACATCCACATTTTGAACGCGCCAAATTTATATAAATGCCATTTTTACCCTAACTTTAAAGGGGTCATGCTGCATGCACCAAGTTCACAACTAATAATACAAGTATACATGCACACACACACACGCGTAAAACACACACACACACACACACACACATACACATACACACACACACACACACACACACACACACACACACACACACACACACACACACACACACACACACACACACACCCCTGTTATACATGGTTGACCCCCGACCCGTGGCCCTCCCTGCAGAGGTAAGGGCCCCATATGGACTCACAGACTGCGTGCGTGCGTGCGTGCGTGCGTGCGTGCGTGCGTGCGTGCGTGCGTGCGTGCGTGCGTGCGTGCGTGCGTGCGTGCGTGCGTGGGAGCGGACATGTCTCCTCAGCTTCCGTTTTTATCCAGCACGCCTGCTGGAATATTCACGCTCCAGGCTGTTTACTTTGAGAGAGAGAGAGAGAGAGAGAAGAGAGAGAGAGAGAGAGAGAGAGAGAGAGAGAGAGAGAGAGAGAGAGAGAGAGAGAGAGAGAGAGAGAGAG
>NC_136803.1:22243304-22268260 GCF_951216825.1 Electrona antarctica | reverse complement strand
GAGAGAGAGAGAGAGAGAGAGAGAGAGAGAGAGAGAGAGAGAGAAGAGAGAGAGAGAGAGAGAGAGAGATAAGGAGATGGAAGACATGCAGAAGAGACAGAGATACCTATCGAGATAATGGAATCCTGCAGCACAAAGGCAACAAAGTTAAGCCTCCAAATATCCCTTAGAGAGAGAGAGAGAGAGAGAGAGAGAAGAGAGAGAGAGAGAGAGAGAGAGGGGGGGGGGGAGGTTGAGAGAACAGAAGTGAGAGACCAAAGTGGGAAGGCCTCCATTTGTAAAGCCCTCACGCACTCAGGAATACTTTTTTTTGAAGTGATTATAAAGACAGTTCAGATCAAAGGATTTGACAAGTCTGAGTGGCCGCCAAAAATGTGAGCCCGGGGTGTATAATCACTCTCAAACCGGGGGCCCTCCGCGCCCTCCCGTCCCTCCCTCCCCCCGAAACCAGATGGCGCCGGTCATACCCCCCATTCATGTACCCCTCCCACCTCGCCTCGCCCTCTGCGTTTGCAAATGTAACGTGACACTTATGGATAAACTAGATTATCGGTGCCCAAAAAAAAGTAGAGAAAAGAAAAATCTGCCACAATTTATATTATGGAGGAAGAGAATTAGGTTCATTGAATGAACTCTCGGACGAGCGCGGCTGTCAGTGCATGGAAACGATGATGAATTCTTCTGGCGCTGACCTGGGTCTAAATTATGATATAATTCGGGGCATATTAGTTGGAACATTAGATGATGAGGCAGTATGTCTCGGTGGTGGTGGTGGGGGGGGGGGGGGGCATGAACCAGGGACGTGCACACATAGACATCAAAAGGGGGCTTCAGCCC
Source organism: Electrona antarctica (assembly GCF_951216825.1). NCBI lineage: Eukaryota > Metazoa > Chordata > Actinopteri > Myctophiformes > Myctophidae > Electrona > Electrona antarctica. The sequence continues at coordinate 22,267,423 of NC_136803.1, read as the reverse complement.
CTGCCTTTTTATATCCGTCTGTAAAACAAGTGCCCTCTCCAGACCACGAATGCAGCTGAAAGAATGCAAATGCTGATCCTTCCATGCCATACATGCCGGAAGGCAGCATTCAGGAGAATTGCTTTTTTTCCCCCCTGAACTTGTCTCCTGAACTTGAACACAGTATTTTGCGTTGAACAAATTTGTTTAGAAATCCAATGTCGTATATACACCACATCTCCACTAGCTAAAGAGTGCTGGGTTGCACCCTGAAAAATGCGTCGCAGCGCGACGCGTTGAGAGCTTGTAGATCTTCTATTTTTGCTATATATGTTTGTCCAAAAGTGCCCTCTTCTTAACAGGATTTCAGGCCCCTGCCCCTATAGCACTCTCTGCAACAGTTCGGGGAGAGCTCTGGGAGAAAAGACATGATGTCACAGTCTTCTCTCTCTTTCTCTCTCTCTCTCTCTCTCCCTCCATTCTTCATTCCCTACCACTCCTCCAGTTCCTTCACTACTTATTAGCCAGTAATCCATAATCCTTCGTCACCTACAGACAATTTGTATTTTTTTTTGTCAGTGGAGCTCAGGGGGGATATAGAGCCAATTCGAGTTGCTTTGAGTCACTATCTCTCTCTCTCTCTCTCTCTCTCTCGCTCTGTCTCGGTCATAGTGTTAAAGCCGAGAGCTTCCATCCAGTAAACTCCTGTGACTGACTCGTCTCTGAAGCGTGTCCTGTAATGTGTTTCAGCGTCGAGTATCGAGGGTGGCGACTATAATACCATGTCAGACGTTAACCGTTAAGACATATCAGTTCACGTACAGTATATCCTGTGTAAAATAATGTACGGATATTTCGTCGTTGTCGGGCAGAACCTTCATATTTCCATTCAACCTTTTTTTCTTTCTGTAAATCAGTGGTTTCAACCCTTCTCATATCAAGGCCCATTATACATTCAGCCATTTGAGCCACGGACCACCATTGATGACATTTAGCCTCTCAGAACCCAAAACTAAAGAATGTTTTGTTATAGAGGGTATGCGCGTGACATCATCATACCTGGAAGTTATGCCACTGAGTGGCAAAAAACTACATTCTGGCCTTGACAGCCCATTCATCCAAACAGAAAAGTCCTGTCTGATTGCATTAAACAATGTTAAACTCACCAACATTGCAGCTGTACGAAAAGCTTGAATTATCCTCTTTCTATCTGCAAAGTTTTTGTTTCATAGAAATCCACCATAGAAAACGTTATGAGCTATACTTTCTGTCAAGAAATGCCCTGGATTTGATTATTTTTAATTGATTTGATTTTGATTAACATTAAGTGTCAGAGTTTGGAAGTGCGTACTGGTACGCAGATGGTTGAGTGATTTCCAACGAGCGCTTCCAAACTCCAACACTCCATGCTGCTCAATGTTTTGCCACTCAGTCTAGATGAGGGGGGCGATCGCGTAACCTGACTCCGCCAGATGGGGCAGCTAGAGGCGGGATCAAGGCAGCACTGTGTATGCCTTGATCCCGCCTCTAGCTGCCGCTGATTGGCCAGGCCGTTTGGTGGCCGGAGCATCAAGTCTGCCAGAGTTCCCAGATGGGAGCAGGAGGGGGGGAACCCATTGTACTCTCTGCTGCCCCATCTGGCGGAGTCAGGTTAGCGATCGCGTGTCCTGATGGGAAAATCATGCATGTGCATACTCTCTATTGTTGGATAAGATAAGATCTTAAGACAACCTTAAGATTAACAACCTATAGAAGGCAAAATATTCAAATTTTCATCATGCTTTATGTAGCATGTGACGTGAAAACTAGGGGGATTTCATGTTGCTGAATCCATTCCAAGCATTAGTAGTAGTAGTGCAAAAAAACACTCATTGGGCTAAAAACGGCCATAGCCGTCATCAAAAATGTGATGATGTCAGCACAATTGGGCAAGTGGGCATGGCTGTTTTCAGTACAATTTGTTTGCAAAACTAATGCTTGGAATGGATTCAGCAATGAAAACCCCCTAGTTTGACACGTCACATGCTACATAAAGCATGATGACATTTTTAATATTTTTTAATTATGAAAATTGCTCTCAACATATGCAAGTTAGCATCCGTCAGTTTCTACATGCTGGGGGACCCATACTCAACATTTCTAACATAAAACCTTGGTGTACTCAACATGTCCGGGTTCACATTCTGGTAAGTGGACTAACATGGTAACCTGACTCTGCCAGATGGGGCAGTAGAGAGTACACAGGTTCCCCCCCTGGGGAACCTGTGTACTCTCTACTGCCCCATCTGGCGGGGACAGGTTATAACATTGGATCCATTGGAGAAAAAAAAGGCATTGTTCTCATTATATAATTATAATTATATTATTATCTGAGATTGGGTTTTGGACATACAAGGTTTCCACCCAGCAACGATGATGATTTTATTTTTATAGGCTGTAATTCATATGTATGGAATTTATATCAATGCTTGTGAATATGATGCTAATAAATGCTGCTGATAATTGTTGTTGATGTGAGTGTCTATCTTTTATGTGCGGTTTGATTATTGTATTTCTTTCCAGTTTTTCACGTGTTTCGATCATGCAGGTTAGGGTTATGATGATGTCTTGCGAAGTAACAATTAGATTTATTAGTTAATAATTAATAATAATATTAATTATAGTCGATGGGTGGCTCTTCCATACAAAATAGAAAGTACAAAAATCACGGCACTCCAGGCTCCATTTTCGTCACCGCTAAACCCCTTATCCCTAAACTTCTTTGCCTTTTTTTTTTTTACTATTTTGCAAAACCTTTTTGAATCATTAAAATGGCCAGTCTACAAGCTCACAACGTGTAGAAGTTTAGGGATAAGGGGTTTAGCGGTGATGAAAATGGAGCCCTCCATCTTGAAGTGCTGTTAAACAAGAGAGAATAAATGTCTCCTAAACCAAATCATGGTTCAATGTTTATGTAAGGATGATTCCAGGGACGTGCACACATAGTAGACATCAAAGGGGGCTTCAGCCCCTGCCCTTTTACCCGTCTGTAAAACAACTGCCCTTTCCAGACCACTAATGCAGCATTTACTACATGGTGAAAGAAATGCAAATGCCCCTCCTTTCCATGCCAGCATTCAGGAGAATTGCTTTTTTTCCAAAGTCTGCTGAACTTGAACACAGACGCTTTGAGAGCTTGTAGATCTGCTATTTTTGTCCAAAAGTGCCCTCTTTATATGGGATTTCCGCTCCTGCCCCTCTAACACTCTCTGCACGTCCCTGGATGATTCTCTCAACCAGTGGTTGGTTCTCACCTGTTCTGGATCAAGGCCCACTTGAAAATATACAGACAGTGTTCACGGCCCACCCATCTGTGTTCACGGCCCACCCATCAGTGTTCACGGCCCACCCATCAGTGTTCACCCATTAGTGTTCACGGCCCACCCATCAGTGTTCACGGCCCACCCATCAGTGTTCACCCATCAGTGTTCACGGCCCACCCATCAGTGTTCACGGCCCACCCATCAGTGTTCACCCATTAGTGTTCACGGCCCACCCATCAGTGTTCACGGCCCACCCATCAGTGTTCACCCATCAGTGTTCACGGCCCACCCATCAGTGTTCACGGCCCACCCATCAGTGTTCACCCATCAGTGTTCACGGCCCACCCATCTGACCAAGTGGACATTCTTTTTTTTCTGCCTTTATTAGGTACCCTCACATGTTCTCCCCGTGTCCCCTATAGGGTAGGTACGCTCACATGTTCTCCCCGTGTCCCCTAGGGTAGGTACCCTCACATGTTCTCCCCGTGTCCCCTAGGGTCCCCTAGAGTAGGTACCCTCACATGTTCTCCCCGTGTCCCCTAGGGTCCTCTAGGGTACCCTCACAAAAAACATGCAGTAATCCTGGTCTCTAAACTGCCTCCCCTTGGCCAGCCAGGGCGCCTGATGGAGGGGAAAGGAACTGGTCGGAATAACGTGTTCCTTCCGTGCACTCGCTACGTCCACCCAGGGAAACTCCCCCCTGTCAGGTGAAAAGAAGCAGCTTGGACTCCTCATGCATAGAAGGAAGCATGAGGTCAGTTCGCTGCCCCCATAGGTTGGCAGAGGAAGTGTAGTGCCCAGGATTACATTAGATAATTGACACTGGGTGAAAAAAATGGGTTTCAAAATTATGGGATAAAAATTATATATATAAAAAAAAAAAAAAATAACCACTGCCTGTGTGTGTGCGTGTGCGTGTGTGTGTGTGTGTGTGTGCGTGTGTATAGTGTGTGTGTTCAGAGTGGAAGCAGCTGCCCACCATTCAGATCCTGTACTCTACGGAACAATAAAAAGCACAACACAAGCCTTGCTCTCCTCCGCCTGTTTTGTCCACAAACGCACTCACCACCCCCCCCCCCCCCCCCCACCACCACCACCACACACGCACGCCCACGCACGTAGGCACGCACGCACTGTTCATTCAGATCAATCCCCATAAGTGCCTCACTCAGGGTCAGCGAGTGCCCATTTGTCCAGTCACAAGTGGGCCGGCTTGTGTGGATGCACTCTTGTTTGTGTGCGTGCGTGCGTGCGTGCGTGCGTGCGTGCGTGCGTGCGTGCGTGCGTGCGTGCGTGCGTGCGTGCGTGCGTGCGTGCGTGCGTGCGTGCGTGCGTGTGGTCTACTTCGTTCCGAACGAGGAGACAAACGTCTCTTTGAGGAGAGACAGACCGGAGAGACGGACGGGCGGATGGATGGATGGATGGATGGATGGACAGGCGGACGGTCAGAGGGACAGACGGACGGTCAGAGGGACAGACGGACAGGCGGACGGTCAGAGGGACAAGCGGACAGGGCCAGTCGGTGCCAGACACTGAAGGACTGAAGAGAAGACCTCATCAGTCAACGCGGGAACGGAACGGGCCGGGCCGGGCCGGGCCGGGGCAGCACCGCACCGGTCACCATGGGTCCCCTTTCATCCAAACCCACACTCCGTTTCCTGTCTCCTCTCAAACAATGACACAGCAATGAGAGCGACTCATTGATTTATTGATGACTGATTGATTGATGAATCGATTGACGGATGAACGGACAGACAGTCAAATGGTTGGTTAGTTATAGGTCCCCCACCTTCACTTAATGCGGCCCTCAGGTTAATATTAGAACATTGATATAGTATTTATTTCAGCTGTTACAATTCCAAACATGCAAACATGACCCACTTCAATTACTTCAGTCCATATTAGTAGCTGAATGACTATAGTATTGAATTGTAATTGTATTTTCTATGTCCATATTGTATCGAATAGGTCAGGGGCGACGCGTTTTGAGCTTGTATAGATCAGCTATTTGTGCTATATTTGAATTGAAAACCTAAATAATTATTTGCTATTTTTGAATTGGAATCCTGAAAAGTAACCTTTTTATTGAATTTCAAATGCATTTAGTTATAGTTATGTTAACTTTATTCAACTGTTAAAAAGACAATAACATTTTAATACTAGTCATTAAGTACTAGTCATTTAATACTGGTCATGAAGTAATTAAAGCGGTTTGGAATTGTAACAGCTGAAATCAATACTATCACAGTATTCTGATATAAACATGCGGGCCGCATTAAGTGAAGGTGGGGGCCGCATGTGGCCCCCGGGCCGCCAGTTGTCCATAGATGGAATAGGTCATGAAGTTAACATAACTTAACTAAACTTAACTAACTTAACTAAAAGGCATTTGAAATAAAAATGTTACTTTTCTGGATTCCAATTAAAAAAGAAATAGCAAAAGATAATTCAGGATTTCAATTCAAATAATAGGAAAAATAGCTGATCTATAAAGCGATCGGCTATTTTTGCTATATCTCTGCTGTCATGAGGAAACCTCATAACTCCAAAATGTTCATTTTTCAGGAAATGAAAAACATACATTTTTAAGGAAATTAATAAAAACCTTTTTTTAAAAAAAAACGATGCAATACTGCCTCATCAAAGTTGGTATTGTGACATTAGATATTGTCAATTACTTGCATGAGAATGAGGTGGTGGAGTTTTAGCAGACAGTTTGAGGGTCCAATGGAGTTGAGAGGTTTTGTCCAATGCGTTTTTAACTACTCTCCATTGGTTCAATATTTTCGAAACAACACACAGACTGACTTATGGGGGGGAAAAAATCAAAAACCTCATGGAGTTATGAGGTTTCCTCCAGACAGTACCATGCTTACACAAGGAGGAAAGAAAATATGTTTTTATGTGACCACACCCACCAGTTCATAAAGGGCGCGTTCGGAAACACTGCACTGGAGCGCACTCGCCTATTAGTTTGCATTGCACAGTGCGCTATTTCCGAACGCGCCCTAAGTGTACATGGTTTTTCCACCTATAGCACTGCACCACCCACCTGAAATTGAATTTAATGGTGCTTTTGAACCGTGTAGTGCCTTATTGCTGCTGAATTATTATCCAAAAATAAACATCTCTTCATATATGATCTGTTTTTGCCCGTGCCGTTGTGGACGTTTAAGTGCTGATCAACCACACTGCTCTGCAGTGTTGATTTCGTCGACTAAAACTAAGATGAAAAATGTTTGTCGACTACCTTTTTTCACTGACTAAAACTAAATGAAAACTAAGCTATAGTATAGATGACTAAAACTAAGACTAAATATACTGATATATTATATATATTTTCAACAAATAAAAACTATATAGGCTGAAATGTTAGGAAGGGACTAGTGGACAAGAGATCCAGTATAAGTCATTTTACACTTGGTTGCATGCTGAAAATAGCAGATCTACAAGCTCACAACGCGCCGCGCTCAGTGGCGTATGCAGGAATTAATTATTACCTTGGCCCGGGAAAATCTGCCCATGGGCACATTATGGTTTTAATACTCATTTTTAATCAATTAATACTCGTGTTTCCCTTCAATTTCCTAAAAATATTAAGTCAGGTGTCTTAGAGATTGACAGGTGTAATGTCAGCCAGGCTGCTACAAGACACTTCATCCCATCACATTCCCTAATGTAAATACAAATCACACCTTCGTCTTCAATGTTTGTGCTAACACAATGTTTGTTTACACAAACCCTCAGCTGGACATGCTCCTCAACAACCATACAACAACATGTACACTCTCCCAGGCAGCCTACTGGTATTGAAGTAGTAGTGTTGAGTATTGAAGACTGCAGAGTGTACTACTACTACTACTACTACTACTACTAGTATTGAAGTATATAAGTAGTAGTGTTGAGTATTGAAGACTGCAGAGTGTACTACTACTACTACTACTACTACTACTACTACTACTACTACTACTAGTATTGAAGTATATAAGTAGTAGTGTTGAGTATTGAAGACTGCAGAGTGTACTAGTACTACTACTACTACTACTACTACTACTACTACTACTACTACTACTAGTATTGAAGTATATAAGTAGTAGTGTTGAGTATTGAAGACTGCAGAGTGTACTAGTACTAGTACTACTACTACTACTACTACTACTAGTCTACTACTACTACTAGTATTGAAGTATATAAGTAGTAGTGTTGAGTATTGAAGACTGCAGTGTACTAGTAGTACTACTACTACTACTACTACTACTACTACTAGTATTGAAGTATATTGAAGTAGTAGTGTTGAGCATTGAAGACTGCAGAGTGTACAACAACAGCTAGCTAGTTTATTTCAACTCACTTCCAAATTACAAATTAGCCCCATAGCATAGCAGCAGACAACATGGGCACAATCAATGAAAATCCATTCAGCAAAAATTACAATTACAATTTATGACCTTTGCTGATGTCTTCAATCACGCAGTAATCCATAATCAAGAGCGGGTGTTGTTGTTGTGGAGTTGCCCAGTAAAGCTGAAGTCCTCAGGATACAACTGTTGTTCAGTTATAGCTCCTCTAGGGACTGCTGACTTCCTTTCTTTCCTAAATCTTTGCAATAGACGTTTGACATTGTGAGGCTAACATTTAGGCTACTCTCTCTTTATATTTAATCATAAACAAAGATGCAAGTTTAAAAACAAATCTGCCAGAAACAAGCACATGATGACAGGCATCAGGCAGGCATGACCAATCAATCTATGCAGGTACAGAATACATGGCCAAACCAGACAGTGCCAGTGGCTACGGATCCAAATAGGAAACGATGAATAATAATAATACACCCACATATTTTGCTAAATTGAATGCAGTGATTGCATTCACATTATGTTATGCAATGACACTACTTTCATCATATGATATTAAAAAAAAGTTAAGTTAAGTAAAAAGTTTTTTTTTAATTTTTGGCTGGGCAGAGTTCGGAAATACTTATGCCTATACTATAGAGCGTCGCAGTCCCGCCTCCTACCCTGGACCAGGAAATGAAACCCAATGCATTATTCTCATAGACATTTCTTAAAGTATTTATTTAAAGACGGTTACGCCGCGGACAAAGCCAACTCGAGTCGTGACAACTCATGACAACACAAACAATATTTTGGACCAAACAAATAATTAGAAAGAAGAAAAAAACGGCAGGTTACAACACTTTTTTTGTTGTTTTTCTTCTTTGTAATTATTTGTTTGGTCCAAAATATTGTTTGTGTTGTCATGAGTTGTCACGACTCGAGTTGGCTTTGTCTGCGGCGTAACCGTCTTTAAATAAATGTCTATGAGAATAATGCATTGGGTTTCATTTCCTGGTCCAGGGCAAGGACAGTCTAAGAAGGACGAGACGCGAAGACCGTACGGGCGACGCCATGTTGCTTTGGAAGGAAAGAAACATGCGCAGTTGAGACCAAGGAAGCTGAACGCGGAAGTGTTGGCTGCATATAGCCCATTGCGCATGTTTCTTTCCTTCCATGAAGCACCATAAGCAACATGGCGTCGCCCGTACGGTCTTCGCGTCTCATCCTTCTTAGACTGTCCTTGGTCCAGGGTAGGAGGCGGGACTGCGACGCTCTATAGGCCCAGGTAGGACCAGGTGTGGATACGCACCTGGTCGCGCTGTGAGGCGTTGTGGGCTTGTAGATCGGCTATTTTCAGCAAGTGAAAAAATTACAACGGCATCAAGGCCCGCCAAAATACATTTTGTTCGACTAAATCAACTGTAGATTTAGTCAACTACAATCTTGTGATATTTAGTCGACTAAAGTCTAACACTAAAACATTCCAGGTGACTAAACTGTGACTAAAAGTAAATGAAAACTATTCAAGAGACTATGACTAAAACTACATTCAAAATTTGCTGCCAAAAACAACACTGCAATGCAATGTAAAAACCTGTGTGAAAATCACGAAATATTGGCAGGCAATCATATCTCTGATAATGACTCATCATATACCAGTGAATTCCCAAACCTTTTCCACATCAAGGACCCCCAAAATGACACTCATTAGCCCGCGGACCCCCATTTGAAAATATATGACCCCCATAAGAGAAGATTTTTACAGCTCTATAGCAGTGATTTTCAACCATTTTCATTTCAAGGACCCCCCACTTTGACGGACCCCCATTTAATGGCATTTCTATCTCCGGGACCCCCAATTTATATTGTAAAATCTATGTTAATTTAACTCTGAGTGTGTATAAATGGTACACTCTCGGAGTTACAGACCCATATAAGGGTCCATTTGGTTCCAAACTAACATTTAGCTGCATGGGGACCCCCTGGAACTCCCCCAAGGACCCCTATAGGGGTCCCCGGACCCCACTTTGGGAACCACTGTCATATACATCCACGCCTATATTACCTAACTGTACAGCTAATGATCTAACATTAACCCATTTAGACCCGAGGACGATTCTACAATCAACATTCTAAATCCTGACAGTTTTCTGAAAAACTGACATATGTTTCTATGTCAGTGGTTCTCAAACTATTTCATGTCAAGGACCCCTAGAATTATATGAATTTGGCCGCCGACCCCCATCTGAAAATATGTTGTTCCAGGGAGTAGGGACCCTCCTCCCAGACGCAAAGATTTGAGTTAAAAACGTTCGCCCTGAAAGAATATATATTCAAAGATTTGCCCCACATTTTTACGATTTTTCAAAAATAGCAGACCTACAAGCTCGTAGCGCGGCAATCGGTGCCGCGCTATGGGCTTGTAGATCTGCTATTTTTCAACAGCTAAAGCATAACACAATGCTTTCCCGCCCAGAATGGTTTAAATCAGCCCACGAGGGGTAGAGCCAAACCGCACTCTCTCTCCCCACCACCCCGTTCGATGTGTCAGCACGGGCGCGTACACGATACGTGTCAGTTTGATTGGTCAGTATCGAGGGCAGACGGAGCTATTGATTGGCCGGTGATTAGGAGAGAGCGGCGCGGTGGGAGTATCGCGGCTGACATCGTTAACACGGAGCCGTAACATTTGACCGCTCTTTAACGAACGGCCATCAATGGAGTCGGCACAGGGCCATTGACCCACCGACTCTCTCCTCCGCTGTATGGCAGCCCTATAACTGCATGGCTGGATGGGGCTGTGAGTGAGAGGATATACCCAGCCTGGAGGTATCGATCCAGGCTGGAACACTGCACTGGATGCAGTGGCCTGCACAGAGAAACACACACGCACGCACCGCACGCACGCATGCATGCATGCACGCACACACACCAGTGTTGATTTCGTCGACTAAAACTAAGACGAAAAATGTTCGTCGACTATACCTTTTTTCACTGACGAAAACTAAATGGAAACTATATAAAAACTAAGCTATGATGGCTAAAACTAAATAAGACTAAATATACACATAACATAACAAATAAAAACTGGACTAAAATGTTAGGACCACCGGAGAGACGGGTGGCAGCCGGAAAGTAGACGGCACCCGGGAGCAGTATGGGTTGGGAGCAGTATGGGTTGGCGCCCCAGCCTGTGTCTTCCATGAGGAAGAAGCCCAACAAACCCACGGTGAGGCCTTTAGGAGGGCCATTCAAGCCTCAAGCGGAGCCTGCGGCACCACCAAGGGCAAGGTGGAGCCTGCGGAACTGTTGCGGCTCGAGAATCCACCATTCCTGAATAAAGTGCCTGGCTTCTTTGTGCATGCCTGTATGACTGAGTCTGCCTGCACGTCTGTTTGTGTCTTTGTACATGTACCAACTGTGTCTGTGTACGTGTGTACATTTGTGTGTGCGTGCAGCGTGTGTGTGTGTGTGTGTGTCTGTATGTGTGTGCGTATGTGCGCGCGTGTGTGTGACTGTGTGTGTATACATGCGTGCGTGTGTGTGCATTCTGTGCCATGCAGTCCTGGCACAGACCAACCACTGAGCCAAGCGTAATTTTCTGTTCTTATGGGATTAATACGGGGACGAGCTGGGCTTTGATTGCAAATTTTAAAAAAAAATCTTTCATATTTTTTATTTAAATGATGTAATGATGGCAGAAGGGGCTTTAAACAAGATACAATAATGTACTGTATACCCAAATAAATAAATAAAACTCACGTCTGTTTTTCTTCATCAACTTCATCAACTAATTCATGTCAAACTGGGGGTCCTTGAATTTAAACGGGTTGAGAATCACTGCTAGAGCCGTAAACATCTTCTCTTATGGAGGTCCCTGGCATATCTCTTCAAATGGGGGGTCCGCAGGCTAATTAGTGTCAATTTGGGGGTCAAATAGTTACAAGAAAAACACAAAATGTATCAAAATGGGCTGATTTTTTTACAGCCCAATTTGGCTTCCATTGGCTTTCATTGAGTTGAATGATTGACAGCTGACATTACACGCAGAGGGCTCTGCTCAGCCCTAAGGCCCGCCTTTCAACCCCAGAGCCAATGAGAAGGCTCTGCTCAGCCCTCAGGCCGTGAGGTCACTGGCCTTTGACCAATCACAGCGCCCGCTCGTGTGTTGTTGTTTATGCATGTGAAGGAATGGCGGCGGATGGAAGTATTTTAAATTAGTTCAGTATTTACTTTATAATGTCCGTGGAGGGAGAAATTAATTATGGGGGCATATCATTCATTATGGATTTAACAAAAGGAAAGACGACAACATATTATGTTTTGTGGGTTTGAACTTCTTGCTTGGTGCAGACCAGACCAGACAGACAGCCAGACACCACTTGGACCAACAGAAAGGTATGGTGGATTTTGCTTCATTATTTGTACATACATTGTTTTATTTTTATTGTCTTATTACACTTTTGCTTTGGAAATGTAAACGTACGTTTTCTCATGCCAATGAGAGAGAGAGAGAGAGAGAGAGAGAGAGAGAGAGAGACTGTTTGTGTGCGTGTGTGTTTGTTTTGATGTGTGTGTGTGTGTGCGTGTGTGTGTGTGTGTGCATGCGCGCACGCGCGCGTGTGCCTTGCTTGCGTCTTTATTTCATTTTGGTCGGTGCTGCGGTGTGTGTGTAGTGTGTTACTGTGTTTGATTCGTCTCGGCGCGTGTGTGCGTGTGTGTGCGTGCGTGCGTGTGCGGTATAGGCTATGCTGTACCACTGGCTGCTATATTTGTAAAGCTGCACTACACCTCAAACCTTTTAATCGGTTGTCTGGTTCTGGTCTTCTATTTTGTTTAAAAAGTGCACGCTATGCATGTTTTATTGCTATGCTTGTTTCTAATATGTTTTAACCGCAGGCTCAAATTATTATTATTATTAATAATAATGACAGTAAGAGCAGCTATATCTGTACAGTAGGCCTACATGTATACAAACAATGTTCACTGGAGGAGTGGAATGTTTGTTGTGGAGCACGCAATTCTGTTGTTGTCGTGGAGTTTTTTTTGATTGATTGCAAATATTTATTAACAGTTTGCAGAATTACTGCAGTACATTTCAAGCACAACTCAATACAAAGACTGTTAACTGTGAGTGGACGACCCAATCATTACACTTGTTGTTTACAAGAGGGTCCAATAATATACGGACATGGGAACGAAAGAATTAAGGAAGTATTTAGACCGGTACATGGGTATCGTGGTGGTGTATCGAATCTTATGGACCAGACCCATTGCAAGATGCTGTACTCTGTCGTCAACCCTAAGCCATTCCAGCCTGGCAAAGTGGGCAGGGGTGAGGTGGGTAGTTCGGGTAGTAGCCTGACGAGTTTGAGTGCTGTACTTTGTTATCTGGAATATGATGCTATTGCTGCAGGTTGAACTAGTAGCATATTAGTATAATGGATGTCTTTATAGCCCACCCCCGGGACCCCCCCCCCGTGCTTAGTGGGAAGCATTTTGGGTGCGTGTGTGTGTGTGTGTGTGTGTGTGTGTGAGACGGAGGTAGAGAGTGTTAGGCTGTGATCAGAAAGTGAATGAGCCGTTTCACCGGCTGCAGAAATACTCCCTGCTACTCTCTCTCTCTCTCTCTCTCTCTCAGTCTGGACACCAGTGGAAATGAGCTCGGCCGTGCGGTGAGTGCAGCGACCCCGCCACCGACCCCTCGCTGTTTCCACCACTCTCTCCCCACTAAATGATGTCTACTGTATCTCCAGCTTAAGGGAGTGTATGTGTGTGTGTGTGTGTGTGTGTGTGTGTGTGTGTGTGCGCGCGCGTGCGTGCGTGTGTGCGGGGTGTGTGTAGGTGGTGAGTATGAGAGTGAGTGAACACCCCTGCTCCTCTCTCTCTCTCTCTCTGATCAGCTGAAACGAGGGATAACCTTTATTGAGTCACTCCTATAGACAGCTATGTATGTCCCTGGCTGGCTGGCTGGGTCTGTCCGAGCACAAAATTGCGTTTGGTTAGTTTTCACAACCAAGTGTCACTGTTGCGTAGCCTAGGCTGGCTGGCTGGGTCTGTCCGAGCACAAAATTGCGTTTGGTTAGTTTTCACAACCAAGTGTCACTGTTGCGTAGCCTATACACACACACCTGGCCGCGTTCCTGTGGGTCTGGAACTTCCGCGGACTCCCCACACGGAGTTGCACCACTCACTTTTTTTCTATAAGGGGGACATTTTACCTCATTGTTTGTTGTGGCTGGTAATAATATGGCCGCTGTGTTGTGTCAAAACACTTAGGACTGGAGAGGAAGGCATTAAAAGCCCCATAAGGGTCCGTTTGGTTTCATTTGGTCACTCCTCAGAGTTGCAAATGGATAAATTAACCCATTTAGGAGACCAGATTCTACAACTGTCTTCTAAATTATGACAGTTTTCTGATCAGTGGTTCTCCAACTATTTCATGTCAAGGACACCCAGAATGATATGTAATTGGCCGCAGTTCCCCATCTGAAAATATGTAGTTCCAGGGACCCCCCCAGAAGCCAAGATATGAGTTAAAAACTTTTGCTCTGAAAGAATATTATATTCAAATATTTGGGCCACATTTTTACGATTTAAAACAGGATTAAAAAATACATTTAAATTAAAAACACTGTTTTGTTAAAACACCTTTTAAAAACATCAGCACTGGCAACTCCGGCACATAGGCTATACAGCAGAGGTTTTCAACCTTTTTCATGTCAAGGTCCATTATTTATTTATTCAGCATTTGAGCCACGGACCACCGTTTGATGACATTTAGCCTCTCAGACCCATTTGAGCCACAGACCACCGTTTGATGACATTTAGCCTCTCAGACCCATTTGAGCCACGGACCACCGTTTGATGACATTTAGCCTCTCAGACCCTTTTGAGCCACGGACCACCGTTTGATGACATTTAGCCTCTCAGACCCATTTGAGCCACGGACCACCGTTTCATGACATTTAGCCTCTCAGACCCATTTGAGCCACAGACCACCGTTTGATGACATTTAGCCTCTCAGACCCATTTGAGCCACGGACCACCGTTTGATGACATTTAGCCTCTCAGACCCTTTTGAGCCACGGACCACCATTTGATGACTTTTAGCCTCTCAGACCCATTTGAGCCACGGACCACCATTTGATGACTTTTAGCCTCTCAGACCCATTTGAGCCACGGACCACCATTTGATGACATTTAGCTTCTCAGACCCTTTTGAGCCACGGACCACCGTTTGATGACATTTAGCCTCTCAGACCCTTTTGAGCCACGGACCACTGTTTGATGACATTTAGCTTCTCAGACCCATTTGAGCCACGGACCACCATTTGATGACATTTAGCTTCTCAGACCTATTTGAGCCAAGGACCACCATTTGATGACATTTAGCCTACTCAGACCCCAAAACTAAAGAATATTTTGTGATGAGATTTACACCACAATTCCATGCTTGATCAAAATAACAATATTCTTGGACATTCTCTAACTGTGTAGACTTCTTAAATTAGGTAAATTAGGTAATGCAGATGTATAACAATAATTTAAAGGAGAATTCCATGCTAGAAGGCTGCCCTCAATGAATTGAATTGAACTGAATGGGACATTGGGGTGTTGTGCTAATTTGCTTATTTCCATCACTCAACATTTTTGTATATATCCTATCCTCTCTTCATAATGTAAATACTAAATATTATCCCTAGCGGCACATTTTACTACTTATTTCGATGGAAATAAGCGAATTAGCACAAAAACCCAACCCCCATTGAGGGCTTATGGTAGGGGAAATAGCCAATAATGCACTTTTGCACAAAAGAACACCTGGACCTCTTTGGTGGGGACGTAACAACTACAAATAAAGGTAAGAAAACCTTCTAGCATGGAATTCTCCTTTAACTCTTGAGAGCATATTTGCAGGGTCCATTTTGGTTTCACTTTACACTCACAAGAGTTAAAGATCTATATTAAGGGTCCATTTGGTTACCGACTCCATCATTTAGCTGCATGGGGACCACCTGGAACCCCCTCCTTCAAGGACCACTGGGCTATACCGCGCTGCTCCGTGTCTAGCTGCCCGTGTCTTAAGGCGTGGTCGTGCTTTGATTTGAACTCGCACGCGTATGCGTGGCACATCTTTGGACCCAGGCGGATTTCATTTGGAGATCGCTTAATGCCATGTGAAGGACTCATGTGCCAGTTGGGGTTTGAAACCCCCCCCCACCAGTAGAGGTGGGTTATCCGAGAAGTAGAGGACTCTCTTATGTTCTCTCTTCCCAACAACCCTCCCCTCCCCTCCCCTCCGGCAGACTGAGGGAGGAGGAGGAAGTCTGGAGGAGAGAGAGAGAGAGAGAGAGAGAGAGAGAGAGAGTTAGCGAGCCCAAACCCCTGGCTCTGCTCTCCGCAGCGAACCCCTTCCCACTGGGGAGCCAGCTGGGCAGGTTGCATGCGAAGCTGAGGCTTTTGATGGTTGCAGGTAGCAGATTTCTTTTTGGCACTCCCCCCCCCTCTCTCTCTCTCTTCGCCCACCACCTCTCCTCTCCACTCTCTCTCTCTCTCTCTCTCTCTCTCTCTCTCTCTCTCTCTCTCTCTCTCTCTCTCTCTCTCTCTCTCTCCAGAGGAGCAGCAGCTATATAGCTGTATAGCGCCGACTGTCTGAACTGAAGCCCCCTCAAACAGGCACAGGTGGTATTGCTCACACCAATTTAGCTCAAACTCCCGACTTGAAATAGCGGCGGCTGTCACGGGCAATCTGCGCCGCGCGAGACGGGCCGTCGGCTCGGTCGGGGGGGGGGGGGGGGGGGGAGGGGGGCTGTGGGGGGGTGCATACGAGCGGACAGCAGGCAGAACAGGGGGTTGTTGGAGGGGGGGGGGGGGGGGGGGTGGAGGATAGAAAAAGTGTGTGTGTGTGTGAGAGAGAGAGAGAGAGAGGAAGGACTCACACTCACTATACCAGTGGTATACCCAAACCTTTTCATGTCAAGGACCCCCGAATTGACTAATTAGTCCCGCGGACCCCCATGTGAAAAGATATGCCAGGCCCCCCCCCCCTCCCCCAATAAGAGAGTATTTCTACGGCTCTAGCAGATATTCTCAACCTGTTTAATTTCAAGGACCCCCAGTTTGACATGCATTAGAATACGGACCCCCATTTAATGGCATTTCTATCTTCTCTGGGACCCCCAATTTATAAATGTAAAATCAATGTTAATTTAACTCTGAGAGTGTACAAATGGACCCGTTAGGGTCCATTTGGTTCCATTTGTAAACTCTCAGAGTTACAGACCCATACGGGTCCATTTGGTTCCAAACTTATCATTGGGCTGGGGGACCCCCTGGAACTCCCTCAAGGACCCCTGGGGGTCCCCGGACCCCACTTTGGGAACCACTGCACTATATATACCCCCCCGCTGAGCTCTCTCCCTCTCTACAGCTGCACATGTGCGCTGCAGGCCCACCGGGGCGTCCCCCCCAGTGATGGGAGGTCAGGTCAGGACAGGACAGCTAGGTCTATTTGTTACAGGACAGACAGATGGACCGCCCGCCTAGCAACAAACAAGCTGTTATATTTAGGGGTGTGCACGATTATGAAATTATGACCGATATCCGATCTCCGATTATTTTCAGGGTCATATCTGCCGATACCGATTCTGACCGATTCCGATATTATACAGAGGACCACAATGGAAACAAGCTACCGATTAATGGTGCATCCCTAATTATATTACCATGTGGGACAGCATGGGGTGGGTGGGTGGTGGTGCTTGTCCCTCTGTCCGTCCACTATGGGGTGGGTGGGTGGTGGTGCTTGTCCCTCTGTCCGTCCACTATTGGGTGGGTGGGTGGGTGGGTGATGGTGCTTGTCCCTCTGTCTGTCCACTATGGGGTGGGTGGGTGGGTGGGTGATGGTGCTTGTCCCTCTGTCTGTCCACTATGGGGTGGGTGGGTGGTGGTGCTTGTCCCTCTGTCCGTCCACTATTGGGTGGGTGGGATAGAGCGTCGCAGTCCCGCCCCCTCGAGAGACCCGGAAAATAAATCCCTGTTCATTTTCCTCATAGACTTTTCAGAAAGTATTTATTTAAAGACGTTTATGCCGCAGACAAAGCCAACTCTTGTCGTGACAAATCATGACAATAAACAATGTTTTGGGCCAAAGAAAACCCGGCAGGTTACACCACTTTTTTTGTTGTTTTTCTTTTTTGTAATTATTTGTTTGGTCCAAAATATTGTGTGTGTTGCAGTTGGCTTCGTACGACACTTAAAAGGTCTTTAAATAAATACTTTTTGAAATGTTTATGGAAAAAATGCATTAGGATTAATTTCCTGGGCCTGGCGTCGTCATGAAAGGGGGCGGGACTGTGACGCTCTATTGGGTGGGGTGGTTGATGGTGCTTGTCCCTCTGTAAAAAAAATAATCAAAAAAACATTTTTTATTTATTTATTATAATATTTGTAAATTTAAAAACTGTACATTGGTGACTAAAACTATAATCTATCTGATCGTGAGGCCTACAAAAACGGGAGTCGACTATAGTTGCTTAAAGCCCTTTGACGCTTTTACAAATCACTTTACATTCTCCATGAATGAAACATTCAAAAATCGCATGCGTGGGAAAAATACATTTGCTGCATGTTTTCCGGCCCGACACTTTCGCCGATAGCGTCTCTGCCGTAGGTTGCGTGACCAGGCTTTTCTCTTCGTAGACGAGTAAGGCTACATATGGGACCGAGGCTACATGATTTTTGGAGTGCATATTATGGGCTTCAACGAGGTCTGTCGAAAACAAGACAAGAAACAGAAAAAAGGTGCCATTCTGAAAATAGACGAGACCAAAACAAAACCAGAGGTAGAGAGAGAGAGAGAGAGAGAGAGAGAGAGATTGTTGTGGAACGAAACGTCGATGGCATTCATGTGGAGGCATAATGTGCTCCTAGCTCGTTCCTGCTGTCTCACTCTTTCTAATCATTCTCTCAACTATAGCTCCTCTCAGCCACTCTTTCACTCTCTTTCTCTCTCTCACGCTGGCACGCACGCACGCACGCACGCACGAACACACACACACACACACACGCACGCCACACGCATCTGTGGTATAATTGTCTTTAAGTGCAGATACTCACTTCAGAGGTGCATTAGCTGCTGGTTCTCGCCTTTTTGAATGTCTGCTGCCTGGATCCACTGGAGCCTGCAGAGTATCACTCACCGCTCGCTCACAAACAGTGAGGGATATACATGCGTGTGCAGTGCTGTGCACGCACACACACACACACACACACACACACACACACACACACACACACACACACACACACACACACACACACACACACACACACACACACACACACAAACACACACAAAAGCAGGAAGCAGGAGATTAGAGGGAACAGCGAGAGACTGACTCGAGTCGTATGGTTTTTTTTCTTCTCTTCGACAGCGGGCGTTTAAAGCCTTGTTGTTTTAGCCTCCAGCAAGCAGCCAGCTCAGATGATGTACCCTCTTCTCTCACACACACTGAAGCAGACAAGCTTCAGTTAAATATCTATGAGTGTGAGGACGGAGGAAGCCTCTCTCTCTCTCTCTCTCTCTCTCTCTCTCTGATTTTGGTTCACACAGAGGATGAACCAAATAGATTCATCCTCTGAATAGATAGATTTAATGTTTATTGAAAATATGTGACTCTTTTTTGATACAGAGACCGTCATGGCATGACTATTATAACTGTTCAGGAGAAAAGCTGATTCGATTTGTAACATTTGTAACATGTATAGCTAGGTGTAAGTGACCACGGAAGTGAACCTTTCAAATCTTTTCTCAACTCGCTGTTTTCTGTAAGACATTTAATTATACTCTATAAGCCATTGAGCCATATCTCCAAAACTGGTGGGTCAAACTGAACAACCAATATGTCAATTTGAATTCCCTGCTTGTCACTGTGTGCCACGTTTGGTCACATATAGCCTACATGGCTGTTGTGAGGCCCAAAATATACATGTTGTTGCCTTCGAAAATGTGTCACATGAAATTCTTAACTAAATGCCAGCACGCCACCTTACATTGCAAGTATGTGTTGCTTATAGTGTGGAACAAAAACTGCTTTCTTCTGATTAGGGATGTGCCGATGAGACATGTTGGCCGATATCGATATCCGATATAAATTATTGGTGTTATGGCCGATAACCGATATTACCGATGTCGATATGATCTCATTCTGTACTGAAGAATTGTAATAATTTTGTCCATTCTGAAAAATACATGTAACGGGGTGTCTGCACTGTAGGCTTAGGCAAGTCAGATTTATCTTTTATACCTTCATATATAATATTGTGAGCTTGTAGATCTGTTCAAGCTGTTACTTTGGGCTTGTTTATCTGGAAAGTAAAGACATCGGTCTGATTGATTAATCGAACCTATGCCGATAAATCAAAAAACAACTAGAATCGGCCGATACCAATGTGTTTGACGATCAATCTCCCATCATTCTGATATATCTTTCTTTCCCTATGCATAGGCCTACTATTGTTTCACATCTTGTGGATTAATTACCTCTGATGTGACGTTATAACCTAAGAATACATGAGTTATGTACAACTTTTCCTCCTCAACCTGACTCCATAAAAATAAAATAAAAAAACATTGGCTTGCTCTGTCACGAAACACACACACACACACGAGGACTTGTTTTTGGGCGTCCCTGTCTAGCGTGGTGTCAGTGTATACTGCAATTTAGAACTACTTCATTACAAGTAAAAGTACGGAATTGAAAATGTACTTGTAAAAGTACAAAAGTATCTGCATCAAAATGTACTTAAAGTAAAAGTACTCATATTGCAGAATGTCCCAGTTCAAAATGTCTACAAAATCTATTGAAAATAGCAGATCTACAAGCTCACAATGCGTCGCGTTGTGAGCTTGTGGATCTGCTATTTTCAAATGGCTGAAATGTATAGGGTTGAAGTGGTTAATGTATGTTTTCTAATCCAAATTAAAATCGCCAAAGTAACTAAAGTTTTCAAATAATTGTAGTGAAGTAAAAGTAAAAATCACACCCGTGTGAAGTGAGTGGTGCAACTCTGTGTGGGATCCCCGGAAGTTCCAGATCCACAGGACCACAGCCAGGGTGCCGGCCCGGTTCCGGCGAGCCGCCCCACATCCGAAACGGTAGATAAATGAGAGAGTTACCATCTGGGGGTCCCCGGGGCGGTCCCCGGGGGGGGTCCCCGGAACATCCAGACCCCCAGACTCCGGCGAGCCGCCCCATGTCCGAAACGGTTGAGAAATACAAATACCTCAAAATTGTACTTAAGTACAGTACTTAAGTAAAAGTCCACCACTGTGGTTGACATACAGAAATTGACAGAATTTTGCAGCCAAAACTGCACATTCTTTCTGTTCCCCCATGCAGAAGGAGTGGTATTTCTCCCCTTTCTGTCATTATACTTCTGGCAATTCTGGGCAATTTGTTTAGAATTTCGGGAAGAACTAGCAATGTAGTAGACGGATCATGAGTTTTGTGTTGTATTGTGTGTTGGATGAATGTTGTATGTAAATGTATGTAATAATATAAAATAAATAATGTAATGATGATATGTTTTAAGACCCCAGGAAGAATAGCTGCTGTGTCTCACAGCAAGCTAATGGGGATCTAATAAATAAATCAATCAAAACTATATTGTATGTATGTGTAGTTTATTTTACGTTGTGTTAGGAAGTGTATCTCTATCTCCACCTCCCCTTGTCTCTCTCTCTCTCTCCTCTCTCTCTCTCTCTCGTTTAGTCCCCAAAGCGAGTTCAATGGCTCTCCCATTCAGGGCTTGACGCTTAGCATTTTTCCAAGTAGCACGTGTGCTACTAAGTTGAAAAATCTAGTAGCACACAAATTATTTTAGGAGCACGATGAAAAGTTAGCAAATAATGTGTTTTTGAGGGGCGCTAGCCCCTCCTATACAGCTTTAGTCCCCACACGTCTCAAGATTTTGCCATTGACAATGAACGGAGAAATTAGGTCAAAATTCAGCTAAATATGACATAAATTAAACATCAAAACATTAAACGCCATTGACATTGAAAGGAAAATGTACGTCATATGTAAACGAGCAATTCAGCTAACCAATCACAGGCAACAGGCATTCTGATTGGCCAGTATGAGATGATTCATGATGATGTATGATGATAGTGCCCCTCACTTCACACAGGTGTGATTTTTCTTTAATAAAGTGATATGAGGCAGGGGCGGGCAATATGGCAAAATATTATATCACAATATCTTTTCAGAAATGATCACAATATTGATATTCATCTGGATTTTTTGTTGTTTTTATATAATCTATAGCCTAATCGATTTGTTTTTATGCTGATAGACTATTCGTTTTTTATGCAGATGGATGGATGGATAGATAGATAATCATCAATTCATTTCATGTTGCTCATGGACAGACAGACAATCCGTTTGTATCCTGCTGTTCTATCATGCGAGTGTGATATTCAGTGCAGAGGCTACTCGATGGTGAATTAGTATTGTAACATTCTCCTTGGCTTTGACTGCTTCAGTTCAGACAAAACATCGTACATATACACCTCGGCGTGGTGGAAGGAGGTGGTGGGGGGATCTTTGCCTTTTTTCCGTTTCTCCTTATGCAGGCCACTGACTAATAGTAATAAAATTATGTATCCAGCGGCAGCCAGGTGACAGGTCGGTCATTCGTATTGCGCTGCGCAGCCTGCGCACACACTTTTGTAAGCGAGGTGCTAAGCAAGGGTTGTTTTGGTTATCAATCAATCCGTCCACTCCATGTGCGTGCGCACGTGCACTCTTTGCGTGCACGGCTGCACGCTGTTTCACCCACGCTTGGTAAAAGTTATATCGAGTGATGTTTGAACATTCCAAACTTTCCAAATAAGTTTAGTATTCAACGTGTCGGGGTCCAAGCAACTCCTTCTATGCTATCATGCTATCCTGCTGCGTTCGCTCCGCTGCTGAGAACTGAGCAGCCAGCAACACAGGGAGGGGCGGGGCGGTGGGAGCAAAGGGGACAGATCTTCAAATGAACGCTGCATTGAGCCTCGACACGTTGTTAGCTTGTAGATCTGCTCTTTTTGGCGAACGACACCGCCGTACTAAGAAATATAAATTTAGGTATAGAACCGCGACTATAGAATGTGCACTTGCCGTGTCTTTATCACGATTGAATGGTCAAATTCTGTAGTCGCACCGGTGCTACAAATTTAATTTTACAACTCGCACGGTGCTATTTTTAGTAGCATATGCGAGTACCTAGTCGCACTGTCGAGCCCTGCTCCCATTGACATCGTCTCCCTATAAAGCCCCAGGCGGGTCAATGTCTCTTCATCTGCGGTGAAGCCTGGCCTGCCTGCCCTTCATGAGGGAGAGGCTGCCATGCCATGATGGTCATCAGAGGTCTCGGAACAGAGAGGGGTGGACAGATTCGAGGTAGAGAGAGAGAGAGAGAGAGAGAGAGATGGATGGAGAGGGCAGAGAGAGAGAGAGAGGGCAGAGAGAGAGACACAGTGAGAGAGTGATAGACACAGAGAGAGAGGGATAGAGTGATAGAGGGGGCAGAGAGAGAGAGAGGGACAGAGAGAGGGATGAGAGATGGAGGGGCATTTGGAGAGACTTTCATCCTGTTGAAAAGCAGTCATAACTAATCCACTTGGTTTGTGAGTGCGGTCGTCTGGCCTCGCCGCACGCACGCACGCACGCACGCACGCACGCACGCACGCACGCACGCACGCACGCACGCACGCACGCACGCACGCACGCACGCACGCATGCACGCAGACAAAACGCATGTGTGTCGTATATTCATAATACAATCAGTGGCAAACATATGAGCAAATGCTCATGGAAATATCTATATATGCGCATAAGCATGCATGCACACACACACAGTCACACAGTCACACACAGTTGCACGCACGCACGCACGCACACACGCACGCACACACACACACACAAGAGGTGGAACTAAAACTAAATCATATGGAGATGCTTGGAATTTAATGACAGCTTTATGGAGACGGAGAGAGAGAGAGAGAGAGAGAGAGAGAGGAGAATGTTTGCGTCTGAAAACTATGGTTTTCTTATCCCTTACTCTGTGGCAGATAGAGCTATAAAAAGTGAACAAAAAACTGAGTATTTGTGTGTTGTGTGTGTGTGTGTGTTGTGAGTGTGTGTGTGTGTGTGTGTGTGTGTGTGTGTGTGTGTGTGTGTGTGTGTGTGTGTGTGTGTGTGTGTGTGTGTGTGTGTGTGTGTGTGTGTGTGTGTGTGTGTGTATGAGTTTGTGTTATTTGTATGAGTGTGTCTCTACACGAGCAGTTAAGTTTCTAGAGGCCTGAGTCATATTTCCACGGCGACGGCACCACATTAGTACCTGTCATCTGAAAAGTATGTCACCCCCGCCCCCCCCCCTCCCCTCCCCTCCTTCCTCTTCGGTGTGCGTGCGGGCGGGCGTGTGCGCGCCTGCATGATAACTTTACCTC
>NC_136803.1:22235655-22240655 GCF_951216825.1 Electrona antarctica | reverse complement strand
CTTATAAATAAAATAACACATTTATATTGGCTTTTTTTCCATTTCCTGAAAATGTACGGATTTGGACATACAGTACAAGGTTTCTTGCCCGACACGCAGCAACGATACCCTGTGCCTAGACCTAGAATGTCTGTGATCATTCATATACTTCGTAAATTCTCTCCGGGCGAGGGCCTGGAATGATCGAATTTACCTGTTGATTACCACAAATGTCATCATCAATTGACCAGGGAAGCACAAATGTTTGGGGCACACAATTGGCAGGTGCATTGCGATAGGTGCTGGGGAATTAATCACACCACCTGCCAATTGTGTGACCCAAACCTTTGTGCTTCCCTGGTCAATTGGTGATGACGTTTGTGATGATCAAAGGAAGTTTTGATAAATTAAGTCCAGCTGTCATTCTGAGCCCCTTTGCCCCGGAGAGAAAGTCATCCGTGTGAAAGTGGAAATAATTGACTAAATACACATTTTGTGCCAGAACTTTCACATGGATATGAAACTAGAGGACAATATCTCACTCCACGTCTTTATTTAATGGGTGAGTACAAACGGAGCGTTTATCACATTTAATGCCAGAAATGAACCAGGGTGTTCTATGGCTCCTGTATGTGGAATACTGTGCCAACTGTATGTAACAACAGGAGACACATTCTAGGGCTACCGTGTGCCAACCAAGTCATGAGAAGTTGACAAACGGGAGTGCTGACGTCCGCACTTCCTGAAAACAGGACGTCAGTCCGTGTTGGAACGGTAGCAACCTCACGTCGTACGACGGCATATGCGATCCGAAAAGGTCAACGTTGTATATCGGTTGTTTTCGTCGCGCAACACCATCGTCCGTTGGAAGTATAAATCAGTCTTAATGGTGCATGGCACTTGGAGTGTGTGTGTGTGTGTGTGTGTGTGTGTGTGTGTGTGTGTGTGTGTGTGTGTGTGTGTGTGTGTGTGTGTGTGTGTGTGTGTGTGTGTGTGTGTGTGTGTGTGTGTGTGTGTGTGTGTGTGTGTGTGTGTGTGGCTTTACAGTATAGGTACTGTATGACTTGGACTTGATGGACAGATGGCAGATGAGAAATAAGAAGGGAGAAGATGTAGTCATGTCTTGATTGACACTTGTCACTCTCTCTCTCTGTCTCTATCTCTCTCTCTCTCTCTGGCTCCCTCACTCTCTCTGTCCCTCTCTCTCTCTCTCTCTCTGGCTCCCTCTCAGTCAATCTCACTGTTTTTCTCTCTGTCCCTAGTTTGAACATGCACAGTGCAGACTAGTGTATTGTATTATTTGCCGTGTGCATGGAAAGTCTTCGTACGGCCTGAAGTGTGATTGTGTAAACCGCGAGTAACACTGTGTGTGTGTGTGTGTTTGCATGGGTTTTTTTGCGCATGTGAAGCCTCCATAACACAGCCTTACAGTATGCCGTCGTTGTCGGATGTCAGAGACTGTTGTGTGTGTGTGTTTGTGTAACATTTTCTGCCCGTGCTTGGGTGTGTATTGTCTGCTAAATTGGTGACTCACCGACGTGCCCATGTCAAAACCCATGCAGCGCAGTGAGGCTGGCAACGACAGAGGAGAAATCGCACATCTTGCTCGACAGAGGCATGCACACACGCACACGCACGCACACAGTCACACACACCTCCTTGTGTTTTTGGGCGGGAGAGCCCTTTTTGGTGTTTTTAAGCATTATGTTATACTTTAGCTATTGATAAATAGCAGATATACAAGCTCACAGCGTGGCACCGAGTGCCGCGTTACAAGCTTGTAGGTCTGCTATTTTAGAAAAATTGTGAAAATGTGGCACAAATCTTTGAATATATATTCTTTCAGAGCGAACGTTTTTAACTCAAATCTTTGCTTCTGAGGGGGTCCCTGGAACAACGTATTTTCAGATGGGGTCGGCGGGCGATTACGTATAATTCTGGGGGTCCTTACATATAATTCTGGGGGTCCTTGACATAAAATATTGAACACCACTGACAGAGAAACATGGGTATTTAAGAAAACCCCATAAGGGTCCATTAGGTTCCAAACTATCATTTAGCTGGGGACCCCCTGGAACTGCCTCAAGGACCCCTGGGGGACCCCACTTCACTGGACTAGAGGACGTATAGAACATCCGGACCCCCCAAATTCAGGCCACAGATCCGGCAAATGCATGGACCCTTACGGCAGTGGTAATCTTATCAACCTTTTCAGGCCACCAATAGCAGCTCTACAAGGCGTTGTGAGCTTGCAGATTGGCTATTTTAAATATATGTTCCCCTCTCTCATATTATTTGAATATTTTGACCAATGTTTGACCAGATTTGATAGTTTTTATAGTTGATTACTATTGATGCAGTGATGGTCTTTTTTTCTCTTTCGTCTCTTTTGGTCTCATAGTTACGGACCAGTTAAGGTCAATCATTTAGCTGGGGATGCCGCTGGAACCCCCTCAAGGACCCCCGGGGGTCCCTGCCGCTGGAACCCCCTCAAGGACCCCCGGGGGTCCCCAGACCCCACTTTGAAAACCACTGGAATGGATCTTGTGTCGTATATAGCCTCAGTCAGGGATTATTGAGCCGTAATGACTGGCTGTTAATTACACTACGAGCTACTTAGGATTTGACATGCAATATTGATTGAAAAAAATAATGTATTATTATCACATTAACGGTGATTAGAAATGCATGCATGTAAACCAACGGAGACAGAACCGTGGACTTCTATTGGGAAATAACGGAACCCAGAATGCCTTCATTGACATCTATCAGTGCCTTCACGCGTGCGTGCGTGCGTGCGTGCGTGAGTGAGTGAGAGACTGAGAGAGGAAGCTTAACATTTGTAAACACTAAACGGACATCAGACAGACTGATAGAAGTGATGAAGTATGCAGAGAGAAAATGAAGGGGGCAGAGAGAGAGACATGGACAGAGAGAGAGAGAGAGAGAGAGAGAGAGAGAGAGAGAGAGAGAGAGAGAGAGAGAGAGAGAGAGAATTACCCTTTTCATATCAAGGTCCATTATTTATTCGGCATTTGAGCCACGGACCACCATTTGATGACATTTATCCTCTCATACCCAAAACTAAAGAATATTTTGTTGCCGTTACAATTCTTCTATCTACATTCCCCAATTTGTATAGACTTTCTTGTGAATGAAGTAATGCAGATGTTTAACAATAATTTAACTCTTGAGGGTCCAAATTTGGTTTCATTTTACGCTCTCAAAAGAGTTCGATAAGGGTCCATTTACCTGGGGACCACCTGGAAGCTGCAAGGTGGTGGTCCCCGGGACCACCGGTGAAACCAGAAAACCACTGGGCTAAAAGACTGGACTATAGTTCAAGCACTCGCAATGAATCAGATAATACAGCAAGCACTCCCTGACTGTAGTGCGAGCACATTCACAGACCTTCAGCCTCAGTCACCACAACAAGGCAGTAAATGGAACTGGTGTCATTTTTTTCTTAACACTGTAAGGTTGTGACATATAGATACTATGTCTATATTCAATGCAAATATACCTCTTGATCATATATAAGCGTTTGACACATTCATAAACACTACTTACATACCTTTCTAAAATAATGAATAATGGAATGTGTTAATATGACATAATGCCCTGTATGTTTGAGTTCAGCGCGCTGAGAGGAGTAAATATTATAAGGTGATGCACTTTAACTGACGAGTTGAGGCCAGGCGAGAAAATATGCAACGAGCTGAATTTGACCTTTTGAGTTTGCAGAAAATGCGCTGGAAATATTTTGTTTCTCTCCCTCCTGACTAATGTTTCACCAGAATGTAACACTGCCGGTCCATACAGTACCAGTGGTTCCCAAAGTGGGGTCCGGGGACCCCCAGGGGTCCTTGAGGGAGTTCCTGCAGGGTCCCCAGCTAAATTCCATTTGTACACTCTCAGAGTTAAAATAACAATATAAATTGTGGGTCTCAGAGATAGAAATGTCATTAAATGGGGGCCCGTAGACTATAATGCATATCAAACTGTGGGTCCTTGACATTTAAATGGTTGAGAATCACTGCCAGAGCCGTAAAAATCTTCTCTTATGAGTGGTCTCCCCTGGCATATGTCTTCAAAGGGTGGTCCGTGGGCTAATTAGTGTCAATTTGGGGGTCCTTGACATGATAAAGTTTGGGAGCCACTGCAGTGTATATATACCACTCTGAAATCAACAAAAGGCTGAGAAAAATCAAATAAAAACCTCAGCCCTTTGTAGACGTGAATCCATGCAACAATTCCCTTTCCCTCCTTCTTCATCATAGGGCACCGCATGTACGAAGCTGTGTTGTGCTGTATACCAGAGAGGATTATGGGATTTCTGGCCAGCCCTGTTGGCAGGGGGCCGTGGCGGGTTGGCAGCCATACCGTATTATACGACCAACGATGATGAAGCGCGGGGAGTGATGTCGTCTCCCGCAGACATGGCCCCTGCTCGCCACGCTGGGAGACCCCGACAACACACCTTGGCGGGTGCTCCTGGCAGGGGTCCAGCAGCGCAGCGTAGAGGGGTCCAGCAGCGCAGCGTAGAGGGGCAGGGGTCCAGCAGCGCAGCGTAGAGGGCCGCGGACCCAGCCTGGCCCAGGCCGGAACGGAACGGAACGGGACGGCTCAGCAGCACTGCTTAGTTGGAGCCTACGACATGCAGGTCAGAGGATGAGAAAATGCTTGGATGGATGTGTATTTTGCAGTGGTCTGTCCCTGTCTGTCCCTGCCTGGCTGGCTGCCTGCGGGTCTGTCCCTGGCTGGCTGGGTCTGTCCCTGGCTGGCTGGGTCTGTCCCTGGCTGGCTGCCTGGGTCTGTCCCTGGCTGGCTGGGTCTGTCCCTGGCTGGCTGCCTGGGTCTGTCCCTGGCTGCCTGGGTCTGTCCCTGGCTGGCTGCCTGGGTCTGTCCCTGGCTGGCTGCCTGGGTCTGTCCCTGGCTGGCTGGGTCTGTCCCTGGCTGGCTGGGTCTGTCCCTGGCTGGCTGCCTGGGTCTGTCCCTGGCTGGCTGGGTCTGTCCCTGGC